>NC_068438.1:27550801-27913301 GCF_023373465.1 Oncorhynchus keta
AATAGGCACTATTTCTAGTGGTTATTGAATAGGCACAATTTCTAGTGGTTATTGAATAGGCACTCATTTCTAGTGGTTAGTGGTTATTGAGTAGACACTATTTATAGTGGTTATTGAGGGCACTATTTCTAGTGGTTATTGAATAGGCACTATTTCTAGTGGTTATTGAATAGGCACTATTTCTAGTGGTTATTTAGAGTGGTTATTAGGCACTATTTCTAGTGGTTATTGAATAGGCACTATTTCTAGTGGTTATTGAATAGGCACTATTTCTAGTGGTTATTGAGTAGGCACTATTTCTAGTGGTTATTGAATAGGCACTATTTCTAGTGGTTATTGAATAGGCACTATTTCTAGTGGTTATTGAATAGGCACTATTTCTAGTGGTTATTGAGTAGACACTATTTCTAGTGGTTATTGAATAGGCACTATTTCTAGTGGTTATTGAATAGGCACTATTTCTAGTGGTTATTGAATAGGCACTATTTCTAGTGGTTATTGTAGGCACTATTTCTAGTGGTTATTGAATAGGCACTATTTCTAGTGGTTATTGAATAGGCACTATTTCTAGTGGTTATTGAATAGGCACTATTTCTAGTGGTTATTGAATGAATAGGCACTATTTCTAGTGGTTATTGAATAGGCACTATTTCTAGTGGTTATTGACTATTTCTAGTGGCACTATTTCTAGTGGTTATTGAATAGGCACTATTTCTAGTGGTTATTGAATAGGCACTATTTCTAGTGGTTATTGAATAGGCACTATTTCTAGTGGTTATTGAATAGGCACTATTTCTAGTGGTTATTGAATAGGCACTATTTCTAGTGGTTATTGAGTAGGCACTATTTCTAGTGGTTATTGAATAGGCACTATTTCTAGTGGTTATTGAACAGGCACTATTTCTAGTGGTTATTGAACAGGCACTATTTCTAGTGGTTATTGAAGTAGGCACTATTTCTAGTGGTTATTGAATAGGCACTATTTCTAGTGGTTATTGAATAGCACTATTTCTAGTGGTTATTGAATTCTAGTGGTTATTGAGTAGGCACTATTTCTAGTGGTTATTGAATAGGCACTATTTCTAGTGTTATTGAATTATTGATTGATAGGCACTATTTCTAGTGGTTATTGAATAGGCACTATTTCTAGTGGTTATTGAGTAGGCACTATTTCTAGTGGTTATTGAATAGGTGGTTATTGAATAGGCACTATTTCTAGTGGTTATTGAATTATTTCTAGTGGTTATTGAGTAGGCACTATTTCTAGTGGTTATTGAATAGGCACTATTTCTAGTGGTTATTGAATAGGCACTATTTCTAGTGGTTATTGAATAGGCACTATTTCTAGTGGTTATTGAATAGGCACTATTTCTAGTGGTTATTGAATAGGCACTATTTCTAGTGGTTATTGAATAGGCACTATTTCTAGTGGTTATTGAGTAGGCACTATTTCTAGTGGTTATTGAATAGGCACTATTTCTAGTGGTTATTGAATAGGCACTATTTCTAGTGGTTATTGTTATTTCTTGGATAGGCACTATTTCTAGTGGTTATTGAATAGGCACTATTTCTAGTGGTTATTGAATAGGCACTATTTCTAGTGGTTATTGAATAGGCACTATTTCTAGTGGTTATTGAATAGGCACTATTTCTAGTGGTTATTGAATAGGCACTATTTCTAGTGGTTATTGAGTAGGCACTATTTCTAGTGGTTATTGAATAGGCACTATTTCTAGTGGTTATTGAATAGGCACTATTTCTAGTGGTTATTGAATAGGCACTATTTCTAGTGGTTATTAGGCACTATTTCTAATAGGCACTATTTCTAGTGGTTATTGAATAGGCACTATTTCTAGTGGTTATTGAATAGGCACTATTTCTAGTGGTTATTGAGTAGGCACTATTTCTAGTGGTTATTGAATAGGCACTATTTCTAGTGGTTATTGAATAGGCACTATTTCTAGTGGTTATTGAATAGGCACTATTTCTAGTGGTTATTGAATAGGCACTATTTCTAGTGGTTATTGAGCAGGCACTATTTCTAGTGGTTATTGAATAGGCACTATTTCTAGTGGTTATTGAATAGGCACTATTTCTAGTGGTTATTGAATAGGCACTATTTCTAGTGGTTATTGAATAGGCACTATTTCTAGTGGTTATTGAATAGGCACTATTTCTAGTGGTTATTGAATAGGCACTATTTCTAGTGGTTATTGAGTAGGCACTATTTCTAGTGGTTATTGAATAGGCACTATTTCTAGTGGTTATTGAATAGGCACTATTTCTAGTGGTTATTGAATAGGCACTATTTCTAGTGGTTATTGAAGCAGGCACTATTTCTAGTGGTTATTGAATAGGCACTATTTCTAGTGGTTATTTAGGCACTATTTCTAGTGGTTATTGAATAGGCACTATTTCTAGTGGTTATTGAGTAGGCACTATTTCTAGTGGTTATTGAATAGGCACTATTTCTAGTGGTTATTGAATAGGCACTATTTCTAGTGGTTATTAGGCACTATTTTCTAGTGGTTATTAGGCACTATTTCTAGTGGTTATTGAATAGGCACTATTTCTAGTGGTTATTGAACAGGCACTATTTCTAGTGGTTATTGAATAGGCACTATTTCTAGTGGTTATTGAATAGGCACTATTTCTAGTGGTTATTGAATAGGCACTATTTCTAGTGGTTATTGAAGAGGCACTATTTCTAGTGGTTATTGAATAGGCACTATTTCTAGTGGTTATTGAATAGGCACTATTTCTAGTGGTTATTGAATAGGCACTATTTCTAGTGGTTATTGAAGAGGCACTATTTCTAGTGGTTATTGAAGAGGGACTATTTCTAGTGGTTATTGAGTAGGCACTATTTATAGTGGTTATTGAATAGGCACTATTTCTAGTGGTTATTGAATAGGCACTATTTCTAGTGGTTATTGAATAGGCACTATTTCTAGTGGTTATTGAATAGGCACTATTTCTAGTGGTTATTGGTAGGCACTATTTCTTGGTTATTGAGTAGGCACTATTTCTAGTGGTTATTGAATAGGCACTATTTCTAGTGGTTATTGAATAGGCACTATTTCTAGTGGTTATTGAATAGGCACTATTTCTAGTGGTTATTGAATAGGCACTATTTCTAGTGGTTATTGAATAGGCACTATTTCTAGTGGTTATTGAATAGGCACTATTTCTAGTGGTTATTGAATAGGCACTATTTCTAGTGGTTATTGAACAGGCACTATTTCTAGTGGTTATTGAATAGGCACTATTTCTAGTGGTTATTGAATAGGCACTATTTCTAGTGGTTATTGAATAGGCACTATTTCTAGTGGTTATTGAATAGGCACTATTTCTAGTGGTTATTGAGTAGGCACTATTTCTAGTGGTTATTGAATAGGCACTATTTCTAGTGGTTATTGAATAGGCACTATTTCTAGTGGTTATTGAATAGGCACTATTTCTAGTGGTTATTGAATAGGCACTATTTCTAGTGGTTATTGAATGCAATTAGGCACTATTTAGGCTAGTGGTTATTGAATAGGCACTATTTCTAGTGGTTATTGAGTAGGCACTATTTCTAGTGGTTATTGAATAGGCACTATTTCTAGTGGTTATTGAATAGGCACTATTTCTAGTGGTTATTGAATAGGCACTGTTTCTAGTGGTTATTGAATAGGCACTATTTCTAGTGGTTATTGAATAGGCACTATTTCTAGTGGTTATTGAATAGGCACTATTTCTAGTGGTTATTGAATAGGCACTATTTCTAGTGGTTATTGAATTAGGCACTATTTCTAGTGGTTATTGAATAGGCACTATTTCTAGTGGTTATTGAATAGGCACTATTTCTAGTGGTTATTGAATAGGCACTATTTCTAGTGGTTATTGAATTTCTAGTGGTTATTGAGTAGGCACTATTTCTAGTGGTTATTGAATAGGCAATATTTCTAGTGATTATTGAGTAGGCACTATTTCTAGTGGTTATTGAATAGGCACTATTTCTAGTGGTTATTGAATAGGCACTATTTCTAGTGGTTATTGAATAGGCACTATTTCTAGTGGTTATTGAATAGGCTAGTGGTTATTGAATAGGAGTGGTTATTGAACAGGCACTATTTCTAGTGGTTATTGAATAGGCACTATTTCTACTGTTTCTAGTGGTTATTGAATAGGCACTATTTCTAGTGGTTATTGAATAGGCACTATTTCTAGTGGTTATTGAATAGGCACTATTTCTAGTGGTTATTGAATAGGCACTGTTTCTAGTGGTTATTGAATAGGCACTATTTCTAGTGGTTATTGAATAGGCACTATTTCTAGTGGTTATTGAATAGGCACTATTTCTAGTGGTTATTGAATAGGCACTATTTCTAGTGGTTATTGAATAGGCACTATTTCTAGTGGTTATTGAATAGGCACTATTTCTAGTGGTTATTGAATAGGCACTATTTCTAGTGGTTATTGAATAGGCACTATTTCTAGTGGTTATTGAATAGGCACTATTTCTAGTGGTTATTGAATAGGCACTATTTCTAGTGGTTATTGAATAGGCACTATTTCTAGTGGTTATTGAATAGGCACTATTTCTAGTGGTTATTGAATAGGCACTATTTCTAGTGGTTATTGAATAGGCACTATTTCTAGTGTTATTGTTATTTCTTGGTTAAGTAGGCACTATTTCTAGTGGTTATTGATTGTAGGCACTATTTCTAGTGGTTATTGAATAGGCACTATTTCTAGTGGTTATTGAATAGGCACTATTTCTAGTGGTTATTGAATAGGCACTATTTCTAGTGGTTATTGAATAGGCACTATTTCTAGTGGTTATTGAATAGGCACTATTTCTAGTGGTTATTGAATAGGCACTATTTCTAGTGGTTATTGAATAGGCACTATTTCTAGTGGTTATTTAGGCACTAGTGGTTATTGAATAGGCACTATTTCTAGTGGTTATTGAATAGGCACTATTTCTAGTGGTTATTGAATAGGCACTATTTCTAGTGGTTATTGAATAGGCACTATTTCTAGTGGTTATTGAATAGGCACTATTTCTAGTGGTTATTGAATAGGCACTATTTCTAGTGGTTATTGAATAGGCACTATTTCTAGTGGTTATTGAATAGGCACTATTTCTAGTGGTTATTGAATAGGCACTATTTTATTGTAGGCACTAGTGGTTATTGAATAGGCACTATTTCTAGTGGTTATTGAATAGGCACTATTTCTAGTGGTTATTTAGGCACTATTTCTAGTGGTTATTGAGTGGTTATTAGGCACTATTTCTAGTGGTTATTGAATAGGCACTATTTCTAGTGGTTATTGAATAGGCACTATTTCTAGTGGTTATTGAGTAGGCACTATTTCTAGTGGTTATTGAAGTGGTTAGGCACTATTTCTAGTGGTTATTGAATAGGCACTATTTCTAGTGGTTATTGAATAGGCACTATTTCTAGTGGTTATTGAATAGGCACTATTTCTAGTGGTTATTGAATAGGCACTATTTCTAGTGGTTATTGAGTAGGCACTATTTATAGTGGTTATTGAATAGGCACTATTTCTAGTGGTTATTGAATAGGCACTATTTCTAGTGGTTATTGAATAGGCACTATTTCTAGTGGTTATTGCACTATTTCTAGTGGTTATTAGGCACTATTTCTAGTGGTTATTGAATAGGCAATATTTCTAGTGATTATTGAGTAGGCACTATTTCTAGTGGTTATTGAATAGGCACTATTTCTAGTGGTTATTGAATAGGCACTATTTCTAGTGGTTATTGAATAGGCACTATTTCTAGTGGTTATTGAATAGGCACTATTTCTAGTGGTTATTGAATAGGCACTGTTTCTAGTGGTTATTGAATAGGCACTATTTCTAGTGGTTATTGAATAGGCACTATTTCTAGTGGTTATTGAATAGGCACTATTTCTAGTGGTTATTGAGTAGGCACTGTTTCTAGTGGTTATTGAATAGGCACTGTTTCTAGTGGTTATTGAATAGGCACTATTTCTAGTGGTTATTGAATAGGCACTATTTCTAGTGGTTATTGAATAGACACTGTTTCTAGTGGTTATTGAATAGGCACTATTTATAGTGGTTATTGAATAGGCACTATTTCTAGTGGTTATTGAATAGGCACTATTTCTAGTGGTTATTGAATAGGCACTATTTCTAGTGGTTATTGAGTAGGCACTATTTCTAGTGGTTATTGAATAGGCACTATTTCTAGTGGTTATTGAATAGGCACTACATATTTAGATTGAGAAGGCACTATTTATAGTGGTTATTGAATAGGCACTATTTCTAGTGGTTATTGAATAGGCACAATTTCTAGTGGTTATTGAATAGGCACTATTTCTAGTGGTTATTGAGTAGGCACTATTTATAGTGGTTATTGAATAGGCACTATTTCTAGTGGTTATTGAATAGGCACTATTTCTAGTGGTTATTGAATAGGCACTATTTCTAGTGGTTATTGAGTAGGCACTATTTCTAGTGGTTATTGAATAGGCACTATTTCTAGTGGTTATTGAATAGGCACTATTTCTAGTGGTTATTGAATAGGCACTATTTCTAGTGGTTATTGAGTAGGCACTATTTCTAGTAGTTATTGAATAGGCACTATTTCTAGTGGTTATTGAATAGGCACTATTTCTAGTGGTTATTGAGTAGGCACTATTTCTAGTGGTTATTGAATAGGCACTATTTCTAGTGGTTATTGAGTAGGCACTATTTCTAGTGGTTATTGAATAGGCACTATTTCTAGTGGTTATTTCTTGAATAGGCACTATTTCTAGTGGTTATTGAATAGGCACTATTTCTAGTGGTTATTGAATAGGCACTATTTCTAGTGGTTATTGAATAGGCACTATTTCTAGTGGTTATTGAATAGGCACTATTTCTAGTGGTTATTGAATAGGCACTATTTCTAGTGGTTATTGAGTAGGCACTATTTCTAGTGGTTATTGAATAGGCACTATTTCTAGTGGTTATTGAATAGGCACTATTTCTAGTGGTTATTGAGTAGGCACTATTTCTAGTGGTTATTGAATAGGCACTATTTCTAGTGGTTATTGAGTAGGCACTATTTCTAGTGGTTATTGAATAGGCACTATTTCTAGTGGTTATTGAATAGGCACTATTTCTAGTGGTTATTGAATAGGCACTATTTCTAGTGGTTATTGATAGGCACTATTTCTAGTGGTTATTGAATAGGCACTATTTCTAGTGGTTATTGAATAGGCACTATTTCTAGTGGTTATTGAATAGGCACTATTTCTAGTGGTTATTGAGTAGGCACTATTTCTAGTGGTTATTGAATAGGCACTATTTCTAGTGGTTATTGAATAGGCACTATTTCTAGTGGTTATTGAATAGGCACTATTTCTAGTGGTTATTGAGTAGGCACTATTTCTAGTGGTTATTGAATAGGCACTATTTCTAGTGGTTATTGAATAGGCACTATTTCTAGTGGTTATTGAGCAGGCACTATTTCTAGTGGTTATTGAATAGGCACTATTTCTAGTGGTTATTGAGTAGGCACTATTTCTAGTGGTTATTGAATAGGCACTATTTCTAGTGGTTATTGAATAGGCACTATTTCTAGTGGTTATTGAATAGGCACTATTTCTAGTGGTTATTGAGTAGGCACTATTTCTAGTGGTTATTGAATAGGCACTATTTCTAGTGGTTATTGAGTAGGCACTATTTCTAGTGGTTATTGAATAGGCACTATTTCTAGTGGTTATTGAGTAGGCACTATTTCTAGTGGTTATTGAGTAGGCACTATTTATAGTGGTTATTGAATAGGCACTATTTCTAGTGGTTATTGAATAGGCACTATTTCTAGTGGTTATTGAATAGGCACTATTTCTAGTGGTTATTGAGTAGGCACTATTTATAGTGGTTATTGAATAGGCACTATTTCTAGTGGTTATTGAATAGGCACTATTTCTAGTGGTTATTGAATAGGCACTATTTCTAGTGGTTATTGAGTAGGCACTATTTCTAGTGGTTATTGAATAGGCACTATTTCTAGTGGTTATTGAATAGGCACTATTTCTAGTGGTTATTGAATAGGCACTATTTCTAGTGGTTATTGAGTAGGCACTATTTCTAGTGGTTATTGAATAGGCACTATTTCTAGTGGTAATTGAATAGGCACTATTTCTAGTGGTTATTGAATAGGCACTATTTCTAGTGGTTATTGAATAGGCACTATTTCTAGTGGTTATTGAGTAGGCACTATTTCTAGTGGTTATTGAATAGGCACTATTTCTAGTGGTTATTGAATAGGCACTATTTCTAGTGGTTATTGAATAGGCACTATTTCTAGTGGTTATTGAATAGGCACTATTTCTAGTGGTTATTGAATAGGCACTACATATTTAGTGGTTATTGAGAAGGCACTATTTATAGTGGTTATTGAATAGGCACTATTTCTAGTGGTTATTGAATAGGCACTATTTCTAGTGGTTATTGAATAGGCACTATTTCTAGTGGTTATTGAATAGGCACTATTTATAGTGGTTATTGAATAGGCACTATTTCTAGTGGTTATTGAATAGGCACTATTTCTAGTGGTTATTGAATAGGCACTATTTCTAGTGGTTATTGAGTAGGCACTATTTCTAGTGGTTATTGAATAGGCACTATTTCTAGTGGTTATTGAATAGGCACTATTTCTAGTGGTTATTGAATAGGCACTATTTCTAGTGGTTATTGAGTAGGCACTATTTCTAGTGGTTATTGAATAGGCACTATTTCTAGTGGTTATTGAATAGGCACTATTTCTAGTGGTTATTGAGTAGGCACTATTTCTAGTGGTTATTGAATAGGCACTATTTCTAGTGGTTATTGAGTAGGCACTATTTCTAGTGGTTATTGAATAGGCACTATTTCTAGTGGTTATTGAATAGGCACTATTTCTAGTGGTTATTGAATAGGCACTATTTCTAGTGGTTATTGAGTAGGCACTATTTCTAGTGGTTATTGAGTAGGCACTATTTATAGTGGTTATTGAATAGGCACTATTTCTAGTGGTTATTGAATAGGCACTATTTCTAGTGGTTATTGAATAGGCACTATTTCTAGTTTATTAGTAGGCACTATTTATAGTGGTTATTGAATAGGCACTATTTCTAGTGGTTATTGAATAGGCACTATTTCTAGTGGTTATTGAATAGGCACTATTTCTAGTGGTTATTGAGTAGGCACTATTTCTAGTGGTTATTGAATAGGCACTATTTCTAGTGGTTATTGAATAGGCACTATTTCTAGTGGTTATTGAATAGGCACTATTTCTAGTGGTTATTGAGTAGGCACTATTTCTAGTGGTTATTGAATAGGCACTATTTCTAGTGGTTATTGAATAGGCACTATTTCTAGTGGTTATTGAGCAGGCACTATTTCTAGTGGTTATTGAATAGGCACTATTTCTAGTGGTTATTGAGTAGGCACTATTTCTAGTGGTTATTGAATAGGCACTATTTCTAGTGGTTATTGAATAGGCACTATTTCTAGTGGTTATTGAATAGGCACTATTTCTAGTGGTTATTGAGTAGGCACTATTTCTAGTGGTTATTGAATAGGCACTATTTCTAGTGGTTATTGAGTAGGCACTATTTCTAGTGGTTATTGAATAGGCACTATTTCTAGTGGTTATTGAGTAGGCACTATTTCTAGTGGTTATTGAATAGGCACTATTTATAGTGGTTATTGAATAGGCACTATTTCTAGTGGTTATTGAATAGGCACTATTTCTAGTGGTTATTGAATAGGCACTATTTCTAGTGGTTATTGAGTAGGCACTATTTATAGTGGTTATTGAATAGGCACTATTTCTAGTGGTTATTGAATAGGCACTATTTCTAGTGGTTATTGAATAGGCACTATTTCTAGTGGTTATTGAGTAGGCACTATTTCTAGTGGTTATTGAATAGGCACTATTTCTAGTGGTTATTGAATAGGCACTATTTCTAGTGGTTATTGAATAGGCACTATTTCTAGTGGTTATTGAGTAGGCACTATTTCTAGTGGTTATTGAATAGGCACTATTTCTAGTGGTTATTGAATAGGCACTATTTCTAGTGGTTATTGAATAGGCACTATTTCTAGTGGTTATTGAATAGGCACTATTTCTAGTGGTTATTGAGTAGGCACTATTTCTAGTGGTTATTGAATAGGCACTATTTCTAGTGGTTATTGAATAGGCACTATTTCTAGTGGTTATTGAATAGGCACTATTTCTAGTGGTTATTGAATAGGCACTATTTCTAGTGGTTATTGAATAGGCACTACATATTTAGATTGAGAAGGCACTATTTATAGTGGTTATTGAATAGGCACTATTTCTAGTGGTTATTGAATAGGCACAATTTCTAGTGGTTATTGAATAGGCACTATTTCTAGTGGTTATTGAGTAGGCACTATTTATAGTGGTTATTGAATAGGCACTATTTCTAGTGGTTATTGAATAGGCACTATTTCTAGTGGTTATTGAATAGGCACTATTTCTAGTGGTTATTGAGTAGGCACTATTTCTAGTGGTTATTGAATAGGCACTATTTCTAGTGGTTATTGAATAGGCACTATTTCTAGTGGTTATTGAATAGGCACTATTTCTAGTGGTTATTGAGTAGGCACTATTTCTAGTGGTTATTGAATAGGCACTATTTCTAGTGGTTATTGAATAGGCACTATTTCTAGTGGTTATTGAGTAGGCACTATTTCTAGTGGTTATTGAATAGGCACTATTTCTAGTGGTTATTGAGTAGGCACTATTTCTAGTGGTTATTGAATAGGCACTATTTCTAGTGGTTATTGAATAGGCACTATTTCTAGTGGTTATTGAATAGGCACTATTTCTAGTGGTTATTGAGTAGGCACTATTTCTAGTGGTTATTGAATAGGCACTATTTCTAGTGGTTATTGAGTAGGCACTATTTCTAGTGGTTATTGAATAGGCACTATTTCTAGTGGTTATTGAGTAGGCACTATTTCTAGTGGTTATTGAATAGGCACTATTTCTAGTGGTTATTGAATAGGCACTATTTCTAGTGGTTATTGAGTAGGCACTATTTCTAGTGGTTATTGAATAGGCACTATTTCTAGTGGTTATTGAGTAGGCACTATTTATAGTGGTTATTGAATAGGCACTATTTCTAGTGGTTATTGAATAGGCACTATTTCTAGTGGTTATTGAATAGGCACTATTTCTAGTGGTTATTGAGTAGGCACTATTTCTAGTGGTTATTGAATAGGCACTATTTCTAGTGGTTATTGAATAGGCACTATTTCTAGTGGTTATTGAATAGGCACTATTTCTAGTGGTTATTGAGTAGGCACTATTTCTAGTGGTTATTGAATAGGCACTATTTCTAGTGGTTATTGAATAGGCACTATTTCTAGTGGTTATTGAATAGGCACTATTTCTAGTGGTTATTGAGTAGGCACTATTTCTAGTGGTTATTGAATAGGCACTATTTCTAGTGGTTATTGAATAGGCACTATTTCTAGTGGTTATTGAGCAGGCACTATTTCTAGTGGTTATTGAATAGGCACTATTTCTAGTGGTTATTGAGTAGGCACTATTTCTAGTGGTTATTGAATAGGCACTATTTCTAGTGGTTATTGAATAGGCACTATTTCTAGTGGTTATTGAATAGGCACTATTTCTAGTGGTTATTGAGTAGGCACTATTTCTAGTGGTTATTGAATAGGCACTATTTCTAGTGGTTATTGAGTAGGCACTATTTCTAGTGGTTATTGAATAGGCACTATTTCTAGTGGTTATTGAATAGGCACTATTTCTAGTGGTTATTGAATAGGCACTATTTCTAGTGGTTATTGAGTAGGCACTATTTCTAGTGGTTATTGAATAGGCACTATTTCTAGTGGTTATTGAGTAGGCACTATTTCTAGTGGTTATTGAATAGGCACTATTTCTAGTGGTTATTGAATAGGCACTATTTCTAGTGGTTATTGAATAGGCACTATTTCTAGTGGTTATTGAGTAGGCACTATTTCTAGTGGTTATTGAATAGGCACTATTTCTAGTGGTTATTGAGTAGGCACTATTTCTAGTGGTTATTGAATAGGCACTATTTCTAGTGGTTATTGAATAGGCACTATTTCTAGTGGTTATTGAGTAGGCACTATTTCTAGTGGTTATTGAATAGGCACTATTTCTAGTGGTTATTGAATAGGCACTATTTCTAGTGGTTATTGAATAGGCACTATTTCTAGTGGTTATTGAATAGGCACTATTTCTAGTGGTTATTGAATAGGCACTATTTCTAGTGGTTATTGAGTAGGCACTATTTCTAGTGGTTATTGAATAGGCACTATTTCTAGTGGTTATTGAATAGGCACTATTTCTAGTGGTTATTGAATAGGCACTATTTCTAGTGGTTATTGAATAGGCACTATTTCTAGTGGTTATTGAATAGGCACTATTTCTAGTGGTTATTGAATAGGCACTATTTCTAGTGGTTATTGAATAGGCACTATTTCTAGTGGTTATTGAATAGGCACTATTTCTAGTGGTTATTGAATAGGCACTATTTCTAGTGGTTATTGAGTAGGCACTATTTCTAGTGGTTATTGAATAGGCACTATTTCTAGTGGTTATTGAATAGGCACTATTTCTAGTGGTTATTGAATAGGCACTATTTCTAGTGGTTATTGAATAGGCACTATTTCTAGTGGTTATTGAAGAGGCACTATTTCTAGTGGTTATTGAATAGGCACTATTTCTAGTGGTTATTGAATAGGCACTATTTCTAGTGGTTATTGAATAGGCACTATTTCTAGTGGTTATTGAAGAGGCACTATTTCTAGTGGTTATTGAATAGGCACTATTTCTAGTGGTTATTGAGTAGGCACTATTTCTAGTGGTTGTTGAGTAGGCACTATTTCAAGTGGTTGTTGAGTAGGCACTATTTCTAGTGGTTATTGAGTAGGCACTATTTCTAGTGGTTATTGAGTAGGCACTATTTCTAGTGGTTGTTGAGTAGGCACTATTTCTAGTGGTTATTGAGTAGGCACTATTTCTAGTGGTTATTGAGTAGGCACTATTTCTAGTGGTTATTGAGTAGGCACTATTTCTAGTGGTTATTGAGTAGGCACTATTTCTAGTGGTTGTTGAGTAGGCACTATTTCTAGTGGTTATTGAGTAGGCACTATTTCTAGTGGTTATTGAATAGGCACTATTTCTAGTGGTTATTGAATAGGCACTATTTCTGTTGGTTATTGAGTAGGCACTATTTCTAGTGGTTATTGAATAGGCACTATTTCTAGTGGTTATTGAGTAGGCACTATTTCTAGTGGTTATTGAATAGGCACTATTTCTAGTGGTTATTGAGTAGGCACTATTTCTAGTGGTTATTGAATAGGCACTGTTTCTAGTGGTTATTGAGTAGGCACTATTTCTAGTGGTTATTGAGTAGGCACTATTGCTAGTGGTTATTGAATAGGCACTATTTCTAGTGGTTATTGAATAGGCACTATTTATAGTGGTTATTGAATAGGCACTATTTATAGTGGTTATTGAATAGGCACTATTTCTAGTGGTTATTGAATAGGCACTATTTCTAGTGGTTATTGAATAGGCACTGTTTCTAGTGGTTTTGAGTAGGCACTATTTCTAGTGGTTATTGAATAGGCATTTCTAGTGGTTATTAGGCACTATTTCTAGTGGTTATTGAATAGGCACTATTTCTAGTGGTTATTGAATAGGCACTATTTCTGGTGGTTTTGAATAGGCACTATTTCTAGTGGTTATTGAATAGGCACTATTTCTAGTGGTTATTGAATAGGCACTATTTCTAGTGGTTATTGAATAGGCACTGTTTCTAGTGGTTATTGAATAGGCACTGTTTCTAGTGGTTGTTGAGTAGGCACTATTTCTGGTGGTTATTGAGTAGGCACTATTTCTAGTGGTTATTGAATAGGCACTATTTCTGGTGGTTTTTGAGTAGGCACTATTTCTAGTGGTTATTGAATAGGCACTATTTCTAGTGGTTATTGAATAGGCACTATTTCTAGTGGTTATTGAATAGGCACTGTTTCTAGTGGTTATTGAATAGGCACTGTTTCTAGTGGTTGTTGAGTAGGCACTATTTCTGGTGGTTATTGAGTAGGCACTGTTTCTAGTGGTTATTGAATAGGCACTATTTCTAGTGGTTTTTGAGTAGGCACTATTTCTAGTGGTTATTGAATAGGCACTATTTCTAGTGGTTGTTGAGTAGGCACTATTTCTAGTGGTTATTGAGTAGGCACTATTTCTAGTGGTTGTTGAGTAGGCACTATTTCTAGTGGTTATTGAGTAGGCACTATTTCTAGTGGTTATTGAGTAGGCACTATTTCTAGTGGTTGTTGAGTAGGCACTATTTCTAGTGGTTATTGAGTAGGCACTATTTCTAGTGGTTGTTGAGTAGGCACTATTTCTAGTGGTTATTGAGTAGGCACTATTTCTAGTGGTTATTGAATAGGCACTATTTCTAGTGGTTATTGAATAGGCACTATTTCTGGTGGTTATTGAGTAGGCACTATTTCTAGTGGTTATTGAATAGGCACTATTTCTAGTGGTTATTGAGTAGGCACTATTTCTAGTGGTTATTGAATAGGCACTATTTCTGGTGGTTATTGAGTAGGCACTATTTCTAGTGGTTATTGAATAGGCACTGTTTCTAGTGGTTATTGAGTAGGCACTATTTCTGGTGGTTATTGAGTAGGCACTATTGCTAGTGGTTATTGAATAGGCACTATTTCTAGTGGTTATTGAATAGGCACTATTTATAGTGGTTATTGAATAGGCACTATTTATAGTGGTTATTGAATAGGCACTATTTCTAGTGGTTATTGAATAGGCACTATTTCTAGTGGTTATTGAATAGGCACTATTTCTAGTGGTTATTGAATAGGCACTATTTATAGTGGTTATTGAATAGGCACTATTTATAGTGGTTATTGAATAGGCACTATTTCTAGTGGTTATTGAATAGGCACTATTTCTAGTGGTTATTGAATAGGCACTATTTCTAGTGGTTATTGAATAGGCACTATTTCTAGTGGTTATTGAATAGGCACTATTTCTAGTGGTTATTGAATAGGCACTATTTCTAGTGGTTATTGAATAGGCACTATTTCTGGTGGTTATTGAGTAGGCACTATTTCTAGTGGTTATTGAATAGGCACTGTTTCTAGTGGTTATTGAGTAGGCACTATTTCTGGTGGTTATTGAGTAGGCACTATTGCTAGTGGTTATTGAATAGGCACTATTTCTAGTGGTTATTGAATAGGCACTATTTATAGTGGTTATTGAATAGGCACTATTTATAGTGGTTATTGAATAGGCACTATTTCTAGTGGTTATTGAATAGGCACTATTTCTGGTGGTTTTTGAGTAGGCACTATTTCTAGTGGTTATTGAATAGGCACTATTTCTGGTGGTTTTGAGTAGGCACTATTTCTAGTGGTTATTGAATAGGCACTATTTCTAGTGGTTATTGAATAGGCACTATTTCTAGTGGTTATTGAATAGGCACTGTTTCTAGTGGTTATTGAATAGGCACTGTTTCTAGTGGTTGTTGAGTAGGCACTATTTCTGGTGGTTATTGAGTAGGCACTATTTCTAGTGGTTATTGAATAGGCACTATTTCTAGTGGTTATTGAATAGGCACTATTTCTAGTGGTTATTGAATAGGCACTGTTTCTAGTGGTTATTGAATAGGCACTGTTTCTAGTGGTTGTTGAGTAGGCACTATTTCTGGTGGTTATTGAGTAGGCACTGTTTCTAGTGGTTATTGAATAGGCACTATTTCTAGTGGTTATTGAATAGGCACTATTTCTAGTGGTTATTGAATAGGCACTATTTCTAGTGGTTATTGAATAGGCACTATTTATAGTGGTTATTGAATAGGCACTGTTTCTAGTGGTTATTGAATAGGCACTGTTTCTTGTGGTTGTTGAGTAGGCACTATTTCTAGTGGTTATTGAATAGGCACTATTGCTAGTGGTTATTGAATAGGCACTATTTCTAGTGGTTATTGAATAGGCACTATTTCTAGTGGTTATTGAATAGGCACTATTTCTGGTGGTTTTTGAGTAGGCACTATTTCTAGTGGTTATTGAATAGGCACTATTTCTAGTGGTTATTGAATAGGCACTATTTCTAGTGGTTATTGAATAGGCACTATTTCTAGTGGTTATTGAATAGGCACTATTTCTAGTGGTTATTGAATAGCCACTATTTCTAGTGGTTATTGAATAGGCACTATTTCTAGTGGTTATTGAATAGACACTATTTCTAGTGGTTATTGAGTAGGCACTATTTCTAGTGGTTATTGAAGAGGCACTATTTCTAGTGGTTATTGAATAGGCACTATTTCTAGTGGTTATTGAATAGACACTATTTCTAGTGGTTATTGAGTAGGCACTATTTCTAGTGGTTATTGAGTAGGCACTATTTCTAGTGGTTATTGAATAGGCACTGTTTCTAGTGGTTATTGAATAGGCACTATTTCTAGTGGTTATTGAATAGGCACTGTTTCTAGTGGTTATTGAATAGGCACTATTTCTAGTGGTTATTGAATAGGCACTGTTTCTAGTGGTTATTGAGTAGGCACTATTTCTAGTGGTTATTGAATAGGCACTGTTTCTAGTGGTTATTGAATAGGCACTATTTCTAGTGGTTATTGAATAGGCACTATTTCTAGTGGTTATTGAGTAGGCACTATTTCTAGTGGTTATTGAGTAGGCACTATTTCTAGTGGTTATTGAATAGGCACTATTTCTAGTGGTTATTGAATAGGCACTATTTCTAGTGGTTATTGAATAGGCACTATTTCTAGTGGTTATTGAATAGGCACTATTTCTAGTGGTTATTGAATAGGCACTATTTCTAGTGGTTATTGAATAGGCACTGTTTCTAGTGGTTATTGAATAGGCACTATTTCTAGTGGTTATTGAATAGGCACTATTTCTAGTGGTTTTTGAGTAGGCACTATTTCTAGTGGTTATTGAATAGGCACTATTTCTAGTGGTTATTGAATAGGCACTATTTCTAGTGGTTATTGAATAGCCACTATTTCTAGTGGTTATTGAATAGGCACTATTTCTCGTGGTTATTGAATAGGCACTATTTCTAGTGGTTATTGAATAGGCACTATTTCTAGTGGTTATTGAATAGGCACTATTTCTGGTGGTTATTGAGTAGGCACTATTTCTAGTGGTTATTGAATAGGCACTGTTTCTAGTGGTTATTGAGTAGGCACTATTTCTGGTGGTTATTGAGTAGGCACTATTGCTAGTGGTTATTGAATAGGCACTATTTCTAGTGGTTATTGAATAGGCACTATTTATAGTGGTTATTGAATAGGCACTATTTATAGTGGTTATTGAATAGGCACTATTTCTAGTGGTTATTGAATAGGCACTATTTCTAGTGGTTATTGAATAGGCACTATTTCTAGTGGTTATTGAATAGGCACTGTTTCTTGTGGTTGTTGAGTAGGCACTATTTCTGGTGGTTATTGAGTAGGCACTATTTCTAGTGGTTATTGAATAGGCACTATTTCTGGTGGTTTTTGAGTAGGCACTATTTCTAGTGGTTATTGAATAGGCACTATTTCTAGTGGTTATTGAATAGGCACTATTTCTAGTGGTTATTGAATAGGCACTGTTTCTAGTGGTTATTGAATAGGCACTGTTTCTAGTGGTTATTGAATAGGCACTGTTTCTAGTGGTTGTTGAGTAGGCACTATTTCTGGTGGTTATTGAGTAGGCACTGTTTCTAGTGGTTATTGAATAGGCACTATTTCTAGTGGTTATTGAATAGGCACTATTTCTAGTGGTTATTGAATAGGCACTATTTCTAGTGGTTATTGAATAGGCACTATTTCTAGTGGTTATTGAATAGGCACTATTTCTAGTGGTTATTGAATAGGCACTATTTCTAGTGGTTATTGAATAGGCACTATTTATAGTGGTTATTGAATAGGCACTGTTTCTAGTGGTTATTGAATAGGCACTGTTTCTTGTGGTTGTTGAGTAGGCACTATTTCTAGTGGTTATTGAATAGGCACTATTTCTGGTGGTTATACGAGAGGCTGTATTTGTTATGCTTTGAGTAGGCACTATTTCTAGTGGTTATTGAATAGGCACTATTTCTAGTGGTTATTGAATAGGCACTATTTCTAGTGGTTATTGAGTAGGCACTATTTCTAGTGGTTATTGAATAGGCACTATTTCTAGTGGTTATTGAATAGGCACTATTTCTAGTGGTTATTGAATAGGCACTGTTTCTAGTGGTTATTGAATAGGCACTGTTTCTAGTGGTTGTTGAGTAGGCACTATTTCTGGTGGTTATTGAGTAGGCACTGTTTCTAGTGGTTATTGAATAGGCACTATTTCTAGTGGTTATTGAATAGGCACTATTTCTAGTGGTTATTGAATAGGCACTATTTCTAGTGGTTATTGAATAGGCACTATTTCTAGTGGTTATTGAATAGGCACTATTTCTAGTGGTTATTGAATAGACACTATTTCTAGTGGTTATTGAGTAGGCACTATTTCTAGTGGTAATTGAAGAGGCACTATTTCTAGTGGTTATTGAATAGGCACTATTTCTAGTGGTTATTGAATAGACACTGTTTCTAGTGGTTATTGAATAGGCACTATTTCTAGTGGTTATTGAATAGGCACTATTTCTAGTGGTTATTGAATAGGCACTATTTCTCGTGGTTATTGAATAGGCACTATTTCTAGTGGTTATTGAATAGGCACTGTTTCTAGTGGTTATTGAGTAGGCACTATTTCTGGTGGTTATTGAGTAGGCACTATTGCTAGTGGTTATTGAATAGGCACTATTTCTAGTGGTTATTGAATAGGCACTATTTATAGTGGTTATTGAATAGGCACTATTTATAGTGGTTATTGAATAGGCACTATTTCTAGTGGTTATTGAATAGGCACTATTTCTAGTGGTTATTGAATAGGCACTATTTCTAGTGGTTATTGAATAGGCACTGTTTCTTGTGGTTGTTGAGTAGGCACTATTTCTGGTGGTTATTGAGTAGGCACTATTTCTAGTGGTTATTGAATAGGCACTATTTCTGGTGGTTTTTGAGTAGGCACTATTTCTAGTGGTTATTGAATAGGCACTATTTCTAGTGGTTATTGAATAGGCACTATTTCTAGTGGTTATTGAATAGGCACTGTTTCTAGTGGTTATTGAATAGGCACTGTTTCTAGTGGTTATTGAATAGGCACTGTTTCTAGTGGTTGTTGAGTAGGCACTATTTCTGGTGGTTATTGAGTAGGCACTGTTTCTAGTGGTTATTGAATAGGCACTATTTCTAGTGGTTATTGAATAGGCACTATTTCTAGTGGTTATTGAATAGGCACTATTTCTAGTGGTTATTGAATAGGCACTATTTCTAGTGGTTATTGAATAGGCACTATTTCTAGTGGTTATTGAATAGGCACTATTTCTAGTGGTTATTGAATAGGCACTATTTATAGTGGTTATTGAATAGGCACTGTTTCTAGTGGTTATTGAATAGGCACTGTTTCTTGTGGTTGTTGAGTAGGCACTATTTCTAGTGGTTATTGAATAGGCACTATTTCTGGTGGTTTTTGAGTAGGCACTATTTCTAGTGGTTATTGAATAGGCACTATTTCTAGTGGTTATTGAATAGGCACTATTTCTAGTGGTTATTGAGTAGGCACTATTTCTAGTGGTTATTGAAGAGGCACTATTTCTAGTGGTTATTGAATAGGCACTATTTCTAGTGGTTATTGAATAGGCACTGTTTCTAGTGGTTATTGAATAGGCACTGTTTCTAGTGGTTGTTGAGTAGGCACTATTTCTGGTGGTTATTGAGTAGGCACTGTTTCTAGTGGTTATTGAATAGGCACTATTTCTAGTGGTTATTGAATAGGCACTATTTCTAGTGGTTATTGAATAGGCACTATTTCTAGTGGTTATTGAATAGGCACTATTTCTAGTGGTTATTGAATAGGCACTATTTCTAGTGGTTATTGAATAGACACTATTTCTAGTGGTTATTGAGTAGGCACTATTTCTAGTGGTAATTGAAGAGGCACTATTTCTAGTGGTTATTGAATAGGCACTATTTCTAGTGGTTATTGAATAGACACTGTTTCTAGTGGTTATTGAATAGGCACTATTTCTAGTGGTTATTGAATAGGCACTGTTTCTAGTGGTTATTGAGTAGGCACTATTTCTAGTGGTTATTGAATAGGCACTGTTTCTAGTGGTTATTGAGTAGGCACTGTTTCTAGTGGTTATTGAATAGGCACTATTTCTAGTGGTTATTGAATAGGCACTGTTTCTAGTGGTTATTGAATAGGCACTGTTTCTAGTGGTTGTTGAGTAGGCACTATTTGTGGTGGTTATTGAGTAGGCACTGTTTCTAGTGGTTATTGAATAGGCACTATTTCTAGTGGTTATTGAATAGGCACTATTTCTAGTGGTTATTGAATAGGCACTATTTCTAGTGGTTATTGAATAGGCACTATTTCTAGTGGTTATTGAATAGGCACTATTTCTAGTGGTTATTGAATAGGCACTATTTATAGTGGTTATTGAATAGGCACTGTTTCTAGTGGTTATTGAATAGGCACTATTTCTAGTGGTTATTGAATGGGCACTATTTCTAGTGGTTATTGAATAGGCACTATTTCTAGTGGTTATTGAATAGGCACTATTTATAGTGGATATTGAATAGGCACTATTTATAGTGGTTATTGAATAGGCACTGTTTCTAGTGGTTATTGAATAGGCACTGTTTCTTGTGGTTGTTGAGTAGGCACTATTTCTGGTGGTTATTGAGTAGGCACTATTTCTAGTGGTTATTGAATTGGTCACTATTTCTGGTGGTTTTTGAGTAGGCACTATTTCTAGTGGTTATTGAATAGGCACTATTTCTAGTGGTTATTGAATAGGCACTATTTCTAGTGGTTATTGAATAGGCACTGTTTCTAGTGGTTATTGAATAGGCACTGTTTCTAGTGGTTGTTGAGTAGGCACTATTTGTGGTGGTTATTGAGTAGGCACTGTTTCTAGTGGTTATTGAATAGGCACTATTTCTAGTGGTTATTGAATAGGCACTATTTCTAGTGGTTATTGAATAGGCACTATTTCTAGTGGTTATTGAATAGGCACTATTTCTAGTGGTTATTGAATAGGCACTATTTCTAGTGGTTATTGAATAGGCACTATTTCTAGTGGTTATTGAATAGGCACTATTTATAGTGGTTATTGAATAGGCACTGTTTCTAGTGGTTATTGAATAGGCACTATTTCTAGTGGTTATTGAATAGGCACTATTTCTTGGTTATTGAATAGGCACTATTTCTAGTGGTTATTGAATAGGCACTATTTCTAGTGGTTATTGAATAGACACTATTTCTAGTGGTTATTGAGTAGGCACTATTTCTAGTGGTTATTGAATAGGCACTATTTCTAGTGGTTATTGAATAGGCACTATTTCTAGTGGTTATTGAATAGACACTGTTTCTAGTGGTTATTGAATAGGCACTATTTCTAGTGGTTATTGAATAGGCACTATTTCTAGTGGTTATTGAATAGGCACTATTTCTAGTGGTTATTGAATAGGCACTATTTCTAGTGGTTATTGAATAGGCACTGTTTCTAGTGGTTATTGAGTAGGCACTATTTCTGGTGGTTATTGAGTAGGCACTATTGCTAGTGGTTATTGAATAGGCACTATTTCTAGTGGTTATTGAATAGGCACTATTTATAGTGGTTATTGAATAGGCACTATTTATAGTGGTTATTGAATAGGCACTATTTCTAGTGGTTATTGAATAGGCACTATTTCTAGTGGTTATTGAATAGGCACTATTTCTAGTGGTTATTGAATAGGCACTGTTTCTTGTGGTTGTTGAGTAGGCACTATTTCTGGTGGTTATTGAGTAGGCACTATTTCTAGTGGTTATTGAATAGGCACTATTTCTGGTGGTTTTTGAGTAGGCACTATTTCTAGTGGTTATTGAATAGGCACTATTTCTAGTGGTTATTGAATAGGCACTATTTCTAGTGGTTATTGAATAGGCACTGTTTCTAGTGGTTATTGAATAGGCACTGTTTCTAGTGGTTATTGAATAGGCACTGTTTCTAGTGGTTGTTGAGTAGGCACTATTTCTGGTGGTTATTGAGTAGGCACTGTTTCTAGTGGTTATTGAATAGGCACTATTTCTAGTGGTTATTGAATAGGCACTATTTCTAGTGGTTATTGAATAGGCACTATTTCTAGTGGTTATTGAATAGGCACTATTTCTAGTGGTTATTGAATAGGCACTATTTCTAGTGGTTATTGAATAGGCACTATTTCTAGTGGTTATTGAATAGGCACTATTTATAGTGGTTATTGAATAGGCACTGTTTCTAGTGGTTATTGAATAGGCACTGTTTCTTGTGGTTGTTGAGTAGGCACTATTTCTAGTGGTTATTGAATAGGCACTATTTCTGGTGGTTTTTGAGTAGGCACTATTTCTAGTGGTTATTGAATAGGCACTATTTCTAGTGGTTATTGAATAGACACTATTTCTAGTGGTTATTTAGGCACTATTTCTAGTGGTTATTGAAGAGGCACTATTTCTAGTGGTTATTGAATAGGCACTATTTCTAGTGGTTATTGAATAGGCACTGTTTCTAGTGGTTATTGAATAGGCACTGTTTCTAGTGGTTGTTGAGTAGGCACTATTTCTGGTGGTTATTGAGTAGGCACTATTTCTAGTGGTTATTGAATAGGCACTATTTCTAGTGGTTATTGAATAGGCACTATTTCTAGTGGTTATTGAATAGGCACTATTTCTAGTGGTTATTGAATAGGCACTATTTCTAGTGGTTATTGAATAGGCACTATTTCTAGTGGTTATTGAATAGACACTATTTCTAGTGGTTATTGAGTAGGCACTATTTCTAGTGGTAATTGAAGAGGCACTATTTCTAGTGGTTATTGAATAGGCACTATTTCTAGTGGTTATTGAATAGACACTGTTTCTAGTGGTTATTGAATAGGCACTATTTCTAGTGGTTATTGAATAGGCACTGTTTCTAGTGGTTATTGAGTAGGCACTATTTCTAGTGGTTATTGAATAGGCACTGTTTCTAGTGGTTATTGAGTAGGCACTGTTTCTAGTGGTTATTGAATAGGCACTATTTCTAGTGGTTATTGAATAGGCACTGTTTCTAGTGGTTATTGAATAGGCACTGTTTCTAGTGGTTGTTGAGTAGGCACTATTTGTGGTGGTTATTGAGTAGGCACTGTTTCTAGTGGTTATTGAATAGGCACTATTTCTAGTGGTTATTGAATAGGCACTATTTCTAGTGGTTATTGAATAGGCACTATTTCTAGTGGTTATTGAATAGGCACTATTTCTAGTGGTTATTGAATAGGCACTATTTCTAGTGGTTATTGAATAGGCACTATTTATAGTGGTTATTGAATAGGCACTGTTTCTAGTGGTTATTGAATAGGCACTATTTCTAGTGGTTATTGAATGGGCACTATTTCTAGTGGTTATTGAATAGGCACTATTTCTAGTGGTTATTGAATAGGCACTATTTATAGTGGATATTGAATAGGCACTATTTATAGTGGTTATTGAATAGGCACTGTTTCTAGTGGTTATTGAATAGGCACTGTTTCTTGTGGTTGTTGAGTAGGCACTATTTCTGGTGGTTATTGAGTAGGCACTATTTCTAGTGGTTATTGAATTGGTCACTATTTCTGGTGGTTTTTGAGTAGGCACTATTTCTAGTGGTTATTGAATAGGCACCAGTTCTAGTGGTTATTGAATAGGCACTATTTCTAGTGGTTATTGAATAGGCACTGTTTCTAGTGGTTATTGAATAGGCACTGTTTCTAGTGGTTGTTGAGTAGGCACTATTTGTGGTGGTTATTGAGTAGGCACTGTTTCTAGTGGTTATTGAATAGGCACTATTTCTAGTGGTTATTGAATAGGCACTATTTCTAGTGGTTATTGAATAGGCACTATTTCTAGTGGTTATTGAATAGGCACTATTTCTAGTGGTTATTGAATAGGCACTATTTCTAGTGGTTATTGAATAGGCACTATTTCTAGTGGTTATTGAATAGGCCCTATTTATAGTGGTTATTGAATAGGCACTGTTTCTAGTGGTTATTGAATAGGCACTATTTCTAGTGGTTTTTGAGTAGGCACTATTTCTAGTGGTTATTGAATAGGCACTATTTCTAGTGGTTATTGAATAGGCACTATTTCTAGTGGTTATTGAATAGGCACTATTTCTAGTGGTTATTGAATAGGCACTATTTCTAGTGGTTATTGAATAGGCACTGTTTCTAGTGGTTATTGAATAGGCACAATTTCTAGTGGTTATTGAATAGGCACTATTTCTAGTGGTTATTGAATAGGCACTATTTATAGTGGTTATTGAATAGGCACTATTTCTGGTGGTTATTGAGTAGGCACTGTTTCTAGTGGTTATTGAATAGGCACTATTTCTAGTGGTTATTGAATAGGCACTATTTCTAGTGGTTATTGAATAGGCACTATTTCTGGTGGTTATTGAGTAGGCACTGTTTCTAGTGGTTATTGAATAGGCACTATTTATAGTGGTTATAGAATAGGCACTATTTCTAGTGGTTATTGAATAGGCACTATTTATAGTGGTTATTGAATAGGCACTATTTCTGGTGGTTATTGAGTAGGCATTGTTTCTAGTGGTTATTGAATAGGCACTGTTTCTAGTGGTTATTGAATAGGCACTATTTCTAGTGGTTATTGAATAGGCACTATTTCTAGTGGTTATTGAATAGGCACTATTTCTGGTGGTTATTGAGTAGGCACTGTTTCTAGTGGTTATTGAATAGGCACTATTTCTAGTGGTTATTGAATAGGCACTGTTTCTAGTGGTTATTGAATAGGCACTATTTCTAGTGGTTATTGAATAGGCACTATTTCTAGTGGTTATTGAATAGGCACTATTTCTAGTGGTTATTGAATAGGCACTATTTCTAGTGGTTATTGAAGAGGCACTATTTCTAGTGGTTATTGAATAGGCACTATTTCTAGTGGTTATTGAATAGGCACTATTTCTAGTGGTTATTGAATAGGCACTATTTCTAGTGGTTATTGAATAGGCACTATTTCTAGTGGTTATTGAATAGGCACTATTTCTAGTGGTTATTGAATAGGCACTATTTCTAGTGGTTATTGAATAGGCACTATTTCTAGTGGTTATTGAATAGGCACTATTTATAGTGGTTATTGAATAGGCACTGTTTCTAGTGGTTATTGAATAGGCACTATTTCTAGTGGTTATTGAATGGGCACTATTTCTAGTGGTTATTGAATAGGCACTATTTCTAGTGGTTATTGAATAGGCACTATTTATAGTGGATATTGAATAGGCACTATTTATAGTGGTTATTGAATAGGCACTGTTTCTAGTGGTTATTGAATAGGCACTGTTTCTTGTGGTTGTTGAGTAGGCACTATTTCTGGTGGTTATTGAGTAGGCACTATTTCTAGTGGTTATTGAATAGGCACTATTTCTGGTGGTTTTTGAGTAGGCACTATTTCTAGTGGTTATTGAATAGGCACTATTTCTAGTGGTTATTGAATAGGCACTATTTCTAGTGGTTATTGAATAGGCACTGTTTCTAGTGGTTATTGAATAGGCACTGTTTCTAGTGGTTGTTGAGTAGGCACTATTTGTGGTGGTTATTGAGTAGGCACTGTTTCTAGTGGTTATTGAATAGGCACTATTTCTAGTGGTTATTGAATAGGCACTATTTCTAGTGGTTATTGAATAGGCACTATTTCTAGTGGTTATTGAATAGGCACTATTTCTAGTGGTTATTGAATAGGCACTATTTCTAGTGGTTATTGAATAGGCACTATTTCTAGTGGTTATTGAATAGGCCCTATTTATAGTGGTTATTGAATAGGCACTGTTTCTAGTGGTTATTGAATAGGCACTATTTCTAGTGGTTTTTGAGTAGGCACTATTTCTAGTGGTTATTGAATAGGCACTATTTCTAGTGGTTATTGAATAGGCACTATTTCTAGTGGTTATTGAATAGGCACTATTTCTAGTGGTTATTGAATAGGCACTATTTCTAGTGGTTATTGAATAGGCACTGTTTCTAGTGGTTATTGAATAGGCACTATTTATAGTGGTTATTGAATAGGCACTATTTCTAGTGGTTATTGAATAGGCACTATTTATAGTGGTTATTGAATAGGCACTATTTCTGGTGGTTATTGAGTAGGCACTGTTTCTAGTGGTTATTGAATAGGCACTATTTCTAGTGGTTATTGAATAGGCACTATTTCTAGTGGTTATTGAATAGGCACTATTTCTGGTGGTTATTGAGTAGGCACTGTTTCTAGTGGTTATTGAATAGGCACTATTTCTAGTGGTTATTGAATAGGCACTATTTCTAGTGGTTATTGAATAGGCACTATTTCTAGTGGTTATTGAATAGGCACTATTTCTGGTGGTTATTGAGTAGGCATTGTTTCTAGTGGTTATTGAATAGGCACTGTTTCTAGTGGTTATTGAATAGGCACTATTTCTAGTGGTTATTGAATAGGCACTATTTCTAGTGGTTATTGAATAGGCACTATTTCTGGTGGTTATTGAGTAGGCACTGTTTCTAGTGGTTATTGAATAGGCACTATTTCTAGTGGTTATTGAATAGGCACTGTTTCTAGTGGTTATTGAATAGGCACTATTTCTAGTGGTTATTGAATAGGCACTATTTCTAGTGGTTATTGAATAGGCACTATTTCTAGTGGTTATTGAATAGGCACTATTTCTAGTGGTTATTGAAGAGGCACTATTTCTAGTGGTTATTGAATAGGCACTATTTCTAGTGGTTATTGAATAGGCACTATTTCTAGTGGTTATTGAATAGGCACTATTTCTAGTGGTTATTGAATAGGCACTATTTCTAGTGGTTATTGAATAGGCACTATTTCAAGTGGTTATTGAATAGGCACTATTTCTAGTGGTTATTGAATAGGCACTATTTCTAGTGGTTATTGAATAGGCACTATTTCTAGTGGTTATTGAATAGGCACTGTTTCTAGTGGTTATTGAATATGCACTATTTCTAGTGGTTATTGAATAGGCACTATTTCTAGTGGTTATTGAATAGGCACTATTTCTAGTGGTTATTGAATAGGCACTATTTCTAGTGGTTATTGAATAGGCACTATTTCTAGTGGTTATTGAATAGGCACTATTTCTAGTGGTTATTGAATAGGCACTATTTCTAGTGGTTATTGAATAGGCACTATTTCTAGTGGTTATTGAATAGGCACTATTTCTAGTGGTTATTGAATAGGCACTATTTCTAGTGGTTATTGAATAGGCACTATTTCTAGTGGTTATTGAATAGGCACTATTTCTAGTGGTTATTGAATAGGCACTGTTTCTAGTGGTTATTGAATAGGCACTATTTCTAGTGGTTATTGAATAGGCACTGTTTCTAGTGGTTATTGAATAGGCACTATTTCTAGTGGTTATTGAATAGGCACTGTTTCTAGTGGTTATTGAGTAGGCACTATTTCTAGTGGTTATTGAATAGGCACTATTTCTAGTGGTTATTGAATAGGCACTATTTCTAGTGGTTATTGAATAGGCACTATTTCTAGTGGTTATTGAATAGGCACTATTTCTAGTGGTTATTGAATAGGCACTATTTCTAGTGGTTATTGAATAGGCACTATTTATAGTGGTTATTGAATAGGCACTGTTTCTAGTGGTTATTGAATAGGCACTATTTCTAGTGGTTATTGAATAGGCACTATTTCTAGTGGTTATTGAATAGGCACTATTTCTAGTGGTTATTGAATAGGCACTATTTATAGTGGATATTGAATAGGCACTATTTATAGTGGTTATTGAATAGGCACTGTTTCTAGTGGTTATTGAATAGGCACTGTTTCTTGTGGTTGTTGAGTAGGCACTATTTCTGGTGGTTATTGAGTAGGCACTATTTCTAGTGGTTATTGAATAGGCACTATTTCTGGTGGTTTTTGAGTAGGCACTATTTCTAGTGGTTATTGAATAGGCACTGTTTCTTGTGGTTGTTGAGTAGGCACTATTTCTGGTGGTTATTGAGTAGGCACTGTTTCTAGTGGTTATTGAATAGGCACTATTTCTAGTGGTTTTTGAGTAGGCACTATTTCTAGTGGTTATTGAATAGGCACTATTTCTAGTGGTTATTGAATAGGCACTATTTCTAGTGGTTATTGAATAGGCACTATTTCTAGTGGTTATTGAATAGGCACTATTTCTAGTGGTTATTGAATAGGCACTGTTTCTAGTGGTTATTGAATAGGCACTATTTATAGTGGTTATTGAATAGGCACTATTTCTAGTGGTTATTGAATAGGCACTATTTATAGTGGTTATTGAATAGGCACTATTTCTGGTGGTTATTGAGTAGGCACTGTTTCTAGTGGTTATTGAATAGGCACTATTTCTAGTGGTTATTGAATAGGCACTATTTCTAGTGGTTATTGAATAGGCACTATTTCTGGTGGTTATTGAGTAGGCACTGTTTCTAGTGGTTATTGAATAGGCACTATTTATAGTGGTTATTGAATAGGCACTATTTCTAGTGGTTATTGAATAGGCACTATTTATAGTGGTTATTGAATAGGCACTATTTCTGGTGGTTATTGAGTAGGCATTGTTTCTAGTGGTTATTGAATAGGCACTGTTTCTAGTGGTTATTGAATAGGCACTATTTCTAGTGGTTATTGAATAGGCACTATTTCTAGTGGTTATTGAATAGGCACTATTTCTGGTGGTTATTGAGTAGGCACTGTTTCTAGTGGTTATTGAATAGGCACTATTTCTAGTGGTTATTGAATAGGCACTGTTTCTAGTGGTTATTGAATAGGCACTGTTTCAAGTGGTTATTGAATAGGCACTATTTCTAGTGGTTATTGAATAGGCACTATTTATAGTGGTTATTGAATAGGCACTATTTCTGGTGGTTATTGAATAGGCACTATTTCTAGTGTTTATTGAATAGGCACTATTTCTAGTGGTTATTGAGTAGGCACTGTTTCTAGTGGTTATTGAATAGGCACTATTTCTAGTGGTTATTGAATAGGCACTATTTATAGTGGTTATTGAATAGGCACTATTTCTAGTGGTTATTGAATAGGCACTATTTATAGTGGTTATTGAATAGGCACTATTTATAGTGGTTATTGAATAGGCACTATTTCTAGTGGTTATTGAATAGGCACTATTTCTAGTGGTTATTGAATAGGCACTATTTCTAGTGGTTATTGAATAGACACAATTTCTAGTGGTTATTGAATAGGCACTATTTCTAGTGGTTATTGAATAGGCACTATTTCTAGTGGTTATTGAATAGGCACTATTTCTAGTGGTTATTGAATAGGCACTATTTCTAGTGGTTATTGAATAGGCACTATTTCTAGTGGTTATTGAATAGGCACTATTTCTAGTGGTTATTGAATAGGCAATATTTCTAGTGGTTATTGAGTTGGCACTATTTCTAGTGGTTATTGAATAGGCACTATTTCTAGTGGTTATTGAATAGGCACTACTTCTAGTGGTTATTGAGTAGGCACTATTTCTAGTGGTTATTGAGTAGGCACTATTTCTAGTGGTTATTGAATAGGCACTATTTCTAGTGGTTATTGAGTAGGCACTATTTCTAGTGGTTATTGAATAGGCACTATTTCTAGTGGTTATTGAGTAGGCACTATTTCTAGTGGTTATTGAATAGGCACTATTTCTAGTGGTTATTGAGTAGGCACTATTTCTAGTGGTTATTGAATAGGCACTATTTCTAGTGGTTATTGAATAGGCACTACTTCTAGTGGTTATTGAATAGGCACTATTTCTAGTGGTTATTGAATAGGCACTATTTCTAGTGGTTATTGAATAGGCACTATTTCTAGTGGTTATTGAATAGGCACTATTTCTAGTGGTTATTGAATAGGCACTACTTCTAGTGGTTATTGAGTAGGCACTATTTCTAGTTGTTATTGAATAGGCACTATTTCTAGTGGTTATTGAATAGGCACTATTTCTAGTGGTTATTGAATAGGCACTATTTCTAGTGGTTATTGAATAGGCACTACTTCTAGTGGTTATTGAGTAGGCACTATTTCTAGTGGTTATTGAGTAGGCACTATTTCTAGTGGTTATTGAATAGGCACTATTTCTAGTGGTTATTGAGTAGGCACTATTTCTAGTGGTTATTGAATAGGCACTATTTCTAGTGGTTATTGAGTAGGCACTATTTCTAGTGGTTATTGAATAGGCACTATTTCTAGTGGTTATTGAGTAGGCACTATTTCTAGTGGTTATTGAATAGGCACTATTTCTAGTGGTTATTGAATAGGCACTACTTCTAGTGGTTATTGAATAGGCACTATTTCTAGTGGTTATTGAATAGGCACTATTTCTAGTGGTTATTGAATAGGCACTATTTCTAGTGGTTATTGAATAGGCACTATTTCTAGTGGTTATTGAATAGGCACTATTTCTAGTGGTTATTGAATAGGCACTATTTCTAGTGGTTATTGAATAGACACTATTTCTAGTGGTTATTGAGTAGGCACTATTTCTAGTGTTTATTGAAGAGGCACTATTTCTAGTGGTTATTGAATAGGCACTATTTCTAGTGGTTATTGAATAGACACTATTTCTAGTGGTTATTGAGTAGGCACTATTTCTAGTGGTTATTGAGTAGGCACTATTTCTAGTGGTTATTGAATAGGCACTATTTCTAGTGGTTATTGAATAGGCACTGTTTCTAGTGGTTATTGAGTAGGCACTATTTCTAGTGGTTATTGAATAGGCACTGTTTCTAGTGGTTATTGAATAGGCACTATTTCTAGTGGTTATTGAATAGGCACTATTTCTAGTGGTTATTGAATAGGCACTATTTCTAGTGGTTATTGAATAGGCACTATTTCTAGTGGTTATTGAATAGGCACTATTTCTAGTGGTTATTGAATAGGCACTATTTCTAGTGGTTATTGAAGAGGCACTATTTCTAGTGGTTATTGAATAGGCACTATTTCTAGTGGTTTTTGAGTAGGCACTATTTCTAGTGGTTATTGAATAGGCACTATTTCTAGTGGTTATTGAATAGGCACTATTTCTAGTGGTTATTGAATAGGCACTATTTCTAGTGGTTATTGAATAGGCACTATTTCTCGTGGTTATTGAATAGGCACTATTTCTAGTGGTTATTGAATAGGCACTATTTCTCGTGGTTATTGAAGAGGCACTATTTCTAGTGGTTATTGAATAGGCACTATTTCTAGTGGTTTTTGAGTAGGCACTATTTCTAGTGGTTATTGAATAGGCACTATTTCTAGTGGTTATTGAATAGGCACTATTTCTAGTGGTTATTGAATAGGCACTATTTCTAGTGGTTATTGAATAGGCACTATTTCTCGTGGTTATTGAATAGGCACTATTTCTAGTGGTTATTGAATAGGCACTATTTCTAGTGGTTATTGAATAGGCACTGCTTCTAGTGGTTATTGAATAGGCACTATTTATAGTGGTTATTGAATAGGCACTATTTCTAGTGGTTATTGAATAGGCACTATTTATAGTGGTTATTGAATAGGCACTATTTCTGGTGGTTATTGAGTAGGCACTGTTTCTAGTGGTTATTGAATAGGCACTATTTCTAGTGGTTATTGAATAGGCACTCTTTCTAGTGGTTATTGAATAGGCACTATTTCTAGTGGTTATTGAATAGGCACTATTTCTAGTGGTTATTGAGTAGGCACTGTTTCTAGTGGTTATTGAATAGGCACTATTTCTAGTGGTTATTGAATAGGCACTATATCTAGTGGTTATTGAGTAGGCACTATTTCTAGTGGTTATTGAATAGGCACTATTTCTAGTGGTTATTGAATAGGCACTACTTCTAGTGGTTATTGAATAGGCACTATTTCTAGTGGTTATTGAATAGGCACTATTTCTAGTGGTTATTGAATAGGCACTATTTCTAGTGGTTATTGAATAGGCACTATTTCTAGTGGTTATTGAATAGGCACTATTTCTAGTGGTTATTGAGTAGGCACTATTTCTAGTGGTTATTGAATAGGCACTATTTCTAGTGGTTATTGAATAGGCACTATTTCTAGTGGTTATTGAATAGGCACTATTTCTAGTGGTTATTGAATAGGCACTACTTCTAGTGGTTATTGAATAGGCACTATTTCTAGTGGTTATTGAGTAGGCACTATTTCTAGTGGTTATTGAATAGGCACTATTTCTAGTGGTTATTGAGTAGGCACTATTTCTAGTGGTTATTGAATAGGCACTATTTCTAGTGGTTATTGAATAGGCACTATTTCTAGTGGTTATTGAATAGGCACTATTTCTAGTGGTTATTGAATAGGCACTATTTCTAGTGGTTATTGAATAGGCACTATTTCTAGTGGTTATTGAATAGGCACTATTTCTAGTGGTTATTGAATAGGCACTATTTCTAGTGGTTATTGAATAGGCACTATTTCTAGTGGTTATTGAATAGGCACTATTTCTAGTGGTTATTGAATAGGCACTATTTCTAGTGGTTATTGAATAGGCACTATTTCTAGTGGTTATTGAATAGGCACTATTTCTAGTGGTTATTGAGTAGGCACTATTTCTAGTGGTTATTGAATTAGGCACTATTTCTAGTGGTTATTGAATAGGCACTATTTCTAGTGGTTATTGAATAGGCACTATTTCTAGTGGTTATTGAGCAGGCACTATTTCTAGTGGTTATTGAGTGGTTATTGAGGCACTATTTCTAGTGGTTATTGAATAGGCACTATTTCTAGTGGTTATTTAGGCACTACTTCTAGTGGTTATTGAGTAGGCACTATTTCTAGTGGTTATTGAGTAGGCACTATTTCTAGTGGTTATTGAATAGGCACTATTTCTAGTGGTTATTGAGTAGGCACTATTTCTAGTGGTTATTGAATAGGCACTATTTCTAGTGGTTATTTAGGCACTATTTCTAGTGGTTATTGAATAGGCACTATTTCTAGTGGTTATTGAGTAGGCACTATTTCTAGTGGTTATTGAATAGGCACTATTTGGTTATTGTGGTTATTGAATAGGCACTATTTCTAGTGGTTATTGAATAGGCACTATTTCTAGTGGTTATTGAATAGGCACTATTTCTAGTGGTTATTGAATAGGCACTATTTCTAGTGGTTATTGAATAGGCACTATTTCTAGTGGTTATTGAGTAGGCACTATTTCTAGTGGTTATTGAATAGGCACTATTTCTAGTGGTTATTGAATAGGCACTATTTCTAGTGGTTATTGAATAGGCACTATTTTAGTGGTTATTGAATAGGCACTATTTCTAGTGGTTATTGAGTAGGCACTATTTCTAGTGGTTATTGAATAGGCACTATTTCTAGTGGTTATTGAGTAGGCACTATTTCTAGTGGTTATTGTGGCACTATTTCTAGTGGTTATTGAGTAGGCACTATTTCTAGTGGTTATTGAATAGGCACTATTTCTAGTGGTTATTGAGTAGGCACTATTTCTAGTGGTTATTGAATAGGCACTATTTCTAGTGGTTATTGAATAGGCACTATTTCTAGTGGTTATTGAATAGGCACTATTTCTAGTGGTTATTGAATAGGCACTATTTCTAGTGGTTATTGAATAGGCACTATTTCTAGTGGTTATTGAATAGGCACTATTTCTAGTGGTTATTGAATAGGCACTATTTCTAGTGGTTATTGAATAGGCACTATTTCTAGTGGTTATTGAATAGGCACTATTTCTAGTGGTTATTGAATAGGCACTATTTCTAGTGGTTATTGAATAGGCACTATTTCTAGTGGTTATTGAATAGGCACTATTTCTAGTGGTTATTGAATAGGCACTATTTCTAGTGGTTATTGAATAGGCACTATTTCTAGTGGTTATTGAATAGGCACTATTTCTAGTGGTTATTGAATAGGCACTATTTCTAGTGGTTATTGAATAGGCACTATTTCTAGTGGTTATTGAATAGGCACTATTTCTAGTGGTTATTGAATAGGCACTATTTCTAGTGGTTATTGAATAGGCACTATTTCTAGTGGTTATTGAATAGGCACTATTTCTAGTGGTTATTGAATAGGCACTATTTCTAGTGGTTATTGAGTAGGCACTATTTCTAGTGGTTATTGAATAGGCACTATTTCTAGTGGTTATTGAATAGGCACTATTTCTAGTGGTTATTGAATAGGCACTATTTCTAGTGGTTATTGAATAGGCACTATTTAGTTTAGGCACTATTTCTAGTGGTTATTGAATAGGCACTATTTCTAGTGGTTATTGAATAGGCACTATTTCTAGTGGTTATTGAATAGGCACTATTTCTAGTGGTTATTGAATAGGCACTATTTCTAGTGGTTATTGAATAGGCACTATTTCTAGTGGTTATTGAATAGGCACTATTTCTAGTGGTTATTGAATAGGCACTATTTCTAGTGGTTATTGAATAGGCACTATTTCTAGTGGTTATTGAATAGGCACTATTTCTAGTGGTTTTGAATAGGCACTATTTAGTGGTTATTGAATAGGCACTATTTCTGGTTAGTGAATAGGTTATTGAATAGGCACTATTTCTAGTGGTTATTGAATAGGCACTATTTCTAGTGGTTATTGAATAGGCACTATTTCTAGTGGTTATTGAATAGATTTCTAGTGGCACTATTTCTAGTGGTTATTGAATAGGCACTGTTTCTAGTGGTTTTGAGTCGGCACTATTTCTAGTGATTATTGAATAGGCACTATTTCTAGTGGTTTTTGAGTAGGCACTATTTCTAGTGGTTATTGAATAGGCACTATTTCTAGTGGTTATTGAATAGGCACTATTTCTAGTGGTTATTGAATAGGCACTATTTCTAGTGGTTATTGAATAGGCACTGCTTCTAGTGGTTATTGAATAGGCACTATTTATAGTGGTTATTGAATAGGCACTATTTCTAGTGGTTATTGAATAGGCACTATTTATAGTGGTTATTGAATAGGCACTATTTCTGGTGGTTATTGAGTAGGCACTATTTCTAGTGGTTATTGAATAGGCACTATTTCTAGTGGTTATTGAATAGGCACTATTTCTAGTGGTTATTGAATAGGCACTATTTCTAGTGGTTATTGAATAGGCACTATTTCTGGTGGTTATTGAGTAGGCACTGTTTCTAGTGGTTATTGAATAGGCACTATTTCTAGTGGTTATTGAATAGGCACTATATCTAGTGGTTATTGAGTAGGCACTATTTCTAGTGGTTATTGAATAGGCACTATTTCTAGTGGTTATTGAATAGGCACTACTTCTAGTGGTTATTGAATATGCACTATTTCTAGTGGTTATTGAATAGGCACTATTTCTAGTGGTTATTGAATAGGCACTATTTCTAGTGGTTATTGAATAGGCACTATTTCTAGTGGTTATTGAATAGGCACTACTTCTAGTGGTTATTGAGTAGGCACTATTTCTCTATTTCTAGTGGTTATTGAATAGGCACTATTTCTAGTGGTTATTGAATAGGCACTATTTCTAGTGGTTATTGAATAGGCACTATTTCTAGTGGTTATTGAATAGGCACTATTTCTAGTGGTTATTGAGTAGGCACTATTTCTAGTGGTTATTGAGTAGGCACTATTTCTAGTGGTTGGTTATTGAATAGGCACTATTTCTAGTGGTTATTGAATAGGCACTGTTTCTAGTGGTTATTGAGTAGGCACTATTTCTAGTGGTTATTGAATAGGCACTGTTTCTAGTGGTTATTGAATAGGCACTATTTCTAGTGGTTATTGAATAGGCACTATTTCTAGTGGTTATTGAATAGGCACTATTTCTAGTGGTTATTGAATAGGCACTATTTCTAGTGGTTATTGAATAGGCACTATTTCTAGTGGTTATTGAATAGGCACTATTTCTAGTGGTTATTTTTGCACTATTTCTAGTGGTTATTAGGCACTATTTCTAGTGGTTATTGAATAGGCACTATTTCTAGTGGTTATTGAATAGGCACTATTTCTAGTGGTTATTGAATAGGCACTATTTCTAGTGGTTATTGAATAGGCACTATTTCTAGTGGTTATTGAATAGGCACTATTTCTAGTGGCACTATTTTAGTGGTTATTGAATAGGCACTATTTCTCGTGGTTATTGAAGAGGCACTATTTCTAGTGGTTATTGAATAGGCACTATTTCTAGTGGTTTTTGAGTAGGCACTATTTCTAGTGGTTATTGAATAGGCACTATTTCTAGTGGTTATTGAATAGGCACTATTTCTAGTGGTTATTGAATAGGCACTATTTCTAGTGGTTATTGAATAGGCACTATTTTCGTGGTTATTGAATAGGCACTATTTCTAGTGGTTATTGAATAGGCACTATTTCTAGTGGTTATTGAATAGGCACTGTTTCTAGTGGTTTTGAGTCGGCACTATTTCTAGTGATTATTGAATAGGCACTATTTCTAGTGGTTTTTGAGTAGGCACTATTTCTAGTGGTTATTGAATAGGCACTATTTCTAGTGGTTATTGAATAGGCACTATTTCTAGTGGTTATTGAATAGGCACTATTTCTAGTGGTTATTGAATAGGCACTGTTTCTAGTGGTTATTGAATAGGCACTATTTATAGTGGTTATTGAATAGGCACTATTTCTAGTGGTTATTGAATAGGCACTATTTATAGTGGTTATTGAATAGGCACTATTTCTGGTGGTTATTGAGTAGGCACTGTTTCTAGTGGTTATTGAATAGGCACTATTTCTAGTGGTTATTGAATAGGCACTCTTTCTAGTGGTTATTGAATAGGCACTATTTCTAGTGGTTATTGAATAGGCACTATTTCTGGTGGTTATTGAGTAGGCACTGTTTCTAGTGGTTATTGAATAGGCACTATTTCTAGTGGTTATTGAATAGGCACTATATCTAGTGGTTATTGAGTAGGCACTATTTCTAGTGGTTATTGAATAGGCACTATTTCTAGTGGTTATTGAATAGGCACTACTTCTAGTGGTTATTGAATAGGCACTATTTCTAGTGGTTATTGAATAGGCACTATTTCTAGTGGTTATTGAATAGGCACTATTTCTAGTGGTTATTGAATAGGCACTATTTCTAGTGGTTATTGAATAGGCACTACTTCTAGTGGTTATTGAGTAGGCACTATTTCTAGTGGTTATTGAATAGGCACTATTTCTAGTGGTTATTGAATAGGCACTATTTCTAGTGGTTATTGAATAGGCACTATTTCTAGTGGTTATTGAATAGGCACTACTTCTAGTGGTTATTGAGTAGGCACTATTTCTAGTGGTTATTGAGTAGGCACTATTTCTAGTGGTTATTGAATAGGCACTATTTCTAGTGGTTATTGAGTAGGCACTATTTCTAGTGGTTATTGAATAGGCACTATTTCTAGTGGTTATTGAGTAGGCACTATTTCTAGTGGTTATTGAATAGGCACTATTTCTAGTGGTTATTGAATAGGCACTATTTCTAGTGGTTATTGAATAGGCACTATTTCTAGTGGTTATTGAATAGGCACTACTTCTAGTGGTTATTGAATAGGCACTATTTCTAGTGGTTATTGAATAGGCACTATTTCTAGTGGTTATTGAATAGGCACTATTTCTAGTGGTTATTGAATAGGCACTATTTCTCGTGGTTATTGAATAGGCACTATTTCTAGTGGTTATTGAATAGGCACTATTTCTAGTGGTTATTGAATAGGCACTATTTCTAGTGGTTATTGAATAGGCACTATTTCTAGTGGTTTTTGAGTAGGCACTATTTCTAGTGGTTATTGAATAGGCACTATTTCTAGTGGTTATTGAATAGGCACTATTTCTAGTGGTTATTGAATAGGCACTATTTCTAGTGGTTATTGAATAGGCACTATTTCTCGTGGTTATTGAATAGGCACTATTTCTAGTGGTTATTGAATAGGCACTATTTCTAGTGGTTATTGAATAGGCACTGTTTCTAGTGGTTTTTGAGTCGGCACTATTTCTAGTGATTATTGAATAGGCACTATTTCTAGTGGTTTTTGAGTAGGCACTATTTCTAGTGGTTATTGAATAGGCACTATTTCTAGTGGTTATTGAAAAGGCACTATTTCTAGTGGTTATTGAATAGGCACTATTTCTAGTGGTTATTGAATAGGCACTGCTTCTAGTGGTTATTGAATAGGCACTATTTATAGTGGTTATTGAATAGGCACTATTTATAGTGGTTATTGAATAGGCACTATTTCTAGTGGTTATTGAATAGGCCCTATTTATAGTGGTTATTGAATAGGCACTGTTTCTAGTGGTTATTGAATAGGCACTATTTCTAGTGGTTTTTGAGTAGGCACTATTTCTAGTGGTTATTGAATAGGCACTATTTCTAGTGGTTATTGAATAGGCACTATTTCTAGTGGTTATTGAATAGGCACTATTTCTAGTGGTTATTGAATAGGCACTATTTCTAGTGGTTATTGAATAGGCACTGTTTCTAGTGGTTATTGAATAGGCACTATTTATAGTGGTTATTGAATAGGCACTATTTCTAGTGGTTATTGAATAGGCACTATTTATAGTGGTTATTGAATAGGCACTATTTCTGGTGGTTATTGAGTAGGCACTGTTTCTAGTGGTTATTGAATAGGCACTATTTCTAGTGGTTATTGAATAGGCACTATTTCTAGTGGTTATTGAATAGGCACTATTTCTGGTGGTTATTGAGTAGGCACTGTTTCTAGTGGTTATTGAATAGGCACTATTTCTAGTGGTTATTGAATAGGCACTATTTCTAGTGGTTTTTGAGTAGGCACTATTTCTAGTGGTTATTGAATAGGCACTATTTCTAGTGGTTATTGAATAGGCACTATTTCTAGTGGTTATTGAATAGGCACTATTTCTAGTGGTTATTGAATAGGCACTATTTCTAGTGGTTATTGAATAGGCACTGTTTCTAGTGGTTATTGAATAGGCACTATTTATAGTGGTTATTGAATAGGCACTATTTCTAGTGGTTATTGAATAGGCACTATTTATAGTGGTTATTGAATAGGCACTATTTCTGGTGGTTATTGAGTAGGCACTGTTTCTAGTGGTTATTGAATAGGCACTATTTCTAGTGGTTATTGAATAGGCACTATTTCTAGTGGTTATTGAATAGGCACTATTTCTGGTGGTTATTGAGTAGGCACTGTTTCTAGTGGTTATTGAATAGGCACTATTTATAGTGGTTATTGAATAGGCACTATTTCTAGTGGTTATTGAATAGGCACTATTTATAGTGGTTATTGAATAGGCACTATTTCTGGTGGTTATTGAATAGGCATTGTTTCTAGTGGTTATTGAATAGGCACTGTTTCTAGTGGTTATTGAATAGGCACTATTTCTAGTGGTTATTGAATAGGCACTATTTCTAGTGGTTATTGAATAGGCACTATTTCTGGTGGTTATTGAGTAGGCACTGTTTCTAGTGGTTATTGAATAGGCACTATTTCTAGTGGTTATTGAATAGGCACTGTTTCTAGTGGTTATTGAATAGGCACTGTTTCAAGTGGTTATTGAATAGGCACTATTTCTAGTGGTTATTGAATAGGCACTATTTATAGTGGTTATTGAATAGGCACTATTTCTGGTGGTTATTGAATAGGCACTATTTCTAGTGTTTATTGAATAGGCACTATTTCTAGTGGTTATTGAGTAGGCACTGTTTCTAGTGGTTATTGAATAGGCACTATTTCTAGTGGTTATTGAATAGGCACTATTTATAGTGGTTATTGAATAGGCACTATTTCTAGTGGTTATTGAATAGGCACTATTTATAGTGGTTATTGAATAGGCACTATTTCTAGTGGTTATTGAATAGGCACTATTTCTAGTGGTTATTGAATAGGCACTATTTCTAGTGGTTATTGAATAGGCACTATTTCTAGTGGTTATTGAATAGACACAATTTCTAGTGGTTATTGAATAGGCACTATTTCTAGTGGTTATTGAATAGGCACTATTTCTAGTGGTTATTGAATAGGCACTATATCTAGTGGTTATTGAATAGGCACTATTTCTAGTGGTTATTGAATAGGCACTATTTCTAGTGGTTATTGAATAGGCACTATTTCTAGTGGTTATTGAATAGGCAATATTTCTAGTGGTTATTGAGTTGGCACTATTTCTAGTGGTTATTGAATAGGCACTATTTCTAGTGGTTATTGAATAGGCACTACTTCTAGTGGTTATTGAGTAGGCACTATTTCTAGTGGTTATTGAGTAGGCACTATTTCTAGTGGTTATTGAATAGGCACTATTTCTAGTGGTTATTGAGTAGGCACTATTTCTAGTGGTTATTGAATAGGCACTATTTCTAGTGGTTATTGAGTAGGCACTATTTCTAGTGGTTATTGAATAGGCACTATTTCTAGTGGTTATTGAGTAGGCACTATTTCTAGTGGTTATTGAATAGGCACTATTTCTAGTGGTTATTGAATAGGCACTACTTCTAGTGGTTATTGAATAGGCACTATTTCTAGTGGTTATTGAATAGGCACTATTTCTAGTGGTTATTGAATAGGCACTATTTCTAGTGGTTATTGAATAGGCACTATTTCTAGTGGTTATTGAATAGGCACTACTTCTAGTGGTTATTGAGTAGGCACTATTTCTAGTTGTTATTGAATAGGCACTATTTCTAGTGGTTATTGAATAGGCACTATTTCTAGTGGTTATTGAATAGGCACTATTTCTAGTGGTTATTGAATAGGCACTACTTCTAGTGGTTATTGAGTAGGCACTATTTCTGGTGGTTATTGAATAGGCACTATTTCTAGTGGTTATTGAATAGGCACTATTTCTGGTGGTTATTGAGTAGGCACTGTTTCTAGTGGTTATTGAATAGGCACTATTTCTAGTGGTTATTGAATAGGCACTGTTTCTAGTGGTTATTGAATAGGCACTGTTTCAAGTGGTTATTGAATAGGCACTATTTCTAGTGGTTATTGAATAGGCACTATTTATAGTGGTTATTGAGTAGGCACTGTTTCTAGTGGTTATTGAATAGGCACTATTTCTAGTGGTTATTGAATAGGCACTATTTATAGTGGTTATTGAATAGGCACTATTTCTAGTGGTTATTGAATAGGCACTATTTATAGTGGTTATTGAATAGGCACTATTTCTAGTGGTTATTGAATAGGCACTATTTCTAGTGGTTATTGAATAGGCACTATTTCTGGTGGTTATTGAGTAGGCACTGTTTCTAGTGGTTATTGAATAGGCACTATTTCTAGTGGTTATTGAATAGGCACTGTTTCTAGTGGTTATTGAATAGGCACTGTTTCTAGTGGTTATTGAATAGGCACTATTTCTAGTGGTTATTGAATAGGCACTATTTATAGTGGTTATTGAATAGGCACTATTTCTGGTGGTTATTGAATAGGCACTATTTCTAGTGTTTATTGAATAGGCACTATTTCTAGTGGTTATTGAGTAGGCACTGTTTCTAGTGGTTATTGAATAGGCACTATTTCTAGTGGTTATTGAATAGGCACTATTTATAGTGGTTATTGAATAGGCACTATTTCTAGTGGTTATTGAATAGGCACTATTTATAGTGGTTATTGAATAGGCACTATTTCTAGTGGTTATTGAATAGGCACTATTTCTAGTGGTTATTGAATAGGCACTATTTCTAGTGGTTATTGAATAGGCACTATTTCTAGTGGTTATTGAATAGACACAATTTCTAGTGGTTATTGAATAGGCACTATTTCTAGTGGTTATTGAATAGGCACTATTTCTAGTGGTTATTGAATAGGCACTATATCTAGTGGTTATTGAATAGGCACTATTTCTAGTGGTTATTGAATAGGCACTATTTCTAGTGGTTATTGAATAGGCACTATTTCTAGTGGTTATTGAATAGGCAATATTTCTAGTGGTTATTGAGTTGGCACTATTTCTAGTGGTTATTGAATAGGCACTATTTCTAGTGGTTATTGAATAGGCACTATTTCTAGTGGTTATTGAGTAGGCACTATTTCTAGTGGTTATTGAGTAGGCACTATTTCTAGTGGTTATTGAATAGGCACTATTTCTAGTGGTTATTGAATAGGCACTATTTCTAGTGGTTATTGAATAGGCACTATTTCTAGTGGTTATTGAGTAGGCACTATTTCTAGTGGTTATTGAGTAGGCACTATTTCTAGTGGTTATTGAGTAGGCACTATTTCTAGTGGTTATTGAATAGGCACTATTTCTAGTGGTTATTGAATAGGCACTACTTCTAGTGGTTATTGAGTAGGCACTATTTCTAGTGGTTATTGAGTAGGCACTATTTCTAGTGGTTATTGAATAGGCACTATTTCTAGTGGTTATTGAATAGGCACTATTTCTAGTGGTTATTGAATAGGCACTACTTCTAGTGGTTATTGAATAGGCACTATTTCTAGTTGTTATTGAATAGGCACTATTTCTAGTGGTTATTGAGTAGGCACTATTTCTAGTGGTTATTGAATAGGCACTATTTCTAGTGGTTATTGAATAGGCACTATTTCTAGTGGTTATTGAGTAGGCACTATTTCTAGTGGTTATTGAATAGGCACTATTTCTAGTGGTTATTGAATAGGCACTATTTCTAGTGGTTATTGAATAGGCACTATTTCTAGTGGTTATTGAATAGGCACTATTTCTAGTGGTTATTGAATAGGCACTGTTTCTAGTGGTTATTGAATAGGCACTGTTTCAAGTGGTTATTGAATAGGCACTATTTCTAGTGGTTATTGAATAGGCACTATTTATAGTGGTTATTGAATAGGCACTATTTCAAGTGGTTATTGAATAGGCACTATTTCTAGTGGTTATTGAATAGGCACTATTTATAGTGGTTATTGAGTAGGCACTGTTTCTAGTGGTTATTGAATAGGCACTATTTCTAGTGGTTATTGAATAGGCACTATTTATAGTGGTTATTGAATAGGCACTATTTCTAGTGGTTATTGAATAGGCACTATTTATAGTGGTTATTGAATAGGCACTATTTATAGTGGTTATTGAATAGGCACTATTTCTAGTGGTTATTGAATAGGCACTATTTCTAGTGGTTATTGAATAGGCACTATTTCTAGTGGTTATTGAATAGACACAATTTCTAGTGGTTATTGAATAGGCACTATTTCTAGTGGTTATTGAATAGGCACATTTCTAGTGGTTATTGAATAGGCACTATATCTAGTGGTTATTGAATAGGCACTATTTCTAGTGGTTATTGAATAGGCACTATTTCTAGTGGTTATTGAATAGGCACTATTTCTAGTGGTTATTGAATAGGCACTATTTCTAGTGGTTATTGAGTTGGCACTATTTCTAGTGGTTATTGAATAGGCACTATTTCTAGTGGTTATTGAATAGGCACTACTTCTAGTGGTTATTGAGTAGGCACTATTTCTAGTGGTTATTGAGTAGGCACTATTTCTAGTGGTTATTGAATAGGCACTATTTCTAGTGGTTATTGAGTAGGCACTATTTCTAGTGGTTATTGAATAGGCACTATTTCTAGTGGTTATTTGAGTTATTAGGCACTATTTCTAGTGGTTATTGAATAGGCACTATTTCTAGTGGTTATTGAATAGGCACTATTTCTAGTGGTTATTGAATAGGCACTATTTCTAGTGGTTATTGAATAGGCACTATTTCTAGTGGTTATTGAATAGGCACTATTTCTAGTGGTTATTGAATAGGCACTATTTCTAGTTATTGCACTATTTTAGTGGTTATTGAATAGGCACTATTTCTAGTGGTTATTGAATAGGCACTATTTCTAGTGGTTATTGAATAGGCACTTCTAGTGGTTATTGAGTAGGCACTATTTCTAGTGGTTATTGAATAGGCACTATTTCTAGTGGTTATTGAATAGGCACTATTTCTAGTGGTTATTGAATAGGCACTATTTCTAGTGGTTATTGAATAGGCACTATTTCTAGTGGTTATTGAATAGGCACTATTTCTAGTGGTTATTGAATAGGCACTATTTCTAGTGGTTATTGAATAGGCACTATTTCTAGTGGTTATTGAATAGGCACTATTTCTAGTGGTTATTGAATAGGGCACTATTGAATTTCTAGTGGTTATTGAATAGGCACTATTTCTAGTGGTTATTGAATAGGCACTATTTCTAGTGGTTATTGAATAGGCACTATTTCTAGTGGTTATTGAATAGGCACTATTTCTAGTGGTTATTGAATAGTCACTATTTCTAGTGGTTATTGAATAGGCACTATTTCTAGTGGTTATTGAGTAGGCACTATTTCTAGTGTTTATTGAAGAGGCACTATTTCTAGTGGTTATTGAATAGGCACTATTTCTAGTGGTTATTGAATAGACACTATTTCTAGTGGTTATTGAGTAGGCACTATTTCTAGTGGTTATTGAGTAGGCACTATTTCTAGTGGTTATTGAATAGGCACTATTTCTAGTGGTTATTGAATAGGCACTGTTTCTAGTGGTTATTGAGTAGGCACTATTTCTAGTGGTTATTGAATAGGCACTGTTTCTAGTGGTTATTGAATAGGCACTATTTCTAGTGGTTATTGAATAGGCACTATTTCTAGTGGTTATTGAATAGGCACTATTTCTAGTGGTTATTGAATAGGCACTATTTCTAGTGGTTATTGAATAGGCACTATTTCTAGTGGTTATTGAATAGGCACTATTTCTAGTGGTTATTGAAGAGGCACTATTTCTAGTGGTTATTGAATAGGCACTATTTCTAGTGGTTTTTGAGTAGGCACTATTTCTAGTGGTTATTGAATAGGCACTATTTCTAGTGGTTATTGAATAGGCACTATTTCTAGTGGTTATTGAATAGGCACTATTTCTAGTGGTTATTGAATAGGCACTATTTCTCGTGGTTATTGAATAGGCACTATTTCTAGTGGTTATTGAATAGGCACTATTTCTCGTGGTTATTGAAGAGGCACTATTTCTAGTGGTTATTGAATAGGCACTATTTCTAGTGGTTTTTGAGTAGGCACTATTTCTAGTGGTTATTGAATAGGCACTATTTCTAGTGGTTATTGAATAGGCACTATTTCTAGTGGTTATTGAATAGGCACTATTTCTAGTGGTTATTGAATAGGCACTATTTCTCGTGGTTATTGAATAGGCACTATTTCTAGTGGTTATTGAATAGGCACTATTTCTAGTGGTTATTGAATAGGCACTGTTTCTAGTGGTTTTTGAGTCGGCACTATTTCTAGTGATTATTGAATAGGCACTATTTCTAGTGGTTTTTGAGTAGGCACTATTTCTAGTGGTTATTGAATAGGCACTATTTCTAGTGGTTATTGAATAGGCACTATTTCTAGTGGTTATTGAATAGGCACTATTTCTAGTGGTTATTGAATAGGCACTGCTTCTAGTGGTTATTGAATAGGCACTATTTATAGTGGTTATTGAATAGGCACTATTTCTAGTGGTTATTGAATAGGCACTATTTATAGTGGTTATTGAATAGGCACTATTTCTGGTGGTTATTGAGTAGGCACTGTTTCTAGTGGTTATTGAATAGGCACTATTTCTAGTGGTTATTGAATAGGCACTATTTCTAGTGGTTATTGAATAGGCACTATTTCTAGTGGTTATTGAATAGGCACTATTTCTGGTGGTTATTGAGTAGGCACTGTTTCTAGTGGTTATTGAATAGGCACTATTTCTAGTGGTTATTGAATAGGCACTATATCTAGTGGTTATTGAGTAGGCACTATTTCTAGTGGTTATTGAATAGGCACTATTTCTAGTGGTTATTGAATAGGCACTACTTCTAGTGGTTATTGAATAGGCACTATTTCTAGTGGTTATTGAATAGGCACTATTTCTAGTGGTTATTGAATAGGCACTATTTATAGTGGTTATTGAGTAGGCACTATTTCTAGTGGTTATTGAATAGGCACTATTTCTAGTGGTTATTGAATAGGCACTATTTCTAGTGGTTATTGAATAGGCACTATTTCTAGTGGTTATTGAATAGGCACTACTTCTAGTGGTTATTGAATAGGCACTATTTCTAGTGGTTATTGAGTAGGCACTATTTCTAGTGGTTATTGAATAGGCACTATTTCTAGTGGTTATTGAGTAGGCACTATTTCTAGTGGTTATTGAATAGGCACTATTTCTAGTGGTTATTGAGTAGGCACTATTTCTAGTGGTTATTGAATAGGCACTATTTCTAGTGGTAGGCACTATTTCTAGTGGTTATTGAATAGGCACTATTTCTAGTGGTTATTGAATAGGCACTACTTCTAGTGGTTATTGAATAGGCACTATTTCTAGTGGTTATTGAATAGGCACTATTTCTAGTGGTTATTGAATAGGCACTATTTCTAGTGGTTATTGAATAGGCACTATTTCTAGTGGTTATTGAATAGGCACTATTTCTAGTGGTTATTGAATAGGCACTATTTCTAGTGGTTATTGAATAGGCACTATTTCTAGTGGTTATTGAATAGACACTATTTCTAGTGGTTATTGAGTAGGCACTATTTCTAGTGGTTATTGAGTAGGCACTATTTCTAGTGGTTATTGAATAGGCACTATTTCTAGTGGTTATTGAATAGGCACTGTTTCTAGTGGTTATTGAGTAGGCACTATTTCTAGTGGTTATTGAATAGGCACTGTTTCTAGTGGTTATTGAATAGGCACTATTTCTAGTGGTTATTGAATAGGCACTATTTCTAGTGGTTATTGAATAGGCACTATTTCTAGTGGTTATTGAATAGGCACTATTTCTAGTGGTTATTGAATAGGCACTATTTCTAGTGGTTATTGAATAGGCACTATTTCTAGTGGTTATTGAAGAGGCACTATTTCTAGTGGTTATTGAATAGGCACTATTTCTAGTGGTTTTTGAGTAGGCACTATTTCTAGTGGTTATTGAATAGGCACTATTTCTAGTGGTTATTGAATAGGCACTATTTCTAGTGGTTATTGAATAGGCACTATTTCTCGTGGTTATTGAATAGGCACTATTTCTAGTGGTTATTGAATAGGCACTATTTCTCGTGGTTATTGAAGAGGCACTATTTCTAGTGGTTATTGAATAGGCACTATTTCTAGTGGTTTTTGAGTAGGCACTATTTCTAGTGGTTATTGAATAGGCACTATTTCTAGTGGTTATTGAATAGGCACTATTTCTAGTGGTCATTGAATAGGCACTATTTCTAGTGGTTATTGAATAGGCACTATTTCTCGTGGTTATTGAATAGGCACTATTTCTAGTGGTTATTGAATAGGCACTATTTCTAGTGGTTATTGAATAGGCACTGTTTCTAGTGGTTTTTGAGTCGGCACTATTTCTAGTGATTATTGAATAGGCACTATTTCTAGTGGTTTTTGAGTAGGCACTATTTCTAGTGGTTATTGAATAGGCACTATTTCTAGTGGTTATTGAATAGGCACTATTTCTAGTGGTTATTGAATAGGCACTATTTCTAGTGGTTATTGAATAGGCACTGCTTCTAGTGGTTATTGAATAGGCACTATTTATAGTGGTTATTGAATAGGCACTATTTCTAGTGGTTATTGAATAGGCACTATTTATAGTGGTTATTGAATAGGCACTATTTCTGGTGGTTATTGAGTAGGCACTGTTTCTAGTGGTTATTGAATAGGCACTATTTCTAGTGGTTATTGAATAGGCACTCTTTCTAGTGGTTATTGAATAGGCACTATTTCTAGTGGTTATTGAATAGGCACTATTTCTGGTGGTTATTGAGTAGGCACTGTTTCTAGTGGTTATTGAATAGGCACTATTTCTAGTGGTTATTGAATAGGCACTATATCTAGTGGTTATTGAGTAGGCACTATTTCTAGTGGTTATTGAATAGGCACTATTTCTAGTGGTTATTGAATAGGCACTACTTCTAGTGGTTATTGAATAGGCACTATTTCTAGTGGTTATTGAATAGGCACTATTTCTAGTGGTTATTGAATAGGCACTATTTCTAGTGGTTATTGAATAGGCACTATTTCTAGTGGTTATTGAATAGGCACTACTTCTAGTGGTTATTGAGTAGGCACTATTTCTAGTGGTTATTGAATAGGCACTATTTCTAGTGGTTATTGAATAGGCACTATTTCTAGTGGTTATTGAATAGGCACTATTTCTAGTGGTTATTGAATAGGCACTACTTCTAGTGGTTATTGAGTAGGCACTATTTCTAGTGGTTATTGAGTAGGCACTATTTCTAGTGGTTATTGAATAGGCACTATTTCTAGTGGTTATTGAGTAGGCACTATTTCTAGTGGTTATTGAATAGGCACTATTTCTAGTGGTTATTGAGTAGGCACTATTTCTAGTGGTTATTGAATAGGCACTATTTCTAGTGGTTATTTAGGCACTATTTCTAGTGGTTATTGAATAGGCACTATTTCTAGTGGTTATTGAATAGGCACTACTTCTAGTGGTTATTGAATAGGCACTATTTCTAGTGGTTATTGAATAGGCACTATTTCTAGTGGTTATTGAATAGGCACTATTTCTAGTGGTTATTGAATAGGCACTATTTCTAGTGGTTATTGAATAGGCACTATTTCTAGTGGTTATTGAATAGGCACTATTTCTAGTGGTTATTGAATAGACACTATTTCTAGTGGTTATTGAGTAGGCACTATTTCTAGTGTTTATTGAAGAGGCACTATTTCTAGTGGTTATTGAATAGGCACTATTTCTAGTGGTTATTGAATAGACACTATTTCTAGTGGTTATTGAGTAGGCACTATTTCTAGTGGTTATTGAGTAGGCACTATTTCTAGTGGTTATTGAATAGGCACTATTTCTAGTGGTTATTGAATAGGCACTGTTTCTAGTGGTTATTGAGTAGGCACTATTTCTAGTGGTTATTGAATAGGCACTGTTTCTAGTGGTTATTGAATAGGCACTATTTCTAGTGGTTATTGAATAGGCACTATTTCTAGTGGTTATTGAATAGGCACTATTTCTAGTGGTTATTGAATAGGCACTATTTCTAGTGGTTATTGAATAGGCACTATTTCCAGTGGTTATTGAATAGGCACTATTTCTAGTGGTTATTGAAGAGGCACTATTTCTAGTGGTTATTGAATAGGCACTATTTCTAGTGGTTTTTGAGTAGGCACTATTTCTAGTGGTTATTGAATAGGCACTATTTCTAGTGGTTATTGAATAGGCACTATTTCTAGTGGTTATTGAATAGGCACTATTTCTAGTGGTTATTGAATAGGCACTATTTCTCGTGGTTATTGAATAGGCACTATTTCTAGTGGTTATTGAATAGGCACTATTTCTCGTGGTTATTGAAGAGGCACTATTTCTAGTGGTTATTGAATAGGCACTATTTCTAGTGGTTTTTGAGTAGGCACTATTTCTAGTGGTTATTGAATAGGCACTATTTCTAGTGGTTATTGAATAGGCACTATTTCTAGTGGTTATTGAATAGGCACTATTTCTAGTGGTTATTGAATAGGCACTATTTCTCGTGGTTATTGAATAGGCACTATTTCTAGTGGTTATTGAATAGGCACTATTTCTAGTGGTTATTGAATAGGCACTGTTTCTAGTGGTTTTTGAGTCGGCACTATTTCTAGTGATTATTGAATAGGCACTATTTCTAGTGGTTTTTGAGTAGGCACTATTTCTAGTGGTTATTGAATAGGCACTATTTCTAGTGGTTATTGAATAGGCACTATTTCTAGTGGTTATTGAATAGGCACTATTTATAGTGGTTATTGAATAGGCACTGCTTCTAGTGGTTATTGAATAGGCACTATTTATAGTGGTTATTGAATAGGCACTATTTCTAGTGGTTATTGAATAGGCACTATTTATAGTGGTTATTGAATAGGCACTATTTCTGGTGGTTATTGAGTAGGCACTGTTTCTAGTGGTTATTGAATAGGCACTATTTCTAGTGGTTATTGAATAGGCACTCTTTCTAGTGGTTATTGAATAGGCACTATTTCTAGTGGTTATTGAATAGGCACTATTTCTGGTGGTTATTGAATAGGCACTCTTTCTAGTGGTTATTGAATAGGCACTATTTCTAGTGGTTATTGAATAGGCACTATTTCTGGTGGTTATTGAGTAGGCACTGTTTCTAGTGGTTATTGAATAGGCACTATTTCTAGTGGTTATTGAAGAGGCACTATTTCTAGTGGTTATTGAATAGGCACTATTTCTAGTGGTTTTTGAGTAGGCACTATTTCTAGTGGTTATTGAATAGGCACTATTTCTAGTGGTTATTGAATAGGCACTATTTCTAGTGGTTATTGAATAGGCACTATTTCTAGTGGTTATTGAATAGGCACTATTTCTCGTGGTTATTGAATAGGCACTATTTCTAGTGGTTATTGAATAGGCACTATTTCTAGTGGTTATTGAATAGGCACTGTTTCTAGTGGTTTTTGAGTCGGCACTATTTCTAGTGATTATTGAATAGGCACTATTTCTAGTGGTTTTTGAGTAGGCACTATTTCTAGTGGTTATTGAATAGGCACTATTTCTAGTGGTTATTGAATAGGCACTATTTCTAGTGGTTATTGAATAGGCACTATTTATAGTGGTTATTGAATAGGCACTGCTTCTAGTGGTTATTGAATAGGCACTATTTATAGTGGTTATTGAATAGGCACTATTTCTAGTGGTTATTGAATAGGCACTATTTATAGTGGTTATTGAATAGGCACTATTTCTGGTGGTTATTGAGTAGGCACTGTTTCTAGTGGTTATTGAATAGGCACTATTTCTAGTGGTTATTGAATAGGCACTCTTTCTAGTGGTTATTGAATAGGCACTATTTCTAGTGGTTATTGAATAGGCACTATTTCTGGTGGTTATTGAGTAGGCACTGTTTCTAGTGGTTATTGAATAGGCACTATTTCTAGTGGTTATTGAATAGGCACTGTTTCTAGTGGTTATTGAATAGGCACTGTTTCTAGTGGTTATTGAATAGGCACTATTTCTAGTGGTTATTGAATAGGCACTATTTATAGTGGTTATTGAATAGGCACTATTTCTGGTGGTTATTGAATAGGCACTGTTTCTAGTGGTTATTGAATAGGCACTATTTCTAGTGGTTATTGAATAGGCACTATTTATAGTGGTTATTGAATAGGCACTATTTTTAGTGGTTATTGAATAGGCACTATTTATAGTGGTTATTGAATAGGCACTATTTATAGTGGTTATTGAATAGGCACTATTTCTAGTGGTTATTGAATAGGCACTATTTCTAGTGGTTATTGAATAGGCACTATTTCTAGTGGTTATTGAATAGGCACAATTTCTAGTGGTTATTGAATAGGCACTATTTATAGTGGTTATTGAATAGGCACTATTTCTAGTGGTTATTGAATAGGCACTATTTCTAGTGGTTATTGAATAGGCACTATTTCTAGTGGTTATTGAATAGGCACTATTTCTAGTGGTTATTGAATAGGCACTATTTCTAGTGGTTATTGAATAGGCACTATTTCTAGTGGTTATTGAATAGGCAATATTTCTAGTGGTTATTGAGTTGGCACTACTTCTAGTGGTTATTGAGTAGGCACTATTTCTAGTGGTTATTGAATAGGCACTACTTCTAGTGGTTATTGAGTAGGCACTATTTCTAGTGGTTATTGAATAGGCACTATTTCTAGTGGTTATTGAATAGGCACTATTTCTAGTGGTTATTGAATAGGCACTACTTCTAGTGGTTATTGAATAGGCACTATTTCTAGTGGTTATTGAATAGGCACTACTTCTAGTGGTTATTGAGTAGGCACTATTTCTAGTGGTTATTGAGTAGGCACTATTTCTAGTGGTTATTGAATAGGCACTATTTGAATAGGCACTACTTCTAGTGGTTATTGAGTAGGCACTATTTCTAGTGGTTATTGAATAGGCACTACTTCTAGTGGTTATTGAATAGCCACTACTTCTAGTGGTTATTGAGTTGGCACTATTTCTAGTGGTTATTGAGTAGGCACAATTTCTAGTGGTTATTGAATAGGCACTACTTCTAGTGGTTATTGAGTAGGCACTGTTTCTAGTGGTTATTGAGTAGGCACTATTTCTAGTGGTTATTGAATAGGCACTATTTCTAGTGGTTATTGAATAGGCACTACTTCTAGTGGTTATTGAGTAGGCACTATTTCTAGTGGTTATTGAGTAGGCACTATTTCTAGTGGTTATTGAATAGGCACTATTTCTAGTGGTTATTGAATAGGCACTACTTCTAGTGGTTATTGAGTAGGCACTATTTCTAGTGGTTATTGAATAGGCACTACTTCTAGTGGTTATTGAAGAGGCACTATTTCTAGTGGTTATTGAAGAGGCACTATTTCTAGTGGTTATTGAATAGGCACTATTTCTAGTGGTTATTGAAGAGGCACTATTTCTAGTGGTTATTGAATAGGCACTATTTCTAGTGGTTATTGAATAGGCACTATTTCTAGTGGTTATTGAGTAGGCACTATTTCTAGTGGTTATTGAAGAGGCACTATTTCTAGTGGTTATTGAATAGGCACTATTTCTAGTGGTTATTGAGTAGGCACTATTTCTAGTGGTTATTGAATAGGCACTACTTCTAGTGGTTATTGAAGAGGCACTATTTCTAGTGGTTATTGAATAGGCACTATTTCTAGTGGTTATTGAGTAGGCACTGTTTCTAGTGGTTATTGAGTGGGCACTATTTCTAGTGGTTATTGAATAGGCACTATTTCTAGTGGTTATTGAATAGGCACTATTTCTAGTGGTTATTGAGTAGGCACTATTTCTAGTGGTTATTGAGTAGGCACTACTTCTAGTGGTTATTGAGTAGGCACTATTTCTAGTGGTTATTGAATAGGCACTATTTCTAGTGGTTATTGAATAGGCACTATTTCTAGTGGTTATTGAATAGGCACTATTTCTAGTGGTTTTTGAGTAGGCACTATTTCTAGTGGTTTTTGAGTAGGCACTATTTCTAGTGGTTATTGAATAGGCACTATTTCTAGTGGTTTTTGAGTAGGCACTATTTCTAGTGGTTATTGAATAGGCACTATTTCTAGTGGTTATTGAATAGGCACTATTTCTAGTGGTTATTGAGTAGGCACTATTTCTAGTGGTTATTGAATAGGCACTACTTCTAGTGGTTATTGAGTAGGCACTATTTCTAGTGGTTATTGAATAGGCACTATTTCTAGTGGTTATTGAATAGGCACTACTTCTAGTGGTTATTGAAGAGGCACTATTTCTAGTGGTTATTGAATAGGCACTATTTCTAGTGGTTATTGAGTAGGCACTGTTTCTAGTGGTTATTGAGTGGGCACTATTTCTAGTGGTTATTGAATAGGCACTATTTCTAGTGGTTATTGAATAGGCACTATTTCTAGTGGTTATTGAGTAGGCACTATTTCTAGTGGTTATTGAGTAGGCACTACTTCTAGTGGTTATTGAATAGGCACTATTTCTAGTGGTTATTGAATAGGCACTCCTCATTTAGACGGTCTACAGTGGGTACTATTGAGTGTGCAGTTCTCACATTGGCTTTCGAGTGGGCTCTTAATCATTGGTGCTGGAATAATAAATTATACAAAAAACTAATCCTGTCCACATTGGTGCTGGAATAATAAACAATGCAAAAAAACTAATCCTGTCCACATTGATGCTGCTCCTAGCAGTTGTTTAATTGCCTATGCTGTGACAAACATCGTAGTAACTGTATCAAATCGATTCAAGAAATGAACTAATTCGAATCTCTGGAACACAGCATATTTGATGCCGTGTCTGGGGTTGGTTCGACACGTTCAACTTTTGAACGGTAGTGTACATATTCATAGAGGTATGTGTAGATACACACGGAGAGATGCATATGTATGCATAGATGATCCCACAGTACATGCATACTGTAGGCCTACATACTGCTCATGCATTCTACATGGTTATAGTTTACATCAAGCCCATACATTCACTCTTGGTAAAATGACAGATTTAGTTTTTTGTATTATTTACTATTCATTATCTGAATCCACCTGTGTGTGTATGAACATGACTGCTCAGCCCTGCGCATCATGTCACACTGGCCCTTTAACGTTGTATCCCTTTATTCAGAGCAGCCCTGATTTCTCTCGCCCGCCTGTACGATAAGAGGTGGAAAAACAGGAACCCAATTCCTATTATCTGGCTCCCTTATTGTCTATATTAACCTTCCCCATGGTAACTTGTTCCCCCGTAATGCTACACTTGTCTAGTCACAACACATCAGCACGGAGAGCCAATTGTGTCATGCAAATGAAGCCCAGGCTCCATTGTGAGGGAGAACAGCATGGGAGGAAGAGCTAGGGGTTAATCTGGAGCATGTCTGTCTGTCTGTCTGTTTGACTGTCCGTCTGTCTGAATGCCAGGGTGAAGAGTTCAGGATTGTACCCCTCAGATACACAGAGAGAGACACACACACACACACACACACACACACACACACACACACACACACACACACACACACACACACACACACACACACACACACACACACACACACACACACACACACACACACACACACACACACACACACACACACACACACACAGCTTGACAGAACCATACACTCATACACTTAAATAACCCCTGCCAAATAACCGGCAAATAAACCAGGGACTGTCACTGTGTCCTTTGCGTCTTTAATTGTTATTGGTCTAAATGCCTGCATGCGTGCATGCCTGCGTGTGTGTGGCTGTGTGGGGAGGAATGGAGGGAGAGAGGGAAATGTGGAGAGAAGGGAGGGACTGTTGTTTTGTTTAGCTCTTTTCAAGGTTGGATGGGTTTTTTCCTCTGTTGATGATGCTGCTGAATGGCATGAAGAGAGAGAGAGAGAGCAATATGGAGAGGAGAAAGAGAGAGAGAGAGAGAGAGCAATATGGAGAGGAGAAAGAGAGAGAGAGAGAGAGAGAGAGAGAGAGAGAGAGAGAGAGAGAGAGAGAGAGAGAGAGAGAGAGAGAGAGAGAGAGAGAGAGAGAGAGAGAGAGAGAGAGAGAGAGAGAGAGAGAGAGAGAGAGAGAGAGAGAGAGAGAGAGAGAGAGAGAGAGCAATATGGAGAGGAGAAAGAGAGAGAGAGAGAGAGAGAGAGAGAGCAATATTGAGAGGAGAAAGAGAGAGAGAGAGAGAGAGAGAGAGCAATATGGAGAGGAGAAAGAGAGAGAGAGAGAGAGAGAGCAATATGGAGAGGAGAAAGAGAGAGAGAGAGAGAGAGAGAGAGAGAGAGAGAGAGAGAGAGAGAGAGAGAGAGAGAGAGAGAGAGAGAGAGAGAGAGAGAGAGAGCAATATGGGGAGGAGAAAAAGAGAGAGAGAGAGAGAGAGAGAGAGAGAGAGAGAGTTAGAGAGAGAGAGAGAGAGAGAGGGAGAGAGAGAGCAATATGGAGAGGAGAAAGAGAGAGAGAGAGAGAGAGAGAGAGAGAGAGAGAGAGAGAGAGAGAGAGAGAGCAATATGGAGAGGAGAGAGAGAGAGAGAGAGAGAGAGAGAGAGAGAGAGAGAGAGAGAGCAATATGGAGAGGAGAAAAGAGAGAGAGAGAGAGAGAGAGAGAGAGAGAGAGAGAGAGAGAGAGAGAGAGAGAGAGAAAGAGAGAGAGCAATATGGAGAGGAGAAAGAGAGAGAGAGAGAGAGAGAGAGAGAGAGAGAGAGAGAGAGAGAAAGAGAGAGAGAGAGAGAGCAATATGGAGAGGAGAAAGAGAGTGAGAGAGAGAGAGAGCAATATGGAGAGGAGAGAGAGAGAGAGAGAGAGAGAGAGAGAGAGAGAGAGAGAGAGAGAGAGAGAGAGAGAGGACCAAGTCTGTGTAGCTGTAAAAATAGTCTGAAAGAGTTGCAGTGGCATTATATATGCAGAAAGAGCAGAGAGCACAGAGATAGCTGAACACAATACTTCAGGGAGATTGAACTCACTCTGACCCTTTGCTGCTTTTAGTGGAAATAACCCGTTTGCTATGTAACCATGTCATAAACACAAATACACTGCTTTGTTCTCAGTTGAAGCAGGCAACCAATGTGAACCTTTACCAAACGACCTCAGTAGGGATCAGACATAGATCAAAATTATAAAATCATTATATTTCTCAATGAATTGACCTAATTACAGTTCCTCTACCTACATATTGTATATAAGTGAAGCACCCAGGTGTGTACAACTTGCTTACGTAACATGACAGTCAAGGATCATATCACCTCTACCTTACCTGCAACCCTAGACACACATCAATTTGCTTACCGCCCCAATAAATCCACAGATGATGCAATCGCCATCGCACTGCACACTGCCCTATCCCATCTGGTGAAGAGGAATACCTATGTAAGAATGCTGTTAATTGACTATAGCTCAAAATTCAACACCATAGTACCCTTCAAGGTCGACATTAAACTTGAGGCCCTGGTGCATGCTCAGCCTTCTCCTGTACTCCTTATTCACCCATGACTGCGTGGCCAAGCACGCCTCCAACTCAATCAGCAAGTTTGCAGACGATACAACAGCAGTAGGTTTGATTACCAACGATGACGAGACAGCCCACTGGAAGAAGGTGAGGGCACTCGGGGTGTAGTGCCTGGAAAACAACCTCTTACTCAACATCAACAAAACAAAGGAGATGATCGTGGACTTCAGGGAACAGCAGAGGGTGCACCCCCCTATCTACATCGACGGGACCACAGTGGAGAAAGTGGAAATCTTCAAGTTCCTTGGCGTACACATCACTGACAAACTGAAATGGACCACCAACACAGACAGTGTGGTGAAGAAAGAGAAACAGAACCTCTTAACCTCAGGAGGCTAAAGACATTTTCTTGTCATCTAAAACCCTCACAAACTTTTACAGGTGCACAATTGAAAGCATCCTGTCTCCGCACTGTCTCCGCACAAGCATCCTGATCTTTTTAGCATTCCTGTGACATTATTATTACCGACTGGTACAGCAACTGCACCTCCTGCAAATGCAAGGCTGTCCAGAGAGTGGTGCGGTCTGCCCAATGCATTACCGGGGGCAAACTACCAGCCCTCCAGGACACCTACAGTACCCGATGTCACAGGAAGGCCAAAAAGATTATCAAGAACATCAACCACCCAAGCCACTGCCTGTTCACCCTGCGAAGGCGAGGTCAGTATAAGTGCATCAAAGCTAGGCCGAGAGACTGAAAAACAGCTTCTATCTCAAGGCCAGCAGACTGTTAAACAGCCATCACTAGCACATTAGAGGCTGCTGCCTATAGGCATAGACTAGAAATCACTGGCCACTTTAAAACCTCTATAGGATCTGTGGGTCCCCCGCGGGACGGCTGAGCTAATGTATGCTAATGCAATTAGCATGAGGATGTAAGTAACAAGAACATTTCCCAGGACATAGACATATCTGATATTGGCAGAAAGCTTAAATTATTGTTAATCTAACTGCACTGTCCAATTTACAGTAGCTAGAATACCATGCTATAAGAATACCGTGCTATTGTTTGAGAAGAGTGCACATGTCACGCCCTGGCCTTAGTTATCTAGAGCTGGAGGCAGCCAAAGCGGAGAGGTGGCGGTTTGAAGAGGCAGCACGGAAGCAGGCCTGGAAGCCCGAGAGTCAGCCCCAAAAATGTCTTGGGGGGAGGACACACAGGAAGTGTGGCGAAGCCAGGTAGGAGACCTGCGCCAACTTCCTGTGCTTACCGGAGGGCGAGAGAGACCGGGCAGGCACCATGTTATGCTGTGGAGCGCACGGTGTCCCCAGTGCAGGTGCATAGCCCGGTGCGATACATACCAGCTCCTCGCATCGGCCGGGCTAGAGTGGGCATCGAGCCAGGTGCCATGAAGCCGGCTCTACGCATCTGGTCTCCAGTGTGTCTCCTTGGGCCGGCATACATGGCACCAGCCTTACGCATGGTGTCCCGGGTCGCCTGCACAGCCCAGTGCGGGCTATTCCACCTCGCCGCACTGGCAGGGCGACCGGGAGCATTCAACCAGGTAAGTTTGGGCAGGCTCAGTGCTCAAGAGCTCCAGTGCGCCTGCACAGTCCGGTCTATCCAGTGCCACCTACACGCACCAGCCCTCCGGTGGCAGCCCCCCACACCAGGCTTCCTGTGCATGTCCAGAGCCATAGTACTCCCTGTACCTCCTCCCCGCACTCGCCCTGGGGTGCGTGTCCTCAGCCCAGTGCCACCATCGCCGGCACCACGCACCAGGCCTACAGTGCGTCTCCCCTGTCCAGCGCCGCTAGAGCCTTCCTCCTCTCCAGCGCCGCTGGAGTCTCCCGCCTGTCCAGAGCGGCTAGAGTCTCCCACCTGTCCAGAGCTGCTAGAGTCTCCCACCTGTCCAGAGCTACTAGAGTCTCCCGCCTGTCCAGAGCTGCTAGAGTCTCCCGCCTGTCCAGAGCTGCTAGAGTCTCCCGCCTGTCCAGAGGTGCTAGAGCCGCCAGAGCCGCCAGTCTGCAAGGAGCCGCCAGAGCCGCCAGTCTGCAAGGAGCTGCCAGAGCCTCCAGTCTGCAAGGAGCCGCCAGAGCCGCCAGTCTGCAAGGAGCCGCCAGAGCCGCCAGTCTGCAAGGATCCGCCAGAGCCGCCATTCAGCCAGGAGCCGCCAGAATCGCCATTCAGCCAGGATCTGCCAGAGTCGCCAGTCGGCCAGGATCTGCCAGAGCCGCCAGTCGGCCAGGATCTGCCAGTCAGCCAGGATCTGCCAGAGCCGCCATTCAGCCAGGATCTGCCAGAGCCGCCAGTCAGCCAGGATCTGCCAGAGCCGCCTGTCAGCCAGGATCTGCCAGAGTCGTCAGCCAGTCCGGAACTGCCCTTCAGTCCGGAGCTGCCCCTCAGTCCAGTGGGGCCATTTAGTATGGTTGCCAATCCTAGGTCGGCGGCGAGGGTCGCCATTCCTAGGATGCCACAAAAGTGGACTAAGACTGTGGTGGAGTGGGGTACACGTTTCTTTATTATTTTGGTTAGGCCAGGGTGTGACATGGGTGATGTATGTTTTTTGTCTCATCTAGGGTGTTTGTACTGTCTAGGGTTTTTTGTGGATTTATGGGGTTGTGTTCGTTCTAGGTGTTTATGTAAGTCTATGGTTGCCTAGATTGGTTCTCAATCAGAGGAAGGTGTTTATCGTTGTTTCTGATTGGGAACCATATTTAGGTAGCCATGTTCTTTGGGTATTTTGTGGGTGATTGTTTCCGTGTCTGTGTTTGTTTCACCACACGGTACTGTTTAGGTTTTCGTTCATTTCCCGTTTATTGCTTTTGTATCAGTTGTGTTCATGTTGAGTATTTCTTATTAAAAGAACCATGGACACTTACCAAGCCGCATATTGGTCCTCCGATCCTTCTCGCCTGCTTCAGACGAAGAGGAGGAAAACCGTGACAGCACATTCATGAACTTGAAAAGTTATTTAAAAAACAATTTGGCACATTTGGGAAGTCTTGAAACAACATTTTTAACAGAAATGCAATGGGTCATAGGATCAGTCTAAAACTTTCCACATACACTGCTGCCATCTAGTGTCCAAAATCTAAACTGGGCCTGGGCTGGAATAATACATTACTATAATAATACATCTTGAATTTTAAAGATGATGGTACAAAAAACAATACAAAAGAACTTGTGTTTTTTTCTTTGTATGATCTTTTACCACATCTAATGTGTTATATTCTCCTACATTCAATTCACATTTTCACAAACTTCAAAGTTTCTTTCAAATGGTATCAAGAATAAGCATATCCTTGCTTCAGGTTCAGAGCTACAGGCAGTTAGATTTGGGTATTTGGGTCATTTTAGGTGAAAATTGAAAAAAAAGGGTCCGATCCTAAAGAGGTTTGGAACACTCGTCACTTTAATAATGTTTACATATCTGGCATTACTAATCAAATATGTATATACTGTATCCTATGCTATTCTACTGTATCTTAGTCCATTCCGCTCTGACATCGCTCGTCCATATGTATTTCTCTACACCCGCAATAACATCTGATAATCTGTCAAGTGTCAGTTGTGCAGAGATGAGGACGGAGTCAGGCGCAGGACACAGAACTGAGTAAAATAACGTACTTTACTCTGAAAAAAAATCTGCCAAAATAAATCCACGCAGGTAATTACAAACCCTAACACAAAAGACTAACACAAGACCAGGAACAATCAAGCACAAAACATAATGAGAACCAGAGGGTTAAATAGGGAAATAATAATAACGTAATGAGAACCAGAGGGTTAAATAGGGAAATAATAATAACGTAATGAGAACCAGAGGGTTAAATAGGGAAATAATAATAATGTAATGAGAACCAGAGGGTTAAATAGGGAAATAATAATAATGTAATGGGAACCAGAGGGTTAAATAGGGAAATAATAATAATGTAATGAGAACCAGAGGGTTAAATAGGGAAATAATAATAACTTAATGGGAACCAGAGGGTTAAATAGGGAAATAATAATAACGTAATGGGAACCAGAGGGTTAAATAGGGAAATAATAATAATGTAATGAGAACCAGAGGGTTAAATAGGGAAATAATAATAACTTAATGAGAACCAGAGGGTTAAATAGGGAAATAATAATAATGTAATGAGAACCAGAGGGTTAAATAGGGAAATAATAATAATGTAATGAGAACCAGAGGGTTAAATAGGGAAATAATAATAATGTAATGGGAACCAGAAGGTTAAATAGGGAAATAATAATAATGTAATGGGAACCAGAAGGTTAAATAGGGAAATAATAATAACGTAATGGGAACCAGAGGGTTAAATAGGGAAATAATAATAATGTAATGGGAACCAGAAGGTTAAATAGGGAAATAATAATAATGTAATGGGAACCAGAAGGTTAAATAGGGAAATAATAATAATGTAATGGGAACCAGAGGGTTAAATAGGGAAATAATAATAATGTAATGGGAACCAGAGGGTTAAATAGGGAAATAATAATAATGTAATGGGAACCAGAGGGTTAAATAGGGAAATAATAATAATGTAATGAGAACCAGAGGGTTAAATAGGGAAATAATAATAATGTAATGGGAACCAGAAGGTTAAATAGGGAAATAATAATAATGTAATGGGAACCAGAAGGTTAAATAGGGAAATAATAATAATGTAATGAGAACCAGAGGGTTAAATAGGGAAATAATAATAATGTAATGAGAACCAGGGGGTTAAATAGGGAAATAATAATAATGTAATGGGAACCAGAGGGTTAAATAGGGAAATAATAATAATGTAATGAGAACCAGAGGGTTAAATAGGGAAATAATAATAACGTAATGAGAACCAGAGGGTTAAATAGGGAAATAATAATAACGTAATGAGAACCAGAGGGTTAAATAGGGAAATAATAATAATGTAATGGGAACCAGAGGGTTAAATAGGGAAATAATAATAATGTAATGGGAACCAGAGGGTTAAATAGGGAAATAATAATAATGTAATGAGAACCAGAGGGTTAAATAGGGAAATAATAATAACGTAATGAGAACCAGAGGGTTAAATAGGGAAATAATAATAACGTAATGAGAACCAGAGGGTTAAATAGGGAAATAATAATAACGTAATGAGAACCAGAGGGTTAAATAGGGAAATAATAATAATGTAATGGGAACCAGAGGGTTAAATAGGGAAATAATAATAATGTAATGGGAACCAGAGGGTTAAATAGGGAAATAATAATAATGTAATGAGAACCAGAGGGTTAAATAGGGAAATAATAATAATGTAATGAGAACCAGAGGGTTAAATAGGGAAATAATAATAATGTAATGAGAACCAGAGGGTTAAATAGGGAAATAATAATAATGTAATGGGAACCAGAGGGTTAAATAGGGAAATAATAATAACGTAATGGGAACCAGAGGGTTAAATAGGGAAATAATAATAATGTAATGAGAACCAGAGGGTTAAATAGGGAAATAATAATAACTTAATGGGAACCAGAGGGTTAAATAGGGAAATAATAATAATGTAATGAGAACCAGAGGGTTAAATAGGGAAATAATAATAACTTAATGGGAACCAGAGGGTTAAATAGGGAAATAATAATAATGTAATGAGAACCAGAGGGTTAAATAGGGAAATAATAATAACTTAATGGGAACCAGAGGGTTAAATAGGGAAATAATAATAACGTAATGAGAACCAGAGGGTTAAATAGGGAAATAATAATAACGTAATGAGAACCAGAGGGTTAAATAGGGAAATAATAATAATGTAATGAGAACCAGAGGGTTAAATAGGGAAATAATAATAATGTAATGGGAACCAGAGGGTTAAATAGGGAAATAATAATAATGTAATGAGAACCAGAGGGTTAAATAGGGAAATAATAATAACGTAATGAGAACCAGAGGGTTAAATAGGGAAATAATAATAACGTAATGAGAACCAGAGGGTTAAATAGGGAAATAATAATAATGTAATGGGAACCAGAGGGTTAAATAGGGAAATAATAATAATGTAATGGGAACCAGAGGGTTAAATAGGGAAATAATAATAATGTAATGAGAACCAGAGGGTTAAATAGGGAAATAATAATAACGTAATGAGAACCAGAGGGTTAAATAGGGAAATAATAATAACGTAATGAGAACCAGAGGGTTAAATAGGGAAATAATAATAACGTAATGAGAACCAGAGGGTTAAATAGGGAAATAATAATAATGTAATGGGAACCAGAGGGTTAAATAGGGAAATAATAATAACGTAATGAGAACCAGAGGGTTAAATAGGGAAATAATAATAATGTAATGAGAACCAGAGGGTTAAATAGGGAAATAATAATAACGTAATGAGAACCAGAGGGTTAAATAGGGAAATAATAATAACGTAATGAGAACCAGAGGGTTAAATAGGGAAATAATAATAACATAATGAGAACCAGAGGGTTAAATAGGGAAATAATAATAATGTAATGGGAACCAGAGGGTTAAATAGGGAAATAATAATAACGTAATGAGAACCAGAGGGTTAAATAGGGAAATAATAATAACGTAATGAGAACCAGAGGGTTAAATAGGGAAATAATAATAACGTAATGAGAACCAGGTGTGTACAATCATTACATAACAAATGGAAACAGAAAGGTGGATCGGAGGCAGCTAGAGGGCCTGTGACAACGACCACCGAATGCCACCCGAACAAGGAGAGGCACCAACTTCGGGGGAAGTCGTGACATAATCATGTGTATGTGACCAATACAATTTGATTTGATTTGAGTTCCTTTGCAATCTCTCAGGTCTCTTCTTAACTCATCAGTTGCCTTAGTAAGCCCTTCTTAGAAAGAGAAAGAGAGGGAGAAGGAGAGAGAGGTGGGTGACTACACCATGCTCTCTCCTTGCCCCCATCCCCTCCCCCTCATTTGATTTCCTCCTCCCTCCCTCCTCCCCTCCTTTTCTTCTGTGGGTGTTTTTAATTTATGCCCGGCATACTAACCACTCAATACTGGCAGTGTCTGCAGTGCTGGAGATAGCTGATAATGAGAAGAGGTCCCCCCTTTATCTCTTTTCTTATGCCCCCCATTATCTGCTCGCAGTCTATAAGCGCGCAGTTACCTTACCAGCCGATAACGCCCAAAAGGCAACCAGCACTGATGAGCTTTCTATATAGTGCAGCGGGCACAATGCCCCTATCGGGAGAGCAGACCTCTGGAAAAAAAACTGAGAGGAAAGCGAGAGAGTGAAAGAGAGAAGGAGGAAGTGAGAGAGAGAGAGAGAGAGAGAGAGAGAGAGAGAGAGAGAGAGAGAGAGAGAGAGAGAGAGAGAGAGAGAGAGAGAGAGAGAGAGAGAGACAGAGAGACAGAGAGAGAGAGAGAGAGAGAGAGAGAGAGAGAGAGAGAGACAGAGAGACAGAGAGAGAGACAGAGAGAGAGAGAGAGAGAGACAGAGAGAGAGAGAGACAGAGAGAGAGAGAGAGACAGAGAGAGACAGAGAGAGAGAGAGAGAGAGAGAGAGAGAGAGACAGAGAGAGAGAGAGAGAGAGAGAGAGAGAGAGAGAGAGAGAGAGAGAGAGAGAGAGACAGAGAGAGAGAGAGAGACAGAGAGAGAGAGAGAGACAGAGAGAGAGAGAGAGAGAGAGAGGGAGAGAGAGAGAGAGAGAGAGAGAGAGAGAGAGAGAGAGAGACAGAGAGAGAGAGAGAGAGACAGAGAGAGAGACAGAGAGAGAGAGAGAGAGAGAGAGAGAGAGAGAGAGAGAGAGAGAGAGAGAGAGAGAGAGAGACAGAGAGAGAGAGATGGAGACTTGCAGGGCCGGCTTGCTCTGAATATCCTGTGAATTTACTGCGGCGGCCCCCTCAAAACACGACTTCTCGCACGCTTGATTCTCTCCCAGCTGCTGCAGTTTCTTATCTCCCCTCCTTCCTCTTCTGCCTGGAAGATAACAATAATTCTTCTCCATGGTGTACCCCCCCACCCCACACACACACCTATCTCCACACCCCTTCTATCCTCAATCCCCCTACCCTCCCAATATACATACATGCAACCCTATGACCGCCTCCACACACACACACTACATTGACACCACACAAACACACACACAGAGACACGCACAAACACACACAGACACGCACAAACACACACACACAGACACGCACAAACACACACACACACGCCCCACCACCACCACCAGAGAAGCCTCTGCGAAGGAAATGCTGGAAAATGTCTTTCTGTTAAGTCAAGATTAATGGTTAATACTACAATCGGCCGGCCCTCTTTGTGAGAAGAGGGGAGAAAGGGAAGAGAGCAAGAAAGAAGGGGAAGGGAGGGAATAAAGTGGGGGGGGGAATAAAGGGGGGGGGGGTATAGTATTCAAGTCGAGATTTTCTTTTATCAGTTGTTCAACATTTAAAACTGTAAATTTTGCCTCTTTCACTTAGGTTTTTTTCTCTCCTTCTGAATGTGGCTGCTGCCCGGAGTGTTGAAGCCAGATAAAAGAATTAGTGGCTGCACAGAGGGACCGGGCCGCTAAGTACAGCTGCGAATTAGAATGTCTATCTCTGTCGCTCTTGGCTCATCCGTTCCAGCCAGCCAGGCTCCGAGCTCGTAAACAATTTAATCTTTTCACTACGGTGTGGGGGGGGGGGGAATGAGAGCTAGAGAAGGAGAGAAGTAAAAAAAATAAGAGCTGTGGACATTGCTTCTCCTCACCTCTTCCTCTCAGTAGCTTCTCCTTTAAACAAATAACCCGATGACAACATTTGTAAGGTGCTCCAAGATTGAATCTGCTTTCTTTTGTCTCTGACGTCCTCAGCCTCTCGCTCTTTTTCTTCGTCAATACTCTTTTTTTTCTCTTCTGTTTCCAGCATCTTGCAATTGAAGATGTGCCACAGCTTCAGCTTTGGGGCCAGGGCCTATTTTGAAGATGTAATATAATTCATAGCCTGCCAGAGCCACCGCACACGCACACGCGCACGCGCACACACGCACACGCGCGCACACACACACACAAACACACACACACACACACACACACACACACACACACACACACACACACACACACACACACACACACACACACACACACACACACACACACACACACACACACACACACACACACACACACACACACACACACACTCTGTCTCCATCTCTCGCATACACAGTCAAGTGTGTGCACACACAAACACACATATATTTTGGATTCCTCCATAGCGCCGGGTCAAAAGGGACATTCTATATCCACAGCCATCCAGTTTGTGTGAACTTCAACCAATCCTTAATAATGCTAATGTATCTTCAATTACATGAAAGGGAAATAAGTTACACTGAAGATGTATTTATGTTTGACGTTTGCATTAAATTGGCATTTTAATTTCAGAGAAAACGGGGAGAGAGAGAACGGAATAGAGAGAGAGAGGGAGAGATAGAGAGAAATGGTGTTTGAATTGAAGAGAAAAAGAGAGAGTGAAGGGCGTGATAGGGATCAGAGGGTTGAGGGGCAAGCCCCCAAGCACCCTGAATAGGGAGATAACACGCTGCTTTTGAATACCTGGAGTTATTCACACACACACACAGAGAGACAGGAAGTCTCCAAGTTGCAGAGTTTCTACAGACACACCTGGGTTCAAACCCCATACAGAGGAGCGTGTGTATCAACTTTCAAGTTTTAATGTCACATTCACAAGTACAGTAAAATGCCATTCTTGCAAACTCAAAACCCAACAATGCAATAATCAATAACAATGTTAGGGAATAGATGGAGGTAGATTTTTTTTATTTTCTTTATTTTTTTTTATTTAACCAGGCAAGTCAGTTAAGAACAGATTCTTATTTTCAATGACGGCCTGGGAACAGTGGGTTAACTGCCTGTTCAGGGGCAGAACGACAGATTTGTTTGTCAGCTCGGGGGTTTGAACTCGCAACCTTCCGGTTACTAGTCCAACGCTCTAACCACTAGGCTACGCTGCTACCCCAGATATTTATAGGGGTAAGGTGACAGGGATACTGGAGTGATGGAGGTAGATATGTATAGGGGTAAGGTGACAGGGATACTGAAGTGATAGAGGTAGATATGTATAGGGGTAAGGTGACAGGGATACTGGAGTGATAGAGGTAGATATGTATAGGGGTAAGGTGACAGGGATACTGGAGTGATAGAGGTAGATATGTATAGGGGTAAGGTGACAGGGATACTGAAGTGATAGAGGTAGATATGTATAGGGGTAAGGTGACAGGGATACTGGAGTGATAGAGGTAGATATGTATAGGGGTAAGGTGACAGGGATACTGGAGTGATAGAGGTAGATATGTATAGGGGTAAGGTGACAGGGATACTGGAGTGATAGAGGTAGATATGTATAGGGGTAAGGTGACAGGGATACTGGAGTGATAGAGGTAGATATGTATAGGGGTAAGGTGACAGGGATACTGAAGTGATAGAGGTAGATATGTATAGGGGTAAGGTGACAGGGATACTGGAGTGATAGAGGTAGATATGTATAGGGGTAAGGTGACAGGGATACTGAAGTGATAGAGGTAGATATGTATAGGGGTAAGGTGACAGGGATACTGGAGTGATAGAGGTAGATATGTATAGGGGTAAGGTGACAGGGATACTGGAGTGATAGAGGTAGATATGTATAGGGGTAAGGTGACAGGGATACTGGAGTGATAGAGGTAGATATGTATAGGGGTAAGGTGACAGGGATACTGGAGTGATAGAGGTAGATATGTATAGGGGTAAGGTGACAGGGATACTGGAGTGATGGAGGTAGATATGTATAGGGGTAAGTAGATATGTATAGGGGTAAGGTGACAGGGATACTGAAGTGATAGAGGTAGATATGTATAGGGGTAAGGTGACAGGGATACTGGAGTGATGGAGGTAGATATGTATAGGGGTAAGGTGACAGGGATACTGGAGTGATAGAGGTAGATATGTATAGGGGTAAGGTGACAGGGATACTGGAGTGATGGAGGTAGATATGTATAGGGGTAAGGTGACAGGGATACTGAAGTGATAGAGGTAGATATGTATAGGGGTAAGGTGACAGGGATACTGGAGTGATAGAGGTAGATATGTATAGGGGTAAGGTGACAGTGATACTGAAGCGATGGAGGTAGATATTTACTGGAGTGATGGAGGTAGATATGTATATGGGTAAGGTGACAGGGATACTGGAGTGATAGAGGTAGATATGTATAGGGGTAAGGTGACAGGGATACTGGAGCGATGGAGGTAGATATGTATAAGGGTAAGGTGACAGGGATACTGGAGTGATGGAGGTAGAAATGTATAGGGGTAAGGTGACAGGGATACTGGAGCGATGGAGGTAGATATGTATAGGGGTAAGGTGACAGGGATACTGAAGCGATGGAGGTAGAAATGTAAGGTGACAGGGATACTGGAGTGATGGAGGTAGATATTTATAGGGGTAAGGTGACTGGGATACTGGAGCGATGGAGGTAGATATGTATAGGGGTAAGGTGACAGGGACACTGGAGTGATAGAGGTAGATATTTATAGGGGTAAGGTGACTGGGATACTGGAGCGATGGAGGTAGATTTTTTTTTAATTTTTTTTTTAACCTTTATTTAACCAGGCAAGTCAGTTAAGAACAGATTCTTATTTTCAATGACGGCCTGGGAACAGTGGGTTAACTGCCTGTTCAGGGGCAGAACGACAGATTTGTACCTTGTCAGCTCGGGGGTTTGAACTCGCAACCTTCCGGTTACTAGTCCAACGCTCTAACCACTAGGCTATGCTGCCGCCCCAGATATTTATAGGGGTAAGGTGACAGGGATACTGAAGCGATGGAGGTAGATATGTATAGGGGTAAGGTGACAGGGATACTGGAGTGATAGAGGTAGATATGTATAGGGGTAAGGTGACAGGGATACTGGAGCGATGGAGGTAGATATGTATAGGGGTAAGGTGACAGGGATACTGAAGCGATGGAGGTAGATATTTATAGGGGTAAGGTGACAGGGATACTGAAGTTTTATTTACAGTATGTTTGATGCTACGTTTGCATAAAATTGGCATTTTAATCTGAGAGAAAACAGGGAGGGGGAGTGTTTGATTTGAAGAGAGAAGGTAAGAGAGAGAGGGGAACGAAAGAGAAAGACAGAGAGGGTGTTTGAATTTAAGGGAAAATTGAGAGAAAGCGGCTTGATAGGAATCAAAGGGTTGAAGGGCAAGCCCCGAGCATCCTGAATAGGGAGATAACACCCTGCATGGAATTATTCACACACACACACACACACACACACACACACACACACACACACACACACACACACACACACACACACACACACACACACACACACACACACACACACACACACACACACACAGAGACAGGAAGTCATTGTCTCCAACTACATCTAAAGACATGCAGCTGTTTTGTACAGTAAACAAATAAACAAAAGTTAATATATAAAACACTGTATATAAAGACATAAAACACTTTCACCAACTACTTCTCAGATAGAGTTCAGTGTGTTAAATCGGCGGGCCTCTTGTCCGGACCTCTGGCAGTCTCTATGGGGATGCCACAGGGTTCAATTCTCGGGCCGACTCTTTTCTCTGTATATATCAACGATGTCGCTCTTGCTGCTGGTGATTCTTTGATCCACCTCTACGCAGACGACACCATTCTGTATACATCTGGACCTTTTTTGGACACTGTGTTGACAAACCCAAACGCCTTATCTCAGCTCACTGGTCACCATAGCAGCACCCACTCATAGCACGCGCTTCAGCAGGTATATCTCACTGGTCACCCCCAAAGCCAACTCATCCTTTGGCCGCCTTTCCTTCCAGTTCTCTGCTGCCAGTGACTGGAACAAATGACAAAAATCACTGAAGCTTGGAGACTTATATATCCCTCACTATCTTTAAGCATCAGCTGTCAGAGCAGCTTACCGATCATTGCACCTGTACACAGCCCATCTGTAAATAGCCCACTCAACTCCCTCATCCCCATATTGTTATTTATTTTTGCTCTTTTGCACCCCAGTATCTCTACTTGCACATCACCATCTGCACATCTATCACTCCAGTGCTAATGCTAAATTGCAATTATTTTGCTTCCATGGCCTATTTATTGCATTAACTCCGTAATCTTACTACATTTGCACACAATGTATATAGATTATTTTCTACTGTGTCATTGACTGTACATTTGTTTATCCCATGTGTAACCCTGTGTAGTTTTTGTCGCACTGCTTTGCTTTATCTTGGCCAGGTCGCAGTTGTATATGAAAACTTGTTCTCAACCTGGTTAAATAAAGGTTGAAACATATTTTTTTATGAAATATGCTTACTCTACATCTGACATACAGTGCATTCGGAAAGTATTCAGACCTCTTGACTTTTTCCACATTTTGATTTGTTACAGACAATAACCCATAATGACTAAGTGAAAACAGTTTTCTGAAATCTTGGTAATACCTTATTTCAGTATTCAGACCTTTTGCTATGAGACTCGTAATTGAGCTCAGGTGCATCCTGTTTCCATTGATCATCCTTGAGATGTTTCTACAACGATTGGCAGAGGTGGGACCAAGTCATTGTTTTACAAGTCACAAGTAAGTCTCGAGTCTTAGCACTCAAGTCCCAAGTCAAGTCCCAAGTCAAGACAGGCAAGTCCGAGTCAAGTCTCAAGTCCTAAACTTTGAGTTTTGAGTCCTAAACGAGTCATAATATGCTCTTCACCAAATGTAACACTCTTGTTAAAAATATGAAATAGTAAGTTAGTATATTACATTTACGCAAATCATGAATGCTCTAAAAAAAATATACATTATTACTTTCCAAATAAACATTATATTTCCTTGGAAATACATGGGTAGCCATGAGAAAGACCCCTCCATAGTGATCGACTATTGAGGATCGCTATGGGGCGCAATCAGGCTTGTACACAATCGCCCAACCTTAACACACCCACACACACACACACACACACACACACACACACACACACACACACACACACACACACACACACACACACACACACACACACACACACACACACACACACACACACACACACACACACACACACACACCCTCTCTGTGTGTGGTTACAGTAGGCTAGCATATGTCAATGGTTTTAGGAACAGCAGTAACATCAGGCAGGATTTAGGCTACCAACTGCCTCGCCAGTTGTAGCTCAATCTTGGGTGCAATGATCATGTTCCCACACTGACTGAATGTGTTGAGGCTCATTGATTTAATGTTACGTTCGCCTACATGCTACACTAGCAAAGTTATATATAGCTGTCGGCCATATTACCCACGACTTATTGTTCTTTGTGCAGCTTCATATATCGAACAAAGTTGGAAGATGCTACGCATCTGTCGTAAATTTCTTTCTGCATGTTTTGCAAGTTGCAATCCGTTTTTTTTTACTACAGCGTAGTCTTTACAACCAAAAATAATAATTTTGGGTATCATCTTTCCAAGGGCCCCGACTAAATTCACCCACCGACATTCTTCTGCAATGCCATGCACAACTTTTTCTCAGATGGCACAATTTGAATGGCTTCAAACTGTAATCTGTTAAATTAAGAATTGATGCGCTGCAAACTTTTTTAATAGCATCATTTTTAATATTTGGGCTTGGGGAGGGTATCAAGTCAGTTTATCAAAAGGCTCAAGTCCAAGTTAAGTCAAGAGTCATTGGTGTTAAAGTCAAAGTCGAGATGCAATCATCATATTTGTGACTCGAGTCTGACTCGAGTCTAAGTCATGTGACTTGAGTCCACACCTCTGTTGATTGGAGTCCGCTGTGGTAAATTAAATTAACTGGACATGATTTGGAAAGGCACACACCTGTCTATATAAGGTCACACAGTTGACAGTGCATGTCAGAGCAAAAACCAAGGAATTGTCCAGAAATCAGAGACAGGATTGTGCCGATGCACAGGTCTGGGGAAGGGTACCAACATAATCGTAATCAGGTCAGAGTTAGGCAGGTACAGGACAGCAGGCTCGGGGTCAGGGCAGGCAGAGGTTCGTAATCAGGTCAGAGTTAGGCAGGTACAGGACAGCAGGCTCGGGGTCAGGGCAGGCAGAGGTTCGTAATCAGGTCAGAGGCAGGCAGGTACAGGACAGCAGGCTCGGGGTCAGGGCAGGCAGAGGTTCGTAATCAGGTCAGAGTTAGGCAGGTACAGGACAGCAGGCTCGGGGTCAGGGCAGGCAGAGGTTCGTAATCAGGTCAGAGTTAGGCAGGTACAGGACAGCAGGCTCGGGGTCAGGGCAGGCAGAGGTTCGTAATCAGGTCAGAGGCAGGCAGGTACAGGACAGCAGGCTCGGGGTCAGGGCAGGCAGAGGTTCGTAATCAGGTCAAGCACAAATCCAGGTGAAACAGATCAGGGTGTGACAGGGGCTAGGAGACTAGTCAGGATCGAGGGAAAGATGAACGGAGCAAAGTACAGAGAGATCCTTGATGAAAACCTGCTCCAAAGCACTCCGGACCTCAGACTGGGGCAAAGGTTCACCTTCAATTCAGACAACAACCCTAAGCACACAGCCAAGACAACACAGAAGTCACTTTGGGACAAGTCTCTGAATGTCCTTGAGTGGCCCAACTAGAGCCCAGACTTGAACCAGATCGAACATTTCTGGAGAGAAGAATGGGAGAAACTCCCCAAATACAGGTGTGCCAAGCTTGTTGTGTCATACCCAAGAAGACTTGAGGCTGTAATTGCTGCCAAAGTTTTTTGTATTTTTTTTAATGTATTTAACCAGGCAAGTCAGTTAAGAACAAATGTTTATTTACAATGGCAGCCTACCAGGGAACAGTGGGTTAACTGCCTTGTTCAGGGGCAGAATGACCGATTTTTACCTAGTCAGCTCGGGGATTTGATCCAGCAACCTTTCGATTACTGCCCCAAAAATCTAACCACTAGGTTACCTGCCGCCCCATGTGCTTCAACAAGTATTTATTTGCTAAAATATATATTTTTAATGGATTTTGCTTTGTCATTATGGGGTATTGTGTGTAGATTGTTGATGGGAAAAAATTATTTAATACATTTCAGAATAAGGTCTATGGGCCTGGATACTTTCCGAATGCAGTGTATATCCCAGGTGGATGCATTTCACTTACAAATCCTGCTTTCTGTGAGGAGGAGGGGTGTGTGTGAGATAAACAACCTCCAGTCAACTCTGTGCGACTCTGCTTTATAAGAGTCTAAACACATACAGACACATACAGGTTCTCTCTCCTGTGTGGCCCTCCACTCCAACACTTCCTTGCCTCAGACGGGAGTTAAACTAATCAGGGACTCAACAGAGCAGCTATGACACCATGGGGCAGGAAAGGCTGGGAGAGAGGGAGGGAGGGAGGCAGGAAAGAAAAGAGAGATGAAAGAGATGTGGGAGAGTAGACGGCTGCTGGGGCTAAAATATGAGGAGGTCAGGGAGTCCAAAAAACAGTGTCGTGCTGTGGGTGTGTGATAGCAGGGGTGTAGTGAGGTGGGCTGGGCTGGGCAGGGAGGTTGGGGATGTTGGGGGACGTGAGGTGGGAAGATACGAGCGCTGTACCTCTTCACATGCCCTCCATCAACACCAGCACAATCCAATCCCCCCTCTCACCCCAGCCTTTCTCCCTCTCTTTTTCTTGTTCTTGTTCTCTTCCCATCCCATAGCAACACTATCCTGCCCAGCCCCCTGCCCCTTGCCTCCAAGACCTGCCACCTCCTGTTTCCCCACCTACTGCGGGGACATTGGAGATTTCTTTCTGTGAAAAACATTTGCTATTTCCCCCGCTCTCTCTATCCTTCTCTCTCTCCCTCTATCTGTCTATATCCCCCTCTCTCTCTCTTTATCCTTCTTTCTCTCTATGCCCCCCTCTCTGTCCCTCCCTCTCTGTCCCTCTCTCTGTCCCTCTCTCTCCCTGTCCCTCCCTCTCTGTCCCTCCCTCTCTGTCCCTCTCTCTCTGTCCCTCTCTCTCTGTCCCTCTCTCTCTGTCCCTCCCTCTCTGTCCCTCCCTCTCTGTCCCTCTCTCTCTGTCCCTCTCTCTCTGTCCCTCTCTCTCTCTGTCCCTCTCTCTCTGTCCCTCTCTCTCTGTCCCTCTCTCTCTGTCCCTTCTTGTCTCTTGTCTTGGAGCTGTTATTGCGGGCCTTTGTCTGATTCAGGTCAGCGACGGGAGGTGCAGAGAATGCGATTTCAGCTCCCCCACTGCCTGGACATGTAGGGACATGTAGAGGGTGAGAGATTTGAGGGCGAGGAGGGCAGTAGAAGAGGAGGGGTGTGGGTGCCTACTGAACCCACCCAGTCCCCAATCCACAATGTCTCAATGTGTATCTGACTCAGAAAATGTAAGACAGATTGCATGGTGTACTTTCGGAAGACACACACACAGTCAGTCTCTAAGAAATATTACAGTGGTTTTCAGTAAACTGGCCATCCTGTTACTGTAAGTGATGGGCAACTGTCAAAATAGCTATTCATCTATTCAATTACAGTGGAGAATTCCTCCTTTCACAACTTACTTAACAACTTACCTGACTCACAGTCTCAGCTAACACAGATATGGCTTAACCTCCAATCCTGAAGTAACAGACTGCCCCTCCCCTCCTCACAATGAGGGCATCTTCAAATGTGATGTGCCTCTTAACCAACACAACTCTCCATTACATTCCCTCAAAGCCCCCATCCACACATAAGCAGCCCTCAGAGCTAAAGTAGCTCAGGAGGTGAGAGGTTAAACGTGGCCCATGCAGCCAGATGCCCATCATGTCCGTCACCCCGTAATGACTCGTCTGTAGGCCGAATGACTGGAGGACAGGTGTCATCAGATCCCCCATCGCATCACCAGGGTCAGCCCTTTTCCCCATAATCCTCCCGGCTGCTGATGACAGCACGATTGAAGGAAAAGAGAGGTGGAGGAAGGGTGGAGGAGGGGAAGAGCGGAAGAGGGGAAGGGTTGGCGCCCACAGGAAAGAGAGAGAAAAAAAACCTTGACGGAGGCAGTGGATAAGACTCAATTTGAGAAAGCCTGTAGTGGGAAATGACTGTTTTTAGCCCCCATCATGTCATACAGCAAGGCACCTTTACTAGGGCCCGTAGGCAATTTTATAGGCTGTTTCTGCTGTGGGTTTTACTGGATGTGTAGTTAATAGTTTATATAGTTTAGTGGGAGCAGCAGGGATTACAGATGGAGTGTTGTTCATCAGAGAGAGAGAGGGGGGGTATTTATCCGTAGACAGCCAGGGGTTTGGATGTGGTACAGACTGCCCAATCTGACCCGTGCTGGGTCTATCATAGCATAGTTTTCCTCACAGTCCAATGGTCATGCTTTAAAATGGATGAACAACCGTGTATTTTTGCCTGTGCATTTCCCCTTCATCTGTCTCTGTCCACTTCTCTCTCTCTCTCTCTGTTTCTCCACTTCCATGTCAAGTTTCTCTGTCCTTCTCCCTGTTGCTTCCTTCTCTCTCCATCCCCTCATCATCCATCTCTCTAGGCTTCCCTCTTTCATTTAATCTTTCTCTCTTGTTCCCTCTATCACGCTGCACATTTCCCCTCTCCCCTCACACCCTCTTTCACGCGCCACCTCCCTCCCTGCATCTCCTCCTGTTCCTCTCTCCATCCACCTCCTCTCAGACCCTTCGGTCCATGTGGGCAGACTGCTGACTCGGGGTTGTATAGATCCTATTGTTCAGCTGTAGGTGTGATCTGAGGTAGAGACAGTAAACACTGCACACTGCTAGTCCTCTGTAGTGGTGATACAGTACCTGTGTGTCATGGACTCTTGGCATCCACAGAAAACTTCACAGGAAGGCTGAAAATTAAACAGGGCCTCCCTCCCCACCTTTGGCCTAGATATGTGTGAGCTTCAAAACAGCCACCGTGCGTGCGTGTGTTTCTTTGAGCGCCGTATGCCTGCCTCTTTGCATCAGAGTGCCAGGCCCTTCAAACACAACTCTAGCCAGCTGGGTCAAACAATAGTCTGGGCCCCTGTCCTCTCACTCCTCTCTGACATCCTTCTCTCACTTCTTTCTGACCTCCCTCTCTCATTCTCTCACTTCTCTCTGACCTCCCCCCTCTCTCCTCCCTCTCCCCTCCCCTCTCTCCTCCCTCTCCCCTCCCCTCTCCCCCCCCATTCTCCCCCTCTCTCCTCCCTCCTCAGATACGTAGACTCAGACACTTATTAGCTACACACCCAGACTAAGACACACTCACACAAATAGACACACACAGAGATGAAGGCAAACACATCTTACTAACACAAATAAACACAACACACACAGGGGAGCTAAGGGGCCCAGCTTCAGCTGGCTGGACATCAAGCCACACTTCACACCTCGGCTCGATAGCCTTTATTGGGTTAGATCCCACCTGGTCAGAGGAAGAGAAATACCTTGGCTACACTAAAACACCATCATAGATCCATGGCCTGGGACAAGAAAGGCTCCGGAGCAAAGAAAATGATAGCCGTTTACAAAACTACTGTTTGTATGAGTCTGACTGGAATTGAACAAAAATACCCCCAAAACTACTGTTTGTATGAGTCTGACTGGAATTGAACAAAAATACCCCCAAAACTACTGTTTGTATGAGTCTGACTGGAATTGAACAAAAATACCCCCAAAACTACTGTTTGTATGAGTCTGACTGGAATTGAACAAAAATACCCCCAAAACTACTGTTTGTATGAGTCTGACTGGAATTGAACAAAAATACCCCCAAAACTACTGTTTGTATGAGTCTGACTGGAATTGAACAAAAATACCCCCAAAACTACTGTTTGTATGAGTCTGACTGGAATTGAACAAAAATACCCCCAAAACTACAAGAGGGGCATTGATGTAAATAATCACAAATACCCTACAGTCAATTATGAGAATAAGATGTCCTGGAAATGACGTTTTCAAAAGGAAATGGGTTATTTTGCCATTTGAGGCAACATGTTTATCTATTATTTCAAGATAAATTAATGAATTTCCTTGACCTAAGGGTATTTCTGTTTCTCACCTGATGGTAGTTGTTGACAGGAGAATAGTCTTCTCTCATATCCACAGTGACCAGTTACACTATGGTGGCCCAGAGAGGGAAGACATAGCACCTTATGCACCACCAACATGTATCCAATTTCAACTGAGTGCTCAGATCTTTATTTTTTATGTCCAGCTCTTCTGAAGACAATTGTGAGACGTATTAGAGGTTTTATGCTCAGGTAGAGCGATCCCGACTGCTTGGCGGGAGTTAGTTGTCAAGAACCCTTATAAAACATTTGTTCTGATGGGGAATTAGCCAATAACCATGGCAAGTGGCTTTGAAGGTGACCCGTATTTAATATTGTTTTCTGTTTTACGGCTGGCCTGGCGTATTGAACATGAAATATGGCCGTGAGGGAGCGAGGGGCGCGTGAAGGGCAGGGTTGTAAAGGCCTAGTGGAGCGAGGATGGGGGGAGTCTAAACAAATGATCTGGATGGCGGGGGTGGAGGTGGAGGTGAGGTGAGGTGTAGAAAAGGTTGGGGGGGCACTCCCTGTTTGGTCACAGAGCCTGACTACATGGTTATAGCCCACCGGTGGTTTAGGTCAGGGTGTTTTCATTAGGTTGTCATGTGGTTACCACCATATCTTACCACCCTACCACCCCACTGTACAGAAAGAGGGACTAATTGTGATGCTCTTTAATAAGATATCCTCACTTAAAAAGAGAGATAAATAAATCATATAATATTGTATTTTTCACATTCACTGAATACAACAGGTGTAGACTTTACCGTGAAATGCTTACTTACGAGCCCTACCCAACGATGCAGAGTTACATAAAGGAAGGATAAAGTGACTAGGCATCAGGATAGATAATAGTAAGAGTAAAACAAAGAAAAGAGCTAATGGTGATTGTAAAAGTGTGTGTGTGAGTGTGTGTAATGTGTATGTATGTGTGTTTGTATGGCGTCATTTTGTGTGCGTGTGTTATGTGTTTGTGTATGTGTATGTAGTGTATGTGAATCAAAATCAAATGTACTTATATCGCCCTTCGTACATCAGCTGATATCTCAGAGTGCTGTGCAGAAACCCAGCCTAAAACTCCAAACAGCAAGCAATGCAGATGTAGAAGCACGGTGGCTAAGAAAAACTCCCTAGAAAGGCCAGAACCTAGGAATGTAGTGTGTGTGAGTGTGTTTATGGTGTATATATAGTTTAGTAAGTGTGCATAGGGTCAGTGCAAGATGGAGTCAGTCCAGAGTCCTCTGTAGAGCTTTGTGATCAAGGGCGGTGATGCAGCCAGTCAAGATGCTCTCAATGGTGCAGCTGTATAACTTTTTGCGGATCCGAGGGCCCATGCCAATTATTTTCAGCCTCCTGAGGGGGAAGAGGCGCTGCCATGCCCTCTTCACGACTGTGCGGGTGTGCGTAGACTATGCTAAGTCCTTAGTGATGTGGATGCAAAGGAACTTAAAACTCTCGACACGCTCCACAACAGCCCCATTGATATGGATGGGGGCTGGCTCTCCCCTCTTTTTTCCCCTATAGTCCGCGATCACCTCCTTGGTCTTACTGACAATGAAGGAGTGGTTGTTGTCCTGGCACCACACTGCTAAGTTGCTGACCTCCTCCCTGTAGGCTGACTCATCGCCGTCATTGATCAGGCCAACCATCATCGCGTCATCAATAAACTGATGGTGTTGGAATCGTGTTTGGCCACACAGTAGTGGGTGAACAGGGAGTACAGGAGGCGACTAAGCACACACCCCTGAGGGGCCCCCGCGTTGAGGGTCAGCGTGGCGGAGGTGTTGTTGCCTACCCTCACCAAGTCCAGGATCCAGTTGCAGAGGGAGGGGTTCAGTCTTAGGGTCCCTAGCTTGGTTATGAGTTTGGAGGGGACTATGGTGTTGAACGCTGAGCTGTAGTCGATGAACAGCATTATCACATCATTATTTTCCCTTCTGTCCAGGTGGGAGAATGCATTGTGAAGTGTAATTGAGATTGCATCATCTGTGGATCTGTGAATTGGAGTGGGTCCAGGGTGTCTGGAATGATGGTGTTGATGTGTGTCATGACCCATCTTTCAAAGCACTTCAGAATTACATACAGTGGGGCAAAAAAGTATTTAGTCAGCCACCAAATGTGCAAGTTCTCCGACTTAAAAATATGAGAGAGGCCTGTAATTTTCTTCATAGGTACACTTCAACTATGACAGACAAAATGAAAAGAAAATCCAGAAAATCACATTGTAGGATGGTTTATGAATTTATTTGCAAATTATGGTGGAAAATAAGTATTTAGTCATCTACAAACAAGCAAGATTTCTGGCTCTCACAGACCTGTAACTTCTTCTTTAAGAGGCTCCTCTGTCCTCCACTCGTTACCTGTATTAATGGCACCTGTTTGAACTTGTTATCAGTATAAAAGACAACTGTCCACAACCTCAAACAGTCACACTCCAAACTTCACTATGGCCAAGACCAAAGAGCTGTCAAAGGACACCAGTAACAAAATTGTAGACCTGCACCAGGCTGGGAAGACTGAATCTGCAATAGGTAAGCAGCTTGGTTTGAAGAAATCAACTGTGGGAGCAATTATTAGGAAATGGAAGTAAAAAACAAAACCACTGATAATCTCCCTCGATCTGGGCCTCCACGCAAGATCTCACCCCGTGAGGTCAAAATGATCACAAGAACGGTGAGCAAAAATCCCAGAACCACACGGGGGGACCTAGTGAATGACCTGCAGAGAGCTGGGACCAAAGTAACAAAGCATACCATCAGTAACACACTATGCCGCCAGGGAGTCAAATCCTGCAGTGCCAGACGTGTCCCCCTGCTTAAGCCAGTACATGTCCAGGCCCATCTGAAGTTTGCTAGAGAGCATTTGGATGATCCAGAAGAAGATTGGGAGAATGTCATATGGTCAGATGAAATCAAAATAAAACGTTTTGGTAAAAACTCAATTCGTTGTGTTTGGAGGACAAAGAATGCTGAGTTGCATCCAAAGAACACCATATCTACTGTGGAGCATGGGGGTGGAAACATCATGCTTTGGGGCTGTTTTTCTGCAAAGGGACCAGGACGACTGATCAGTGTAAAGGAAAGAATGAATGGGGCCATGTATCGTGAGATTTTGAGTGAAAACCTCCTTCCATCATCGCTGCAATCAGAAACAAACAAGGGGAAAGCTCTGAAAAGAACAGAGAAATTGACCCACTCAAACACAGTCCACCAAAAACTATCTTCTCTATCTCTATGTTGCGTCTGCATCTGTCTCTCTGTCTGCCTCCCTTTTGTTAAAGCGGCGAGGGATAGAAAAGGTCTCAAGGCTGAAATTGCTGTTGTGTGATGTTTGCTGTGCCCAAATCGAGGGACAAATTATGCTGTCAGGAACACATCCAGTCAAGATCAAGAGGAGAGTAGAGGAGAGCGGTTCAAATGTTTACTGTTCAACACCTTTAATGACTGGTAATGCAAGAGGTGTGCCTGTTCCAATTAAATGTGTGACTGAAACCATCAGAGGGACAGTTGTTAGAGCAAGTGATAAACTGGCTATTACGTGGTAGTACAATGTTGCTCTGTAAACTGTTATTACATATATGCATTGTGTATGTGTGTGTGTGTGTTCACAAGGGTTAGAGCAGAGTAGTTCGTTGAGAAGGGAGTATTACATGCAATAGCTGCAAGGCAACTTCCAAAGCAAACCACTTCATCTATAATTACCACTTTTCTCTCTCTCTTTTGTGGAGTCTATAATTTCCTACACTTTGCAATTCATATACAGACTGTGTGTTTAACTTCTTACCTTCTTTTCAGCTGCAAGTAGCTGTGGTTATCCTGGTTTTCAGCTGCAAGTAGCTGTGGTTATCCTGGTTTTCAGCTGCAAGTAGCTGTGGTTATCCTGGTTTTCAGCTGCAAGTAGCTGTGGTTATCCTGGTTTTCAGCTGCAAGTAGCTGTGGTTATCCTGGTTTTCAGCTGCAAGTAGCTGTGGTTATCCTGGTTTTCAGCTGCAAGTAGCTGTGGTTATCCTGGTTTTCAGCTGCAAGTAGCTGTGGTTATCCTGGTTTTCAGCTGCAAGTAGCTGTGGTTATCCTGGTTTTCAGCTGCAAGTAGCTGTGGTTATCCTGGTTTTCAGCTGCAAGTAGCTGTGGTTATCCTGGTTTTCAGCTGCAAGTAGCTGTGGTTATCCTGGTTTTCAGCTGCAAGTAGCTGTGGTTATCCTGGTTTTCAGCTGCAAGTAGCTGTGGTTATCCTGGTTTTCAGCTGCAAGTAGCTGTGGTTATCCTGGTTTTCAGCTGCAAGTAGCTGTGGTTATCCTGGCCTCTCATTTGAAGTTGTTTTTCGGCAGGGACATTATTTGGCAGCTATTGTTTGTGTTTACATGTTGGAGTGTGTGTGTTTGTGTGTGCGTGTGAGATTTGAATTGAGTGGTTCGAGGCAACAGATAGACAACAGATAGATAGTTTCTTCTTTTGTCTGTCTCCTGCCCTCACTAACACACCATTTTGTTTCTGTGGCCCTGATGTGAATCAGGGTTAGCACTTGGCAACCCAGTGAAAAGGTAGAACGTCTTGTCTAAGTCTCCTGTTGATGACCTCACACACGCCACTCTTGGAAATACAGACTCAATTGTGGTTACTGGTTAAGTCAGAATGACTAGCACACTCACACCGTGGTAATGACCATTTCTGAAGATTCATCAACAACTAAATCGAGAGATTAGTCTTGACCCAAATATGATGAAATATGACGTGTACTGTACAGTACAAACTGTACTCACTGAAATAAATCAATTAGAGTCAGGCGAACAGCGAGAGCCCTTCAACCAAGAGCAGCTCATTGACAAGGGTACGGTTCTGTCTGAGAAGGTACAAAGTTGGAACAATTATGGAAATCACACGTGTAATGTGATCATCATTGAGTGGCTTGTTAAAGTGACAGTGAGAGCTGGGCTGAAGTGAGTGGTCCTCTTCACTGTGATAGCTGGCTGTGTTGGCACTGAGTGCCACAGTATAGAAGGGTGTACAGTAGGATGTCACACTGGCCAACAGAGGGGAGAGAGATTTCCTTCGGATGACAATGGGGCTGGGTTTTTACAGAAACAAAGGATGTTTGTAGATATTCAGTTTCTTTCCTGTCGAGTTTTCCTTATTATTGTAGTTAGGTCTACATCCAACAAAATACTGTACATTCTAGAAATAATGTCAGATGCAAGGTGATTATACAGTCTGTTGAAATAATGAGGGAACTAGCTATGTTAACTCAACCAATTGTAACCCTAAGGTAGGCACCGCATTAGACAAACAACGCCCCTGTCAAAGCCATCAGTTGGCAGCGTCCTCAATTGATTCCCCACACACTTCCTGGATTAGCTAAGGACGACTTAATTGATTCAACACAGTCAAGTGATCTTCCAACAAACATTATTTTTAACTTTGAAGGGACTGGCAGTCAACCAAACCTGAACTGCTCTAGATGACAAGAACTTCCTCCAGGCGACAGTGGCTATTCTTACAGTGAGAGGCTGCTGGTGGAAAGATAACTCCTGCCAGTCCTGAATTTCAGAAGGGCCCCAAAACATATAGAGCGAAACAGTCCTATAGCCATGGGTCACTGCCTTGCTTCACTAATCAAGAAGTCTTGAGATACATTTGGTTGATAAGTGATAGGCGTTGTAGTAGCATGTGCCTTGCAGCAGTGCACAGAGTGAGATAGTCTCTTTAGGTTTTTCCTGACTTTGCTGAAGTACAGCATTAATCTTGCCTGGAAGCACTGTGATGACAGAAGAGTTAGCATGGGCGCTATCCAAATCCAGGTCTGTAGCAGTGCTTTCAAAGGCGTCTTCATTGTGTAATGATAGCCTTACAGAGGCTGTGTTTTCATCAGTTGTTCAGCATAACTAATGTTCACGAAGTAACAGCAACATCAGCGCATTGTACTTAAACTTATCGTTCATTTTGAATGTATTGTGAACGTACACTGAGTATACAAAACATTAAGAGCACCTGTTCTTTCCATGACATTGACTGAGCAGGTGAATCTAGGTGAAAGCTGTGATCCCTAATTGATGTCACTTGTTAAATATAGACAATTGAGACATGGATTGTGTATGTGTGCCACTCAGAGGGTGAATGGGCAAGACAAAATATTGAAGTGCCTTTAAACGGGTCATGGTAGTAGGTGTCAGGAGCACCAGTTTGTGTCAACAACTGCTACGCTGCTGGGCTTTTCACTCAACAGTTTCCCTTGTGCAGCAAGAATGGTCCACCACCTAAAGGACATCCAGCCAACTTGACACAACTGTGGGAGGCATTGGAATCAACATGGGCCAGCATCCCTGTGGAACGCTTTCGACACCTTGTAGAGTTCATGCCCCAACGAATTGAGGCTGTTCTGAGGGCAAAAGGGGGGAGGGTGCAACTCAATATTAGGAAGGTATTCCTTATGTTTGGTATACTCACTGTATTGTTCATACATCAATGTCACCTTACCATCCCATGATGTGTCCATGGCCCTACATTGTCAATGCATCATTCTCTTGTTTCTCTCCAAGCTCTTGAAAACTTTTCTACCTTTTCAGATTGACTCCGGTCTACAGCAGCACAGGGAGTGAGAGAACAGCACATTTCCCTTTCCCCAGAGAGCTGATAGCAGGCAGGAATAGGAGAGATGGATTAACTTATTTGCCAGGAAGATGTGTTTGTCCAAGTTTCTCTGAGAGCAGGAAAATGTTTGCTCGGGGAAAGGGGGTGAAACAAAAAGAAACTGGGAGGGAGGCAGAGAGAAACCACAGGTTACAGAGAGAGATGGAGTTGGTTGACAGGGAAGACAGAGAGATAGTGCTGTGCAGGGTTTATCATCACAGACCTGTCTTCTCCCTAGAACTAGAAGGATACTGCTGCAGACCTGTCCTCTCCCTAGAACTAGAAGGATACTGCTCCAGACCTGTCCTCTCCCTAGAACTAGAAGGATACTGCTACAGACCTGTCCTCTCCCTAGAGCTAGAAGGATACTGCTCCAGGCCTGTCCTCTCCCTAGAACTAGAAGGATACTGCTACAGACCTGTCCTCTCCCTAGAGTTAGAAGGATACTTATACAGACCTGTCCTCTCCCGAGAGTTAGGATGATACTACTACAGACCTGTCCTCTCCCTAGAGCTAGAAGGATACTGCTACAGACATGTCCTCTCCCTAGAGTTAGGATGATACTGCTACAGACCGGTCCTCTCCCGAGAGTTAGGATGATACTGCTCCAGACCTGTCCTCTCCCTAGAGCTAGAAGGATACTGCTACAGACCTGTCCTCTCCCTAGAACTAGAAGGATACTGCTCCAGACCTGTCCTCTCCCGAGAGCTAGAAGGATACTGCTCCAGACGTGTCCTCTCCCTAGAACTAGAAGGATACTGTTACAGACCTGTCCTCTCCCTAGAACTAGAAGGATACTGCTCCCGACCTGTCCTCTCCCTAGAGCTAGAAGGATACTGCTCCAGGCCTGTCCTCTCCCTAGAACTAGAAGGATACTGCTACAGACCTGTCCTCTCCCTAGAGTTAGAAGGATACTGCTCCAGACCTGTCCTCTCCCGAGAGCTAGAAGGATACTGCTCCAGACGTGTCCTCTCCCTAGAACTAGAAGGATACTGTTACAGACCTGTCCTCTCCCTAGAACTAGAAGGATACTGCTCCCGACCTGTCCTCTCCCTAGAGCTAGAAGGATACTGCTCCAGGCCTGTCCTCTCCCTAGAACTAGAAGGATACTGCTACAGACCTGTCCTCTCCCTAGAGTTAGAAGGATACTTGTACAGACCTGTCCTCTCCCTAGAGTTAGGATGATACTACTACAGACCTGTCCTCTCCCTAGAACTAGAAGGATACTGCTACAGACCTGTCCTCTCCCGAGAGCTAGAAGGATACTGCTCCAGACCTGTCCTCTCCCTAGAACTAGAAGGATACTGTTACAGACCTGTCCTCTCCCTAGAACTAGAAGGATACTGCTCCAGACCTGTCCTCTCCCTAGAGCTAGAAGGATACTGCTACAGACCTGTCCTCTCCCTAGAACTAGAAGGATACTGCTACAGACCTGTCCTCTCCCTAGAACTTGAAGGATACTGCTCCAGACCTGTCCTCTCCCTAGAACTAGAAGGATACTGCTACAGACCTGTCCTCTCCCTAGAACTAGAAGGATACTGCTCCAGACTTGTCTTCTCCCTAGAGCTATAAGGAGACTGCTACAGACCTGTCCTCTCCCTAGAACTAGAAGGATACTGCTCCAGACCTGTCCTCTCCCTAGAACTAGAAGGATACTGCTACAGACCTGTCCTCTCCCTAGAGCTAGAAGGATACTGCTACAGACCTGTCCTCTCCCTAGAACTAGAAGGATACTGCTCCAGACCTGTCCTCTCCCTAGAACTAGAAGGATACTGCTACAGACCTGTCCTCTCCCTAGAACTAGAAGGATACTGCTCCAGACCTGTCCTCTCCCTAGAGCGAGAAGGATACTGCTACAGACCTGTCCTCTCCCTAGAACTGGAGGGATACTGCTACAGACCTGTCCTCTCCCTAGAACTAGAAGGAAACTGCTCCAGACCTGTCCTCTCCCTAGAACTAGAAGGATACTGCTCCAGACCTGTCCTCTCCCTAGAGCTAGGGGATACTGCTACAGACCTGTCCTCTCCCTAGAACTAGAAGGATACTGCTACAGACCTGTCCTCTCCCTAGAGATAGAAGGATACTGCTACAGACCTGTCCTCTCCCTAGAACTAGAAGGATACTTCACACAGGACACCGAATAGGACAGGAGAAGTACTCCAGATATAACAAACTGACCCTAGCCCCCCGACACATAAACTACTGCAGCATAAATACTGGAGGCTGAGACAGGAGGGGTCAGGAGACACTGTGGCCCCATCCGAGGGACCTGTCCTCTCCCTAGAACTAGAAGGATACTGCTCCAGACCTGTCCTCTCCCTAGAACTAGAAGGATACTGCTCCAGACCTGTCCTCTCCCTAGAACTAGAAGGATACTGCTCCAGACCTGTCCTCTCCCTAGAACTAGAGGGATACTGCTACAGACCTGTCCTCTCCCTAGAACTAGAAGGATACTGCTCCAGACCTGTCCTCTCCCTAGAGCTATAAGGATACTGCTACAGACCTGTCCTCTCCCTAGAACTAGAAGGATACTGCTCCAGACCTGTCCTCTCTCTAGAACTAGAAGGATACTGCTACAGACCCGTCCTCTCCCTAGAGCTAGAAGGATACTGCTACAGACCTGTCCTCTCCCTAGAACTAGAAGGATACTGCTCCAGACCTGTCCTCTCCCTAGAACTAGAAGGATACTGCTACAGACCTGTCCTCTCCCTAGAACTAGAAGGATACTGCTCCAGACCTGTCATCTCCCTAGAGCGAGAAGGATACTGCTACAGACCTGTCCTCTCCCTAGAACTGGAGGGATACTGCTCCAGACCTGTCCTCTCCCTAGAGCTAGAAGGATACTGCTACAGACCTGTCCTCTCCCTAGAACTAGAAGGATACTGCTCCAGACCTGTCCTCTCCCTAGAGCGAGAAGGATACTGCTACAGACCTGTCCTCTCCCTAGAACTGGAGGGATACTGCTACAGACCTGTCCTCTCCCTAGAACTAGAAGGATACTGCTCCAGACCTGTCCTCTCCCTAGAACTAGAAGGATACTGAACCAGACCTGTCATCTCCCTAGAGCTAGAATGATTCTGCTCCAGAGTTGTCCTCTCCCTAGAACTAGAAGGATACTGCTACAGACCTGTCCTCTCCCTAGAGCTAGAAGGATACTGCTACAGACATGTCCTCTCCCTAGAGTTAGGATGATACTGCTACAGACCGGTCCTCTCCCGAGAGTTAGGATGATACTGCTCCAGACCTGTCCTCTCCCTAGAGCTTGAAGGATACTGCTACAGACCTGTCCTCTCCCTAGAACTAGAAGGATACTGCTCCAGACCTGTCCTCTCCCGAGAGCTAGAAGGATACTGCTCCAGACGTGTCCGCTCCCTAGAACTAGAAGGATACTGTTACAGACCTGTCCTCTCCCTAGAACTAGAAGGATACTGCTCCCGACCTGTCCTCTCCCTAGAGCTAGAAGGATACTGCTCCAGGCCTGTCCTCTCCCTAGAACTAGAAGGATACTTCTACAGACCTGTCCTCTCCCTAGAGTTAGAAGGATACTTGTACAGACCTGTCCTCTCCCTAGAGTTAGGATGATACTACTACAGACATGTCCTCTCCCTAGAGTTAGGATGATACTGCTACAGACCGGTCCTCTCCCGAGAGTTAGGATGATACTGCTCCAGACCTGTCCTCTCCCTAGAGCTAGAAGGATACTGCTACAGACCTGTCCTCTCCCTAGAACTAGAAGGATACTGCTCCAGACCTGTCCTCTCCCTAGAGCTAGAAGGATACTGCTACAGACCTGTCCTCTCCCTAGAACTAGAAGGATACTGCTACAGACCTGTCCTCTCCCTAGAACTTGAAGGATACTGCTCCAGACCTGTCCTCTCCCTAGAACTAGAAGGATACTGCTACAGACCTGTCATCACCCTAGAACTAGAAGGATACTGCTCCAGACCTGTCCTCTTCATAGAGCTAGAAGGACATTGCTACAGACCTGTCCTCTCCCTAGAACTAGAAGGATACTGCTACAGATCTGTCCTCTCCCTAGAACTAGAAGGATACTGCTCCAGACCTGTCCTCTCCCTAGAGGTAGAAGGATACTGCTCCAGACCTGTCCTCTCCCTAGAACTAGAAGGATACTGTTACAGACCTGTCCTCTCCCTAGAACTAGAAGGATACTGCTCCAGACCTGTCCTCTCCCTAGAGCTAGGGGGATACTGCTACAGACCTGTCCTCTCCCTAGAACTAGAAGGATACTGCTACAGACCTGTCCTCTCCCTAGAGATAGAAGGATACTGCTACAGACCTGTCCTCTCCCTAGAACTAGAAGGATACTGCTACAGACCTGTCCTCTCCCTAGAACTAGAAGGATACTGCTCCAGACCTGTCCTCTCCCTAGAACTAGAAGGATACTGCTCCAGACCTGTCCTCTCCCTAGAACTAGAAGGATACTGCTCCAGACCTGTCCTCTCCCTAGAACTAGAAGGATACTGCTACAGACCTGTCCTCTCCCTAGAACTAGAAGGATACTGCTCCAGACCTGTCCTCTCCCTAGCGCTATAAGGATACTGCTACAGACCTGTCCTCTCCCTAGAACTAGAAGGATACTGCTACAGACCCGTCCTCTCCCTAGAGCTAGAAGGATACTGCTACAGACCTGTCCTCTCCCTAGAACTAGAAGGATACTGCTCCAGACCTGTCCTCTCCCTAGAACTAGAAGGATACTGCTACAGACCTGTCCTCTCCCTAGAACTAGAAGGATACTGCTCCAGACCTGTCCTCTCCCTAGAGCGAGAAGGATACTGCTCCAGACCTGTCCTCTCCCTAGAACTAGAAGGATACTGAACCAGACCTGTCATCTCCCTAGAGCTAGAATGATTCTGCTCCAGAGCTGTCCTCTCCATAGAGCTAGAAGGACATTGCTACAGACCTGTCCTCTCCCTAGAACTAGAAGGATACTGCTACAGACCTGTCCTCTCCCTAGAACTAGAAGGATACTGCTCCAGACCTGTCCTCTCCCTAGAGCTAGAAGGATACTGCTCCAGACCTGTCCTCTCCTTAGAACTAGAAGGATACTGTTACAGACCTGTCCTCTCCCTAGAACTAGAAGGATACTGCTCCAGACCTGTCCTCTCCCTAGAGCTAGAAGGATACTGCTACAGACCTGTCCTCTCCCTAGAACTAGAAGGATACTGCTACAGACCTGTCCTCTCCCTAGAACTAGAAGGATACTGCGAGAGACCTGTCCTCTCCCTAGAACTAGAAGGATACTGCTACAGACCTGTCCTCTCCCTAGAACTAGAAGGATACTGCTCCAGACTTGTCTTCTCCCTAGAGCTATAAGGAGACTGCTACAGACCTGTCCTCTCCCTAGAACTAGAAGGATACTGCTCCAGACCTGTCCTCTCTCTAGAACTAGAAGGATACTGCTACAGACCTGTCCTCTCCCTAGAACTAGAAGGATACTGCTACAGACCTGTCCTCTCCCTAGAACTAGAAGGATACTGCTCCAGACCTGTCCTCTCCCTAGAACTAGAAGGATACTGCTACAGACCTGTCCTCTCCCTAGAACTAGAAGGATACTGCTCCAGACCTGTCCTCTCCCTAGAGCGAGAAGGATACTGCTACAGACCTGTCCTCTCCCTAGAACTGGAGGGATACTGCTACAGACCTGTCCTCTCCCTAGAACTAGAAGGATACTGCTCCAGACCTGTCCTCTCCCTAGCGCTATAAGGATACTGCTACAGACCTGTCCTCTCCCTAGAACTAGAAGGATACTGCTACAGACCCGTCCTCTCCCTAGAGCTAGAAGGATACTGCTACAGACCTGTCCTCTCCCTAGAACTAGAAGGATACTGCTCCAGACCTGTCCTCTCCCTAGAACTAGAAGGATACTGCTACAGACCTGTCCTCTCCCTAGAACTAGAAGGATACTGCTCCAGACCTGTCCTCTCCCTAGAACTAGAAGGATACTGAACCAGACCTGTCATCTCCCTAGAGCTAGAATGATTCTGCTCCAGAGCTGTCCTCTCCATAGAGCTAGAAGGACATTGCTACAGACCTGTCCTCTCCCTAGAACTAGAAGGATACTGCTACAGACCTGTCCTCTCCCTAGAACTAGAAGGATACTGCTCCAGACCTGTCCTCTCCCTAGAGCTAGAAGGATACTGCTCCAGACCTGTCCTCTCCTTAGAACTAGAAGGATACTGTTACAGACCTGTCCTCTCCCTAGAACTAGAAGGATACTGCTCCAGACCTGTCCTCTCCCTAGAGCTAGAAGGATACTGCTACAGACCTGTCCTCTCCCTAGAACTAGAAGGATACTGCTACAGACCTGTCCTCTCCCTAGAACTAGAAGGATACTGCGAGAGACCTGTCCTCTCCCTAGAACTAGAAGGATACTGCTACAGACCTGTCCTCTCCCTAGAACTAGAAGGATACTGCTCCAGACTTGTCTTCTCCCTAGAGCTATAAGGAGACTGCTACAGACCTGTCCTCTCCCTAGAACTAGAAGGATACTGCTCCAGACCTGTCCTCTCCCTAGAACTAGAAGGATACTGCTACAGACCTGTCCTCTCCCTAGAGCTAGAAGGATACTGCTACAGACCTGTCCTCTCCCTAGAACTAGAAGGATACTGCTCCAGACCTGTCCTCTCCCTAGAACTAGAAGGATACTGCTACAGACCTGTCCTCTCCCTAGAACTAGAAGGATACTGCTCCAGACCTGTCCTCTCCCTAGAGCGAGAAGGATACTGCTACAGACCTGTCCTCTCCCTAGAACTGGAGGGATACTGCTACAGACCTGTCCTCTCCCTAGAACTAGAAGGAAACTGCTCCAGACCTGTCCTCTCCCTAGAACTAGAAGGATACTGCTCCAGACCTGTCCTCTCCCTAGAGCTAGGGGGATACTGCTACAGACCTGTCCTCTCCCTAGAACTAGAAGGATACTGCTACAGACCTGTCCTCTCCCTAGAGATAGAAGGATACTGCTACAGACCTGTCCTCTCCCTAGAACTAGAAGGATACTTCACACAGGACACCGAATAGGACAGGAGAAGTACTCCAGATATAACAAACTGACCCTAGCCCCCCGACACATAAACTACTGCAGCATAAATACTGGAGGCTGAGACAGGAGGGGTCAGGAGACACTGTGGCCCCATCCGAGGGACCTGTCCTCTCCCTAGAACTAGAAGGATACTGCTCCAGACCTGTCCTCTCCCTAGAACTAGAAGGATACTGCTCCAGACCTGTCCTCTCCCTAGAACTAGAAGGATACTGCTCCAGACCTGTCCTCTCCCTAGAACTAGAAGGATACTGCTCCAGACCTGTCCTCTCCCTAGAACTAGAAGGATACTGCTACAGACCTGTCCTCTCCCTAGAACTAGAAGGATACTGCTCCAGACCTGTCCTCTCCCTAGCGCTATAAGGATACTGCTACACACCTGTCCTCTCCCTAGAACTAGAAGGATACTGCTACAGACCCGTCCTCTCCCTAGAGCTAGAAGGATACTGCTACAGACCTGTCCTCTCCCTAGAACTAGAAGGATACTGCTCCAGACCTGTCCTCTCCCTAGAACTAGAAGGATACTGCTACAGACCTGTCCTCTCCCTAGAACTAGAAGGATACTGCTCCAGACCTGTCCTCTCCCTAGAGCGAGAAGGATACTGCTCCAGACCTGTCCTCTCCCTAGAACTAGAAGGATACTGAACCAGACCTGTCATCTCCCTAGAGCTAGAATGATTCTGCTCCAGAGCTGTCCTCTCCATAGAGCTAGAAGGACATTGCTACAGACCTGTCCTCTCCCTAGAACTAGAAGGATACTGCTACAGACCTGTCCTCTCCCTAGAACTAGAAGGATACTGCTCCAGACCTGTCCTCTCCCTAGAGCTAGAAGGATACTGCTCCAGACCTGTCCTCTCCTTAGAACTAGAAGGATACTGTTACAGACCTGTCCTCTCCCTAGAACTAGAAGGATACTGCTCCAGACCTGTCCTCTCCCTAGAGCTAGAAGGATACTGCTACAGACCTGTCCTCTCCCTAGAACAAGAAGGATACTGCTACAGACCTGTCCTCTCCCTAGAACTAGAAGGATACTGCGAGAGACCTGTCCTCTCCCTAGAACTAGAAGGATACTGCTACAGACCTGTCCTCTCCCTTGAGTTAGGATGATACTACTACAGACCTGTCCTCTCCCTAGAGTTAGGATGATACTGCTACAGACCGGTCCCCTCCCGAGAGTTAGGATGATACTGCTCCAGACCTGTCCTCTCCCTAGAGCTAGAAGGATACTGCTACAGACCTGTCCTCTCCCTAGAACTAGAAGGATACTGCTACAGACCTGTCCTCTCCCTAGAACTAGAAGGATACTGCTCCAGACCTGTCCTCTCCCTAGAGCAAGAAGGATACTGCTCCAGACCTGTCCTCTCCCTAGAACTAGAAGGATACTGTTACAGACCTGTCCTCTCCCTAGAACTAGAAGGATACTGCTACAGACCGGTCCTCGCCCGAGAGTTAAGATGATACTGCTCCAGACCTGTCCTCTTCATAGAGCTAGAATGACATTGCTACAGACCTGTCCTCTCCTTAGAACTAGAAGGATACTGCTCCAGACCTGTCTTCTCCCTAGAGCTAGAAGGATACTGCTCCAGACCTGTCCTCTCCCTAGAACTAGAAGGATACTGTTACAGACCTGTCCTCTCCCTAGAACTAGAAGGATACTGCTCCAGACCTGTCCTCTTCATAGAGCTAGAAGGACATTGCTACAGACCTGTCCTCTCCCTAGCGCTATAAGGATACTGCTACAGACCTGTCCTCTCCCTAGAACTAGAAGGATACTGCTCCAGACCTGTCCTCTCTCTAGAACTAGAAGGATACTGCTACAGACCCGTCCTCTCCCTAGAGCTAGAAGGATACTGCTACAGACCTGTCCTCTCCCTAGAACTAGAAGGATACTGCTCCAGACCTGTCCTCTCCCTAGAACTAGAAGGATACTGCTACAGACCTGTCCTCTCCCTAGAACTAGAAGGATACTGCTCCAGACCTGTCCTCTCCCTAGAGCGAGAAGGATACTGCTCCAGACCTGTCCTCTCCCTAGAACTAGAAGGATACTGAACCAGACCTGTCATCTCCCTAGAGCTAGAATGATTCTGCTCCAGAGCTGTCCTCTCCATAGAGCTAGAAGGACATTGCTACAGACCTGTCCTCTCCTAGAACTAGAAGGATACTGCTACAGACCTGTCCTCTCCCTAGAACTAGAAGGATACTGCTCCAGACCTGTCCTCTCCCTAGAGCTAGAAGGATACTGCTCCAGACCTGTCCTCTCCTTAGAACTAGAAGGATACTGTTACAGACCTGTCCTCTCCCTAGAACTAGAAGGATACTGCTCCAGACCTGTCCTCTCCCTAGAGCTAGAAGGATACTGCTACAGACCTGTCCTCTCCCTAGAACAAGAAGGATACTGCTACAGACCTGTCCTCTCCCTAGAACTAGAAGGATACTGCTAGAGACCTGTCCTCTCCCTAGAACTAGAAGGATACTGCTACAGACCTGTCCTCTCCCTAGAGTTAGGATGATACTACTACAGACCTGTCCTCTCCCTAGAGTTAGGATGATACTGCTACAGACCGGTCCTCTCCCGAGAGTTAGGATGATACTGCTCCAGACCTGTCCTCTCCCTAGAGCTAGAAGGATACTGCTACAGACCTGTCCTCTCCCTAGAACTAGAAGGATACTGCTACAGACCTGTCCTCTCCCTAGAACTAGAAGGATACTGCTCCAGACCTGTCCTCTCCCTAGAGCTAGAAGGATACTGCTCCAGACCTGTCCTCTCCCTAGAACTAGAAGGATACTGTTACAGACCTGTCCTCTCCCTAGAACTAGAAGGAAACTGCTACAGACCGGTCCTCTCCCGAGAGTTAAGATGATACTGCTCCAGACCTGTCCTCTTCATAGAGCTAGAATGACATTGCTACAGACCTGTCCTCTCCCTAGAACTAGAAGGATACTGCTACAGACCTGTCCTCTCCCTAGAACTAGAATGATACTGCTCCAGACCTGTCTTCTCCCTAGAGCTAGAAGGATACTGCTCCAGACCTGTCCTCTCCCTAGAACTAGAAGGATACTGTTACAGACCTGTCCTCTCCCTAGAACTAGAAGGATACTGCTCCAGACCTGTCCTCTTCATAGAGCTAGAAGGACATTGCTACAGACCTGTCCTCTCCCTAGAACTAGAAGGATACGGCTACAGACCTGTCCTCTCCCTAGAACTAGAAGGATACTGCTCCAGACCTGTCCTCTCCCTAGAGCTAGAAGGATACTGCTCCAGACCTGTCCTTTCCCTAGAACTAGAAGGATACTGTTACAGACCTGTCCTCTCCCTAGAACTAGAAGGATACTGCTCCAGACCTGTCCTCTCCCTAGAGCTAGAAGGATACTGCTACAGACCTGTCCTCTCCCTAGAACTGGAGGGATACTGCTACAGACCTGTCCTCTCCCTAGAACTAGAAGGATACTGCTCCAGACCTGTCCTCTCCCTAGAACTAGAAGGATACTGAACCAGACCTGTCATCTCCCTAGAGCTAGAATGATTCTGCTCCAGAGTTGTCCTCTCCCTAGAACTAGAAGGATACTGCTACAGACCTGTCCTCTCCCTAGAGCTAGAAGGATACTGCTACAGACATGTCCTCTCCCTAGAGTTAGGATGATACTGCTACAGACCGGTCCTCTCCCGAGAGTTAGGATGATACTGCTCCAGACCTGTCCTCTCCCTAGAGCTAGAAGGATACTGCTACAGACCTGTCCTCTCCCTAGAACTAGAAGGATACTGCTCCAGACCTGTCCTCTCCCGAGAGCTAGAAGGATACTGCTCCAGACGTGTCCGCTCCCTAGAACTAGAAGGATACTGTTACAGACCTGTCCTCTCCCTAGAACTAGAAGGATACTGCTCCCGACCTGTCCTCTCCCTAGAGCTAGAAGGATACTGCTCCAGGCCTGTCCTCTCCCTAGAACTAGAAGGATACTTCTACAGACCTGTCCTCTCCCTAGAGTTAGAAGGATACTTGTACAGACCTGTCCTCTCCCTAGAGTTAGGATGATACTACTACAGACATGTCCTCTCCCTAGAGTTAGGATGATACTGCTACAGACCGGTCCTCTCCCGAGAGTTAGGATGATACTGCTCCAGACCTGTCCTCTCCCTAGAGCTAGAAGGATACTGCTACAGACCTGTCCTCTCCCTAGAACTAGAAGGATACTGCTCCAGACCTGTCCTCTCCCTAGAGCTAGAAGGATACTGCTACAGACCTGTCCTCTCCCTAGAACTAGAAGGATACTGCTACAGACCTGTCCTCTCCCTAGAACTTGAAGGATACTGCTCCAGACCTGTCCTCTCCCTAGAACTAGAAGGATACTGCTACAGACCTGTCATCACCCTAGAACTAGAAGGATACTGCTCCAGACCTGTCCTCTTCATAGAGCTAGAAGGACATTGCTACAGACCTGTCCTCTCCCTAGAACTAGAAGGATACTGCTACAGACCTGTCCTCTCCCTAGAACTAGAAGGATACTGCTCCAGACCTGTCCTCTCCCTAGAGGTAGAAGGATACTGCTCCAGACCTGTCCTCTCCCTAGAACTAGAAGGATACTGTTACAGACCTGTCCTCTCCCTAGAACTAGAAGGATACTGCTCCAGACCTGTCCTCTCCCTAGAGCTAGGGGGATACTGCTACAGACCTGTCCTCTCCCTAGAACTAGAAGGATACTGCTACAGACCTGTCCTCTCCCTAGAGATAGAAGGATACTGCTACAGACCTGTCCTCTCCCTAGAACTAGAAGGATACTGCTACAGACCTGTCCTCTCCCTAGAACTAGAAGGATACTGCTCCAGACCTGTCCTCTCCCTAGAACTAGAAGGATACTGCTCCAGACCTGTCCTCTCCCTAGAACTAGAAGGATACTGCTCCAGACCTGTCCTCTCCCTAGAACTAGAAGGATACTTCTACAGACCTGTCCTCTCCCTAGAACTAGAAGGATACTGCTCCAGACCTGTCCTCTCCCTAGCGCTATAAGGATACTGCTACAGACCTGTCCTCTCCCTAGAACTAGAAGGATACTGCTACAGACCCGTCCTCTCCCTAGAGCTAGAAGGATACTGCTACAGACCTGTCCTCTCCCTAGAACTAGAAGGATACTGCTCCAGACCTGTCCTCTCCCTAGAACTAGAAGGATACTGCTACAGACCTGTCCTCTCCCTAGAACTAGAAGGATACTGCTCCAGACCTGTCCTCTCCCTAGAGCGAGAAGGATACTGCTCCAGACCTGTCCTCTCCCTAGAACTAGAAGGATACTGAACCAGACCTGTCATCTCCCTAGAGCTAGAATGATTCTGCTCCAGAGCTGTCCTCTCCATAGAGCTAGAAGGACATTGCTACAGACCTGTCCTCTCCCTAGAACTAGAAGGATACTGCTACAGACCTGTCCTCTCCCTAGAACTAGAAGGATACTGCTCCAGACCTGTCCTCTCCCTAGAGCTAGAAGGATACTGCTCCAGACCTGTCCTCTCCTTAGAACTAGAAGGATACTGTTACAGACCTGTCCTCTCCCTAGAACTAGAAGGATACTGCTCCAGACCTGTCCTCTCCCTAGAGCTAGAAGGATACTGCTACAGACCTGTCCTCTCCCTAGAACAAGAAGGATACTGCTACAGACCTGTCCTCCCCCTAGAACTAGAAGGATACTGCGAGAGACCTGTCCTCTCCCTAGAACTAGAAGGATACTGCTACAGACCTGTCCTCTCCCTAGAGTTAGGATGATACTACTACAGACCTGTCCTCTCCCTAGAGTTAGGATGATACTGCTACAGACCGGTCCTCTCCCGAGAGTTAGGATGATACTGCTCCAGACCTGTCCTCTCCCTAGAGCTAGAAGGATACTGCTACAGACCTGTCCTCTCCCTAGAACTAGAAGGATACTGCTACAGACCTGTCCTCTCCCTAGAACTAGAAGGATACTGCTCCAGACCTGTCCTCTCCCTAGAGCAAGAAGGATACTGCTCCAGACCTGTCCTCTCCCTAGAACTAGAAGGATACTGTTACAGACCTGTCCTCTCCCTAGAACTAGAAGGATACTGCTACAGACCGGTCCTCGCCCGAGAGTTAAGATGATACTGCTCCAGACCTGTCCTCTTCATAGAGCTAGAATGACATTGCTACAGACCTGTCCTCTCCTTAGAACTAGAAGGATACTGCTCCAGACCTGTCTTCTCCCTAGAGCTAGAAGGATACTGCTCCAGACCTGTCCTCTCCCTAGAACTAGAAGGATACTGTTACAGACCTGTCCTCTCCCTAGAACTAGAAGGATACTGCTCCAGACCTGTCCTCTTCATAGAGCTAGAAGGACATTGCTACAGACCTGTCCTCTCCCTAGCGCTATAAGGATACTGCTACAGACCTGTCCTCTCCCTAGAACTAGAAGGATACTGCTCCAGACCTGTCCTCTCTCTAGAACTAGAAGGATACTGCTACAGACCCGTCCTCTCCCTAGAGCTAGAAGGATACTGCTACAGACCTGTCCTCTCCCTAGAACTAGAAGGATACTGCTCCAGACCTGTCCTCTCCCTAGAACTAGAAGGATACTGCTACAGACCTGTCCTCTCCCTAGAACTAGAAGGATACTGCTCCAGACCTGTCCTCTCCCTAGAGCGAGAAGGATACTGCTCCAGACCTGTCCTCTCCCTAGAACTAGAAGGATACTGAACCAGACCTGTCATCTCCCTAGAGCTAGAATGATTCTGCTCCAGAGCTGTCCTCTCCATAGAGCTAGAAGGACATTGCTACAGACCTGTCCTCTCCCTAGAACTAGAAGGATACTGCTACAGACCTGTCCTCTCCCTAGAACTAGAAGGATACTGCTCCAGACCTGTCCTCTCCCTAGAGCTAGAAGGATACTGCTCCAGACCTGTCTTCTCCTTAGAACTAGAAGGATACTGTTACAGACCTGTCCTCTCCCTAGAACTAGAAGGATACTGCTCCAGACCTGTCCTCTCCCTAGAGCTAGAAGGATACTGCTACAGACCTGTCCTCTCCCTAGAACAAGAAGGATACTGCTACAGACCTGTCCTCTCCCTAGAACTAGAAGGATACTGCTAGAGACCTGTCCTCTCCCTAGAACTAGAAGGATACTGCTACAGACCTGTCCTCTCCCTAGAGTTAGGATGATACTACTACAGACCTGTCCTCTCCCTAGAGTTAGGATGATACTGCTACAGACCGGTCCTCTCCCGAGAGTTAGGATGATACTGCTCCAGACCTGTCCTCTCCCTAGAGCTAGAAGGATACTGCTACAGACCTGTCCTCTCCCTAGAACTAGAAGGATACTGCTACAGACCTGTCCTCTCCCTAGAACTAGAAGGATACTGCTCCAGACCTGTCCTCTCCCTAGAGCTAGAAGGATACTGCTCCAGACCTGTCCTCTCCCTAGAACTAGAAGGATACTGTTACAGACCTGTCCTCTCCCTAGAACTAGAAGGAAACTGCTACAGACCGGTCCTCTCCCGAGAGTTAAGATGATACTGCTCCAGACCTGTCCTCTTCATAGAGCTAGAATGACATTGCTACAGACCTGTCCTCTCCCTAGAACTAGAAGGATACTGCTACAGACCTGTCCTCTCCCTAGAACTAGAAGGATACTGCTCCAGACCTGTCTTCTCCCTAGAGCTAGAAGGATACTGCTCCAGACCTGTCCTCTCCCTAGAACTAGAAGGATACTGTTACAGACCTGTCCTCTCCCTAGAACTAGAAGGATACTGCTCCAGACCTGTCCTCTTCATAGAGCTAGAAGGACATTGCTACAGACCTGTCCTCTCCCTAGAACTAGAAGGATACGGCTACAGACCTGTCCTCTCCCTAGAACTAGAAGGATACTGCTCCAGACCTGTCCTCTCCCTAGAGCTAGAAGGATACTGCTCCAGACCTGTCCTTTCCCTAGAACTAGAAGGATACTGTTACAGACCTGTCCTCTCCCTAGAACTAGAAGGATACTGCTCCAGACCTGTCCTCTCCCTAGAGCTAGAAGGATACTGCTACAGACCTGTCCTCTCCCTAGAACTAGAAGGATACTGCTACAGACCTGTCCTCTCCCTAGAACTAGAAGGATACTGCTCCAGACCTGTCCTCTCCCTAGAACTAGAAGGATACTGCTCCAGACCTGTCCTCTCCCTAGAACTAGAAGGATACTGCTCCAGACCTGTCCTCTCCATAGAACTAGAAGGATACTGCTACAGACCTGTCCTATCCCTAGAACTAGAAGGATACTGCTCCAGACCTGTCCTCTCCCTAGAGCTATAAGGATACTGCTACAGACCTGTCCTCTCCCTAGAACTAGAAGGATACTGCTCCAGACCTGTCCTCTCCCTAGAACTAGAAGGATACTGCTCCAGACCTGTCCTCTCCCTAGAACTAGAAGGATACTGCTACAGACCTGTCCTCTCCCTAGAGCTAGAAGGATACTGCTACAGACCTGTCCTCTCCCTAGAACTAGAAGGATACTGCTACAGACCTGTCCTCTCCCTAGAGCGAGAAGGATACTGCTACAGACGTGTCCTCTCCCTAGAACTGGAGGGATACTGCTACAGACCTGTCCTCTCCCTAGAACTAGAAGGATACTGCTCCAGACCTGTCCTCTCCCTAGAACTAGAAGGATACTGAACCAGACCTGTCATCTCCCTAGAGCTAGAATGATTCTGCTCCAGAGCTGTCCTCTCCCTAGAACTAGAAGGATACTGCTACAGACCTGTCCTCTCCCTAGAGCTAGAAGGATACTGCTACAGACATGTCCTCTCCATAGAGCTGGAAGGACATTGCTACAGACCTGTCCTCTCCCTAGAACTAGAAGGATACTGCTACAGACCTGTCCTCTCCCTAGAACTAGAAGGATACTGCTCCAGACCTGTCCTCTCCCTAGAGCTAGAAGGATACTGCTCCAGACCTGTCCTCTCCCTAGAACTAGAAGGATACTGTTACAGACCTGTCCTCTCCCTAGAACTAGAAGGATACTGCTCCAGACCTGTCCTCTCCCTAGAACTGGAGGGATACTGCTACAGACCTGTCCTCTCCCTAGAACTAGAAGGATACTGCTCCAGACCTGTCCTCTCCCTAGAACTAGAAGGATACTGAACCAGACCTGTCATCTCCCTAGAGCTAGAATGATTCTGCTCCAGAGCTGTCCTCTCCCTAGAACTAGAAGGATACTGCTACAGACCTGTCCTCTCCCTAGAGCTAGAAGGATACTGCTACAGACATGTCCTCTCCATAGAGCTAGAAGGACATTGCTACAGACCTGTCCTCTCCCTAGAACTAGAAGGATACTGCTACAGACCTGTCCTCTCCCTAGAGCTAGAAGGATACTGCTACAGACATGTCCTCTCCATAGAGCTAGAAGGACATTGCTACAGACCTGTCCTCTCACTAGAACTAGAAGGATACTGCTACAGACCTGTCCTCTCCCTAGAACTAGAAGGATACTGCTCCAGACCTGTCCTCTCCCTAGAGCTAGAAGGATACTGCTCCAGACCTGTCCTCTCCCTAGAGCTAGAAGGATACTGCTACAGACATGTCCTCTCCATAGAGCTAGAAGGACATTGCTACAGACCTGTCCTCTCACTAGAACTAGAAGGATACTGCTACAGACCTGTCCTCTCCCTAGAACTAGAAGGATACTGCTCCAGACCTGTCCTCTCCCTAGAGCTAGAATGATTCTGCTACAGAGCTGTCCTCTCCCTAGAACTAGAAGGATAATGCTACAGACCTGTCCTCTCCCTAGAACTAGAAGGATACTGCTCCAGACCTGTCCTCTCCCTAGAGCTAGAATGATTCTGCTACAGAGCTGTCCTCTCCCTAGAACTAGAAGGATACTGCTACAGACCTGTCCTCTCCCTAGAGCTAGAAGGATACTGCTACAGACATGTCCTCTCCATAGAGCTAGAAGGACATTGCTACAGACCTGTCCTCTCACTAGAACTAGAAGGATACTGCTACAGACCTGTCCTCTCCCTAGAACTAGAAGGATACTGCTCCAGACCTGTCCTCTCCCTAGAACTAGAAGGATACTGTTACAGACCTGTCCTCTCCCTAGAACTAGAAGGATACTGCTCCAGACCTGTCCTCTCCCTAGAGCTAGAAGGATACTGCTACAGACCTGTCCTCTCCCTAGAGCTAGAAGGATACTGCTCCAGGCCTGTCCTCTCCCTAGAACTAGAAGGATACTGCTACAGACCTGTCCTCTCCCTAGAGTTAGAAGGATACTTCTACAGACCTGTCCTCTCCCTAGAGTTAGGATGATACTACTACAGACCTGTCCTCTCCCTAGAGTTAGGATGATACTGCTACAGACCGGTCCTCTCCCGAGAGTTAGGATGATACTGCTCCAGACCTGTCCTCTCCCTAGAGCTAGAAGGATACTGCTACAGACCTGTCCTCTCCCTAGAACTAGAAGGATACTGCTACAGACCTGTCCTCTCCCTAGAACTAGAAGGATACTGCTCCAGACCTGTCCTCTCCCTAGAGCTAGAAGGATACTGCTCCAGACCTGTCCTCTCCCTAGAACTAGACGGATACTGTTACAGACCTGTCCTCTCCCTAGAACTAGAAGGATACTGCTACAGACCGGTCCTCTCCCGGGAGTTAGGATGATACTGCTCCAGACCTGTCCTCTTCATAGAGCTAGAAGGACATTGCTACAGACCTGTCCTCTCCCTAGAACTAGAAGCATACTGCTCCAGACCTGTCCTCTCCCTAGAGCTAGAAGGATACTGCTCCAGACCTGTCCTCTCCCTAGAACTAGAAGGATACTGTTACAGACCTGTCCTCTCCCTAGAACTAGAAGGATACTGCTCCAGACCTGTCCTCTCCCTAGAGCTAGAAGGATACTGCTACAGACCTGTCCTCTCCCTAGAACAAGAAGGATACTGCTACAGACCTGTCCTCTCCCTAGAACTAGAAGGATACTGCTACAGACCTGTCCTCTCCCTAGAACTAGAAGGATACTGCTACAGACCTGTCCTCTCCCTAGAGTTAGGATGATACTACTACAGACCTGTCCTCTCCCTAGAGTTAGGATGATGCTGCTACAGACCGGTCCTCTCCCGAGAGTTAGGATGATACTGCTCCAGACCTGTCCTCTCCCTAGAGCTAGAAGGATACTGCTACAGACCTGTCCTCTCCCTAGAACTAGAAGGATACTGCTACAGACCTGTCCTCTCCCTAGAACTAGAAGGATACTGCTCCAGACCTGTCCTCTCCCTAGAGCTAGAAGGATACTGCTCCAGACCTGTCCTCTCCCTAGAACTAGAAGGATACTGTTACAGACCTGTCCTCTCCCTAGAACTAGAAGGATACTGCTACAGACCGGTCCTCTCCCGAGAGTTAGGATGATACTGCTCCAGACCTGTCCTCTTCATAGAGCTAGAAGGACATTGCTACAGACCTGTCCTCTCCCTAGAACTAGAAGGATACTGCTACAGACCTGTCCTCTCCCTAGAACTAGAAGGATACTGCTCCAGACCTGTCTTCTCCCTAGAGCTAGAAGGATACTGCTCCAGACCTGTCCTCTCCCTAGAACTAGAAGGATACTGTTACAGACCTGTCCTCTCCCTAGAACTAGAAGGATACTGCTCCAGACCTGTCCTCTTCATAGAGCTAGAAGGACATTGCTACAGACCTGTCCTCTCCCTAGAACTAGAAGGATACTGCTACAGACCTGTCCCTAGAGTTAGAAGGATACTGCTACAGACCTGTCCTCTCCCTAGAGATAGAAGGATACTTCTACAGACCTGTCCTCTCCCTAGAGCTAGAAGGATACTGCTGCAGAACTGTCCTCTCCCTAGAGTTAGGATGATACTACTACAGACCTGTCATCTCCCTAGAGTTAGGATGATACTGCTACAGACCTATCCTCTCTCTAGAGCTAGAAGGATACTGCTGCAGAACTGTCCTCTCCCTAGAGTTAGGATGATACTGCTACAAACCTGTCCTCTCCCTAGATTTACGATGATACTGCTACAGACCTGTCCTCTCCCTAGAACTAGAAAGATACTGCAACAGAACTGTCCTCTCCCTAGAACTAGAAGGATACTGCTCCAGACCTGTCCTCTCCCTAGAACTAGAATGATACTGCTACAGAACTGTCCTCCCCCTAGAACTAGAAGGATAGTGCTACAGACCTGTCCTCTCCCTAGAACTAGAAGGATACTGTTCCAGACCTGTCCTCTCCCTAGAACTAGAAGGATACTGCTGCAGAGCTGTCCTCTCCCTAGAACTAGAAGGAAACTGCTACAGACCTGTCCTCTCCCTAGAGCTAGAAGGATACTGCTACAGACATGTCCTCTCCATAGAGCTGGAAGGACATTGCTACAGACCTGTCCTCTCCCTAGAACTAGAAGGATACTGCTACAGACCTGTCCTCTCCCTAGAACTAGAAGGATACTGCTCCAGACCTGTCCTCTCCCTAGAGCTAGAAGGATACTGCTCCAGACCTGTCCTCTCCCTAGAACTAGAAGGATACTGTTACAGACCTGTCCTCTCCCTAGAACTAGAAGGATACTGCTCCAGACCTGTCCTCTCCCTAGAACTGGAGGGATACTGCTACAGACCTGTCCTCTCCCTAGAACTAGAAGGATACTGCTCCAGACCTGTCCTCTCCCTAGAACTAGAAGGATACTGAACCAGACCTGTCATCTCCCTAGAGCTAGAATGATTCTGCTCCAGAGCTGTCCTCTCCCTAGAACTAGAAGGATACTGCTACAGACCTGTCCTCTCCCTAGAGCTAGAAGGATACTGCTACAGACATGTCCTCTCCATAGAGCTAGAAGGACATTGCTACAGACCTGTCCTCTCCCTAGAACTAGAAGGATACTGCTACAGACCTGTCCTCTCCCTAGAACTAGAAGGATACTGCTACAGACCTGTCCTCTCCATAGAGATAGAAGGATACTGCTACAGACCTGTCCTCTCCCTAGAACTAGAAGGATACTGCTACAGACCTGTCCTCTCCCTAGAACTAGAAGGATACTGCTCCAGACCTGTCCTCTCCCTAGAACTAGAAGGATACTGCTCCAGACCTGTCCTCTCCCTAGAACTAGAAGGATACTGCTCCAGACCTGTCCTCTCCCTAGAACTAGAAGGATACTGCTACAGACCTGTCCTCTCCCTAGAACTAGAAGGATACTGCTCCAGACCTGTCCTCTCCCTAGAGCTATAAGGATACTGCTACAGACCTGTCCTCTCCCTAGAACTAGAAGGATACTGCTCCAGACCTGTCCTCTCTCTAGAACTAGAAGGATACTGCTACAGACCTGTCCTCTCCCTAGAGCTAGAAGGATACTGCTACAGACCTGTCCTCTCCCTGGAACTAGAAGGATACTCCTCCAGACCTGTCCTCTCCCTAGAACTAGAAGGATACTGCTACAGACCTGTCCTCTCCCTAGAACTAGAAGGATACTGCTCCAGACCTGTCCTCTCCCTAGAGCGAGAAGGATACTGCTACAGACCTGTCCTCTCCCTAGAACTGGAGGGATACTGCTACAGACCTGTCCTCTCCCTAGAACTAGAAGGATACTGCTCCAGACCTGTCCTCTCCCTAGAACTAGAAGGATACTGAACCAGACCTGTCATCTCCCTAGAGCTAGAATGATTCTGCTACAGAGCTGTCCTCTCCCTAGAACTAGAAGGATACTGCTACAGACCTGTCCTCTCCCTAGAGCTAGAAGGATACTGCTACAGACATGTCCTCTCCATAGAGCTAGAAGGACATTGCTACAGACCTGTCCTCTCACTAGAACTAGAAGGATACTGCTACAGACCTGTCCTCTCCCTAGAACTAGAAGGATACTGCTCCAGACCTGTCCTCTCCCTAGAGCTAGAAGGATACTGCTCCAGACCTGTCCTATCCCTAGAACTAGAAGGATACTGTTACAGACCTGTCCTCTCCCTAGAACTAGAAGGATACTGCTCCAGACCTGTCCTCTCCCTAGAGCTAGAAGGATACTGCTCCAGGCCTGTCCTCTCCCTAGAACTAGAAGGATACTGCTACAGACCTGTCCTCTCCCTAGAGTTAGAAGGATACTTCTACAGACCTGTCCTCTCCCTAGAGTTAGGATGATACTACTACAGACCTGTCCTCTCCCTAGAGTTAGGATGATACTGCTACAGACCGGTCCTCTCCCGAGAGTTAGGATGATACTGCTCCAGACCTGTCCTCTCCCTAGAGCTAGAAGGATACTGCTACAGACCTGTCCTCTCCCTAGAACTACAAGGATACTGCTACAGACCTGTCCTCTCCCTAGAACTAGAAGGATACTGCTCCAGACCTGTCCTCTCCCTAGAGCTAGAAGGATACTGCTCCAGACCTGTCCTCTCCCTAGAACTAGAAGGATACTGTTACAGACCTGTCCTCTCCCTAGAACTAGAAGGATACTGCTACAGACCGGTCCTCTCCCGGGAGTTAGGATGATACTGCTCCAGACCTGTCCTCTTCATAGAGCTAGAAGGACATTGCTACAGACCTGTCCTCTCCCTAGAACTAGAAGCATACTGCTCCAGACCTGTCCTCTCCCTAGAGCTAGAAGGATACTGCTCCAGACCTGTCCTCTCCCTAGAACTAGAAGGATACTGTTACAGACCTGTCCTCTCCCTAGAACTAGAAGGATACTGCTCCAGACCTGTCCTCTCCCTAGAGCTAGAAGGATACTGCTACAGACCTGTCCTCTCCCTAGAACAAGAAGGATACTGCTACAGACCTGTCCTCTCCCTAGAACTAGAAGGATACTGCTACAGACCTGTCCTCTCCCTAGAACTAGAAGGATACTGCTACAGACCTGTCCTCTCCCTAGAGTTAGGATGATACTACTACAGACCTGTCCTCTCCCTAGAGTTAGGATGATGCTGCTACAGACCGGTCCTCTCCCGAGAGTTAGGATGATACTGCTCCAGACCTGTCCTCTCCCTAGAGCTAGAAGGATACTGCTACAGACCTGTCCTCTCCCTAGAACTAGAAGGATACTGCTACAGACCTGTCCTCTCCCTAGAACTAGAAGGATACTGCTCCAGACCTGTCCTCTCCCTAGAGCTAGAAGGATACTGCTCCAGACCTGTCCTCTCCCTAGAACTAGAAGGATACTGTTACAGACCTGTCCTCTCCCTAGAACTAGAAGGATACTGCTACAGACCGGTCCTCTCCCGAGAGTTAGGATGATACTGCTCCAGACCTGTCCTCTTCATAGAGCTAGAAGGACATTGCTACAGACCTGTCCTCTCCCTAGAACTAGAAGGATACTGCTACAGACCTGTCCTCTCCCTAGAACTAGAAGGATACTGCTCCAGACCTGTCTTCTCCCTAGAGCTAGAAGGATACTGCTCCAGACCTGTCCTCTCCCTAGAACTAGAAGGATACTGTTACAGACCTGTCCTCTCCCTAGAACTAGAAGGATACTGCTCCAGACCTGTCCTCTTCATAGAGCTAGAAGGACATTGCTACAGACCTGTCCTCTCCCTAGAACTAGAAGGATACTGCTACAGACCTGTCCCTAGAGTTAGAAGGATACTGCTACAGACCTGTCCTCTCCCTAGAGATAGAAGGATACTTCTACAGACCTGTCCTCTCCCTAGAGCTAGAAGGATACTGCTGCAGAACTGTCCTCTCCCTAGAGTTAGGATGATACTACTACAGACCTGTCATCTCCCTAGAGTTAGGATGATACTGCTACAGACCTGTCCTCTCTCTAGAGCTAGAAGGATACTGCTGCAGAACTGTCCTCTCCCTAGAGTTAGGATGATACTGCTACAAACCTGTCCTCTCCCTAGATTTATGATGATACTGCTACAGACCTGTCCTCTCCCTAGAACTAGAAAGATACTGCAACAGAACTGTCCTCTCCCTAGAACTAGAAGGATACTGCTCCAGACCTGTCCTCTCCCTAGAACTAGAATGATACTGCTACAGAACTGTCCTCCCCCTAGAACTAGAAGGATACTGCTACAGACCTGTCCTCTCCCTAGAACTAGAAGGATACTGTTCCAGACCTGTCCTCTCCCTAGAACTAGAAGGATACTGCTGCAGACCTGTCCTCTCCCTAGAACTAGAAGGATACTGCTCCAGACCTGTCCTCTCCCTAGAACTAGAAGGATACTGCTCCAGACCTGTCCTCTCCCTAGAACTAGAAGGATACTGCTCCAGACCTGTCCTCTCCCTAGAGCTAGAAGGATACTGCTACAGACCTGTCCTCTCCCTAGAACTAGAAGGATACTGCTCCAGACCTGTCCTCTCCCTAGAACTAGAAGGATACTGCTACAGACCTGTCCTCTCCCTAGAGTTAGGATGATACTGCTCCAGACCTGTCCTCTCCCTAGAGCTAGAAGGATACTGCTACAGACCTGTCCTCTCCCTAGAACTAGAAGGATACTGCTCCAGACCTGTCCTCTCCCTAGAACTAGAAGGATACTGCTACAGACCTGTCCTCTCCCTAGAGTTAGGATGATACTGCTACAGACCTGTCCTCTCTCTAGAGCTAGAAGGATACTGCTGCAGAACTGTCCTCTCCCTGGAGTTAGGATGATACTGCTCCAAACCTGTCCTCTCCCTAGATTTACGATGATACTGCTACAGACCTGTCCTCTCCCTAGAACTCGAAGGATACTGCTACAGACCTGTCCTCTCCCTAGAACTAGAAGGATACTGCTACAGAACTGTCCTCTCCCTAGAACTAGAATGATACTGCTACAGAACTGTCCTCCCCCTAGAACTAGAAGGATACTGCTCCAGACCTGTCCTCTCCCTAGAGCTAGAAGGATACTGCTACAGACCTGTCCTCTCCCTAGAACTAGAAGGATACTGCTACAGACCTGTCCTCTCCCTAGAACTAGAAGGATACTGCTCCAGACCTGTCCTCTCCCGAGAGCTAGAAGGATACTGCTCCAGACCTGTCCTCTCCCTAGAACTAGAAGGATACTGTTACAGACCTGTCCTCTCCCTAGAACTAGAAGGATACTGCTCCAGACCTGTCCTCTCCCTAGAACTAGAAGGATACTGCTCCAGACCTGTCCTCTCCCTAGAACTGGAAGGATACTGTTACAGACCTGTCCTCTCACTAGAACTAGAAGGATACTGCTCCAGACCTGTCCTCTCCCTAGAACTAGAAGGATACTGCTCCAGACCTGTCCTCTCCCTAGAACTAGAAGGATACTGCTACAGACCTGTCCTCTCCCTAGAACTAGAAGGATACTGCTCCAGACCTGTCCTCTCCCTAGAGCTAGAAGGATACTGCTCCAGGCCTGTCCTCTCCCTAGAACTAGAAGGATACTGCTACAGACCTGTCCCTAGAGTTAGAAGGATACTGCTACAGACCTGTCCTCTCCCTAGAGATAGAAGGATACTTCTACAGACCTGTCCTCTCCCTAGAGCTAGAAGGATACTGCTGCGGAACTGTCCTCTCCCTAGAGTTAGGATGATACTACTACAGACCTGTCCTCTCCCTAGAGTTAGGATGATACTGCTACAGACCTGTCCTCTCTCTAGAGCTAGAAGGATACTGCTGCAGAACTGTCCTCTCCCTAGAGTTAGGATGATACTGCTACAAACCTGTCCTCTCCCTAGAACTAGAAGGATACTGCTCCAGACCTGTCTTCTCCCTAGAGATAGAAGGATACTTCTACAGACCTGTCCTCTCCCTAGAGCTAGAAGGATACTGCTGCAGAACTGTCCTCTCCCTAGAGTTAGGATGATACTGCTACAGACCTGTCCTCTCTCTAGAGCTAGAAGGATACTGCTGCAGAACTGTCCTCTCCCTAGAGTTAGGATGATACTGCTACAAACCTGTCCTCTCCCTAGATTTACGATGATACTGCTACAGACCTGTCCTCTCCCTAGAACTAGAAGGATACTGCAACAGAACTGTCCTCTCCCTAGAACTAGAAGGATACTGCTCCAGACCTGTCCTCTCCCTAGAACTAGAATGATACTGCTACAGAACTGTCCTCCCCCTAGAACTAGAAGGATACTGCTACAGACCTGTCCTCTCCCTAGAACTAGAAGGATACTGTTCCAGACCTGTCCTCTCCCTAGAACTAGAAGGATACTGCTGCAGACCTGTCCTCTCCCTAGAACTAGAAGGATACTGCTCCAGACCTGTCCTCTCCCTAGAACTAGAAGGATACTGCTCCAGACTTGTCCTCTCCCTAGAACTAGAAGGATACTGCTCCAGACCTGTCCTCTCCCTAGAACTAGAAGGATACTGCTGCAGACCTGTCCTCTCCCTAGAACTAGAAGGATACTGCTCCAGACCTGTCCTCTCCCTAGAGCTAGAAGGATACTGCTACAGACCTGTCCTCTCCCTAGAACTAGAAGGATACTGCTCCAGACCTGTCCTCTCCCTAGAACTAGAAGGATACTGCTACAGACCTGTCCTCTCCCTAGAGTTAGGATGATATTGCTACAGACCTGTCCTCTCTCTAGAGCTAGAAGGATACTGCTGCAGAACTGTCCTCTCCCTGGAGTTAGGATGATACTGCTCCAAACCTGTCCTCTCCCTAGATTTACGATGATACTGCTACAGACCTGTCCTCTCCCTAGAACTCGAAGGATACTGCTCCAGACCTGTCCTCTCCCTAGAACTAGAAGGATACTGCTACAGAACTGTCCTCTCCCTAGAACTAGAATGATACTGCTACAGAACTGTCCTCCCCCTAGAACTAGAAGGATACTGCTCCAGACCTGTCCTCTCCCTAGAGCTAGAAGGATACTGCTACAGACCTGTCCTCTCCCTAGAACTAGAAGGATACTGCTACAGACCTGTCCTCTCCCTAGAACTAGAAGGATACTGCTCCAGACCTGTCCTCTCCCTAGAGCTAGAAGGATACTGCTCCAGACCTGTCCTCTCCCTAGAACTAGAAGGAAACTGTTACAGACCTGTCCTCTCCCTAGAACTAGAAGGATACTGCTCCAGACCTGTCCTCTCCCTAGAACTAGAAGGATACTTCTCCAGACCTGTCCTCTCCCTAGAACTGGAAGGATACTGTTACAGACCTGTCCTCTCCCTAGAACTAGAAGGATACTGCTCCAGACCTGTCCTCTCCCTAGAACTAGAAGGATACTGCTCCAGACCTGTCCTCTCCCTAGAACTAGAAGGATACTGCTACAGACCTGTCCTCTCCCTAGAACTAGAAGGATACTGCTCCAGACCTGTCCTCTCCCTAGAGCTAGAAGGATACTGCTCCAGGCCTGTCCTCTCCCTAGAACTAGAAGGATACTGCTACAGACCTGTCCCTAGAGTTAGAAGGATACTGCTACAGACCTGTCCTCTCCCTAGAGATAGAAGGATACTTCTACAGACCTGTCCTCTCCCTAGAGCTAGAAGGATACTGCTGCAGAACTGTCCTCTCCCTAGAGTTAGGATGATACTACTACAGACCTGTCCTCTCCCTAGAGTTAGGATGATACTGCTACAGACCTGTCCTCTCTCTAGAGCTAGAAGGATACTGCTGCAGAACTGTCCTCTCCCTAGAGTTAGGATGATACTGCTACAAACCTGTCCTCTCCCTAGATTTACGATGATACTGCTACAGACCTGTCCTCTCCCTAGAACTAGAAGGATACTGCAACAGAACTGTCCTCTCCCTAGAACTAGAAGGATACTGCTCCAGACCTGTCCTCTCCCTAGAACTAGAATGATACTGCTACAGAACTGTCCTCCCCCTAGAACTAGAAGGATACTGCTACAGACCTGTCCTCTCCCTAGAACTAGAAGGATACTGCTCCAGACCTGTCCTCTCCCTAGAACTAGAAGGATACTGCTGCAGACCTGTCCTCTCCCTAGAACTAGAAGGATACTGCTCCAGACCTGTCCTCTCCCTAGAACTAGAAGGATACTGCTCCAGACTTGTCCTCTCCCTAGAACTAGAAGGATACTGCTCCAGACCTGTCCTCTCCCTAGAACTAGAAGGATACTGCTGCAGACCTGTCCTCTCCCTAGAACTAGAAGGATACTGCTCCAGACCTGTCCTCTCCCTAGAGCTAGAAGGATACTGCTACAGACCTGTCCTCTCCCTAGAATTAGAAGGATACTGCTCCAGACCTGTCCTCTCCCTAGTTACTAGAAGGATACTGCTACAGACCTGTCCTCTCCCTAGAGTTAGGATGATACTGCTACAGACCTGTCCTCTCTCTAGAGCTAGAAGGATACTGCTGCAGAACTGTCCTCTCCCTGGAGTTAGGATGATACTGCTCCAAACCTGTCCTCTCCCTAGATTTACGATGATACTGCTACAGACCTGTCCTCTCCCTAGAACTCGAAGGATACTGCTACAGACCTGTCCTCTTCCTAGAACTAGAAGGATACTGCTACAGAACTGTCCTCTCCCTAGAACTAGAATGATACTGCTACAGAACTGTCCTCCCCCTAGAACTAGAAGGATACTGCTCCAGACCTGTCCTCTCCCTAGAGCTAGAAGGATACTGCTACAGACCTGTCCTCTCCCTAGAACTAGAAGGATACTGCTACAGACCTGTCCTCTCCCTAGAACTAGAAGGATACTGCTCCAGACCTGTCCTCTCCCGAGAACTAGAAGGATACTGCTCCAGACCTGTCCTCTCCCTAGAACTAGAAGGATACTGTTACAGACCTGTCCTCTCCCTAGAACTAGAAGGATACTGCTCCAGACCAGTCCTCTCCCTAGAACTAGAAGGATACTGCTCCAGACCTGTCCTCTCCCTAGAACTGGAAGGATACTGTTACAGACCTGTCCTCTCCCTAGAACTAGAAGGATACTGCTCCAGACCTGTCCTCTCCCTAGAACTAGAAGGATACTGCTCCAGACCTGTCCTCTCCCTAGAACTAGAAGGATACTGCTACAGACCTGTCCTCTCCCTAGAACTAGAAGGATACTGCTCCAGACCTGTCCTCTCCCTAGAGCTAGAAGGATACTGCGACAGACCTGTCCTCTCCCTGGAGTTAGGATGATACTGCTACAAAGCTGTCCTCTCCCTAGATTTACCATGATACTGCTACAGACCTGTCCTCTCCCTAGAACTCAAAGGATACTGCTACAGAACTGTCCTCGCCCTAGGACTAGAAGGACACTGCTGCAGACCTGTCCTCTCCCTAGAACTAGAAGGATACTGCTCCAGACCTGTCCTCTCCCTAGAACTAGAAGGATACTGCTGCAGACCTGTCCTCTCCCTAGAACTAGAAGGATACTGCTCAAGACCTGTCCTCTCCCTAGAACTCGAAGGATACTGCTCCAGACCTGTCCTCTCCCAAGTGCTAGAAGGATACATCTCCAGACCTGTCCTCTCCCTAGAACTGGAAGGATACTGTTACAGACCTGTCCTCTCCCTAGAACTAGAAGGATACTGCTCCAGACCTGTCCTCTCCCTAGAACTAGAAGGATACTGCTCCAGACCTGTCCTCTCCCTAGAACTAGAAGGATACTGCTACAGACCTGTCCTCTCCCTAGAACTAGAAGGATACTGCTCCAGACCTGTCCTCTCCCTAGAGCTAGAAGGATACTGCGACAGACCTGTCCTCTCCCTAGAACTAGAAGGATACTGCTCCAGACCGGTCCTCTCCCTAGAACTAGAAGGATACTGCTACAGACCTGTCCTCTCACTAGAGATAGAAGGATACTTCTACAGACCTGTACTCTCCCTAGAGTTAGGATGATACTGCTACAGACCTGTCCTCTCCCTGGAGTTAGGATGATACTGCTACAGACCTGTCCTCTCTCTAGAGCTAGAAGGATACTGCTGCAGAACTGTCCTCTCCCTGGAGTTAGGATGATACTGCTCCAAACCTGTCCTCTCCCTAGATTTACGATGATACTGCTACAGACCTGTCCTCTCCCTAGAACTCGAAGGATACTGCTCCAGACCTGTCCTCTCCCAAGTGCTAGAAGGATACATCTCCAGAACTGTCCTCTCCCTAGAACTAGAAGGATACTGCTACAGACCTGTCCTCTCCCTAGAACTAGAATGATACTGCTACAGAACTGTCCTCCCCCTAGAACTAGAAGGATACTGCTCCAGACCTGTCCTCTCCCTAGAGCTAGAAGGATACTGCTACAGACCTGTCCTCTCCCTAGAACTAGAAGGATACTGCTACAGACCTGTCCTCTCCCTAGAACTAGAAGGATACTGCTCCAGACCTGTCCTCTCCCAAGAGCTAGAAGGATACTGCTCCAGACCTGTCCTCTCCCTAGAACTAGAAGGATACTGTTACAGACCTGTCCTCTCCCTAGAACTAGAAGGATACTGCTCCAGACCTGTCCTCTCCCTAGAACTAGAAGGATACTGCTCCAGACCTGTCCTCTCCCTAGAACTGGAAGGATACTGTTACAGACCTGTCCTCTCCCTAGAACTAGAAGGATACTGCTCCAGACCTGTCCTCTCCCTAGAACTAGAAGGATACTGCTCCAGACCTGTCCTCTCTCTAGAACTAGAAGGATACTGCTACAGACCTGTCCTCTCCCTAGAAGTAGAAGGATACTGCTCCAGACCTGTCCTCTCCCTAGAACTAGAAGGATACTGCTCCAGAACTGTCCTCTCCCTAGAACTAGAAGGATACTGCTACAGACCTGTCCTCTCCCTAGAACTAGAATGATACTGCTACAGAACTGTCCTCCCCCTAGAACTAGAAGGATACTGCTGCAGACCGGTCCTCTCCCTAGAGTTATAAGGATACTGCTCCAGACCTGTCCTCTCCCTAGAACTCGAAGGATACTGCTGCAGACCTGTCCTCTCCCTAGAGTTAGGATGATACTACTACAGACCTGTCCTCTCCCTAGATTTAGAAGGATACTGCTGCAGACCGGTCCTCTCCCTAGAGTTATAAGGATACTGCTCCAGACCTGTCCTCTCCCTAGAACTCGAAGGATACTGCTACAGACCTGTCCTCTCCCTAGAGCTAGAAGGATACTGCTGCAGAGACACAGATGTGAGGGAGAGGGCCATGGCAATGCACTGCATATACTGTAGGGGAGAAAGACACACAGAAAGGGAGAAAGAGAGAGTGCAGAGAAAATAGAGAAAGGGAGATAGAATGAGAACAGGGAAAATATACCAAGAAAGCAGTAGAGAGTAAAAGGGAGATGTAAAAGACAGAGAGTGAAGAGGGTTCTAGGTTGGAAAAGAGGGAGAGGAAGGCAATGAGAGAAGAAAGTGTGTAGAGATTGTGAAGAGGTGTGGGGAAAGAGGTTGAGAGGAGTAGAAAAGAGAAGGGAAGAGAAGGGTAGAGAGAAGAATGTGTGCAGAGAGAAAGAGAGAGAGTGGACAGGACAGAATTGGCGAGCGAAAGGGAGGTGCAGAGAGAGAGGAAGACTGGGATAGGAGGGGGAGCAGAGAGCTCGGTGTGTGTGTGTCTGGGGGAGTGTGAGATGGGTTAATAGCACAGTGGAGGTTCAGGGCTAAAAGAGAGGGGTTAATAGCACAGTGGAGGCTCAGGGCTGATAGAGAGGGGTTAATAACACAGTGGAGGCTCAGGGCTGATAAATCAAATCAAATCAATCAAATCAAATTAATTTATATAGCCCTTCGTACATCAGCTGATATCTCAAAGTGCTGTACAGAAACCCAGCCTAAAACTCCAAACAGCAAGCAATGCAGGTGTAGAAGCACGGTGACTTGGAAAAACTCCCTAGAAAGGCCAAAACCTAGGAAGAAACCTAGAGAGGAACCAGCCTATGTGGGGTGGCCAGTCCTCTTCTGGCTGTGCCGGGTGGAGATTATAACAGAACATGGCCAAGATGTTCAAATGTTCATAAATTACCAGCATGGTCGAATAATAACAAGGCAGAACAGTTGAAAATGGAGCAGCAGCACGGCCAGGTGGACTGGGGACAGCAAGGAGTCATCATGTCAGGTTGTCCTGGGGCATGGTCCTAGGGCTCACATCCTCTGAGAGAGAAAGAAAGAGAGAAGGAGAGAATTAGAGAACGCACACTTAGATTCACACAGGACACCGAATAGGACAGGAGAAGTACTCCAGATATAACAAACTGACCCTTGCCCCCCGACACATAAACTACTGCAGCATAAATACTGGAGGCTGAGACAGGAGGGGTCAGGAGACAGAGAGGGGTTAATAGCACAGTGGAGGCTCAGGGATGATAGAGAGGGGTTAATAACACAGTGAAGGCTCAGGGCTGATAGAGAGGGGTTAATAACACAGTGGAAGCTCAGGGCTGATAGAGAGGGGTTAATAACACAGTGGAGGCTCAGGGCTGATAGAGAGGGGTAAGTAACACAGTTGAGGCTCAGGGCTGACAGAGAGGGGTTAATAGCACAGTGGAGGCTCAGGGCTGATAGAGAGGGGTAAGTAACACAGTTGAGGCTCAGGGCTGACAGAGAGGGGTTAATATCACAGTGGAGGTGCAGGGCTGATAGAGAGGGGTAAGTAACACAGTTGAGGCTCAGGGCTGACAGAGAGGGGTTAATAGCACAGTGGAGGCTCAGGGCTGATAGAAAGGGGTAAGTAACACATTGGAGGTGAAGGGCTGACAGAGAGGGGTTATTGCACAGTGGAGGCTCAGGGCTGATAGAGAGGGGTTAGTAACACAGTGGAGGCTCAGGGCTGATAGAGAGGGGTTAATATCACAGTGGAGGTGCAGGGCTGATAGAGAGGGGTTAATAGCACAGTGGAGGTTCGGGGCTAAACGAGTGGGGTTAATAACACAGTGGAGGTGCAGGACTGATAGAGAGGGGTTAATAACACAGTGGAGGTGCAGGGCTGATAGAGAGGGGTTAATTGCACAGTGGAGGCTCAGGGCTGATAGAGAGGGGTTAATAGAACAGTGGAGGCTCAGGGCTGATAGAGAGGGGTTAGGAACACAGTGGAGGTGCAGTGCTGATAGAGAGGGGTTAATATCACAGTGGAGGTGCAGGGCTGATAGAGAGGGGTTAATAACACAGGGGAGGTGCAGGACTGATAGATAGGGGTTAATTACACAGGGGAGGTGCAGGACTGATAGAGAGGGGTTAATAACACAGTGGAGGTGCAGGGCTGATAGAGAGGGGTTAATTGACAGTGGAGGCTCAGGGCTGATAGAGAGGGGTTAGGAACACAGTGGAGGCTCAGGGCTGATAGAGAGGGGTTAATAGCACAGTGGAGGTGCAGGGCTGATAGAGAGGGGTTAATAACACAGTGGAGGCTCAGGGCTGATAGAGAGGGGTTAATAACACAGTGGAGGCTCAGGGCTGAAAGAGAGGGGTTAATAGCACAGTAGAGATTCAGGGCTAAAAGAGAGGGGTTAATAGCACAGTGGAGGCTCAGGGCTGATAGAGAGGGGTTAGGAACACAGTGGAGGCTCAGGACTGATAGAGAGGGGTTAGTAACACAGTGGAGGCTCAGGGCTGATAGAGAGGGGTTAATATCACAGTGGAGGTGCAGGGCTGATAGAGAGGAGTTAATAGGACAGTGGAGGTTCAGGGCTAAACGAGTGGGTTTAATAGCACAGTGGAGGCTCAGGGCTGATAGAGAGGGGTAAGTAACACAGTGGAGGTGCAGGGCTGACAGAGAGGGGTTATTGCACAGTGGAGGCTCAGGGCTGATAGAGAGGGGTTAGGAACACAGTGGAGGCTCAGGACTGATAGAGAGGGGTTAGTAACACAGTGGAGGCTCAGGGCTGATAGAGAGGGGTTAATATCACAGTGGAGGTGCAGGGCTGATAGAGAGGGGTTAATAGCACAGTGGAGGTTCGGGGCTAAACGAGTGGGGTTAATAACACAGTGGAGGTGCAGGACTGATAGAGAGGGGTTAATAACACAGTGGAGGTGCAGGGCTGATAGAGAGGGGTTAATTGCACAGTGGAGGCTCAGGGCTGATAGAGAGGGTTAATAGAACAGTGGAGGCTCAGGGCTGATAGAGAGGGGTTAGGAACACAGTGGAGGTGCAGTGCTGATAGAGAGGGGTTAATATCACAGTGGAGGTGCAGGGCTGATAGAGAGGGGTTAATAACACAGGGGAGGTGCAGGACTGATAGAGAGGAGTTAATAACACAGGGAGGTGCAGGACTGATAGAGAGGGGTTAATAACACAGTGGAGGTGCAGGGCTGATAGAGAGGGGTTAATTGACAGTGGAGGCTCAGGGCTGATAGAGAGGGGTTAGGAACACAGTGGAGGTGCAGGGCTGATAGAGAGGGGTTAATAACACAGTGGAGGTGCAGGACTGATAGAGAGGGGTTAATAACACAGTGGAGGTGCAGGGCTGATAGAGAGGGGTTAATTGCACAGTGGAGGTGCAGGGCTGATAGAGAGGGGTTAATAACACAGTGGAGGCTCAGGGCTGATAGAGAGGGGTTAATAGCACAGTGGAGGCTCAGGGCTGATAGAGAGGGGTTAATAGCACAGTGGAGGTGCAGGGCTGATAGAGAGGGGTTAATAGCACAGTGGAGTTGCAGGGCTGATAGAGAGGGGTTAATAGCACAGTGGAGGTGCAGGGCTGATAGAGAGGGGTTAATAGCACAGTGGAGGTTCGGGGCTAAACGAGTGGGGTTAATAACACAGTGGAGGTGCAGGACTGATAGAGAGGGGTTAATAACACAGTGGAGGTGCAGGGCTGATAGAGAGGGGTTAATTGCACAGTGGAGGCTCAGGGCTGATAGAGAGGGGTTAATAGAACAGTGGAGGCTCAGGGCTGATAGAGAGGGGTTAGGAACACAGTGGAGGTGCAGTGCTGATAGAGAGGGGTTAATATCACAGTGGAGGTGCAGGGCTGATAGAGAGGGGTTAATAACACAGGGGAGGTGCAGGACTGATAGAGAGGAGTTAATAACACAGGGGAGGTGCAGGACTGATAGAGAGGGGTTAATAACACAGTGGAGGTGCAGGGCTGATAGAGAGGGGTTAATTGACAGTGGAGGCTCAGGGCTGATAGAGAGGGGTTAGGAACACAGTGGAGGTGCAGGGCTGATAGAGAGGGGTTAATAACACAGTGGAGGTGCAGGACTGATAGAGAGGGGTTAATAACACAGTGGAGGTGCAGGGCTGATAGAGAGGGGTTAATTGCACAGTGGAGGTGCAGGGCTGATAGAGAGGGGTTAATAACACAGTGGAGGCTCAGGGCTGATAGAGAGGGGTTAATAGCACAGTGGAGGCTCAGGGCTGATAGAGAGGGGTTAATAGCACAGTGGAGGTGCAGGGCTGATAGAGAGGGGTTAATAGCACAGTGGAGTTGCAGGGCTGATAGAGAGGGGTTAATAGCACAGTGGAGGTGCAGGGCTGATAGAGAGGGGTTAATAGCACAGTGGAGGTGCAGGACTGATAGAGAGGGGTTAATAACACAGTGGAGGTGCAGGACTGATAGAGAGGGGTTAATAACACAGTGGAGGTGCAGGGCTGATAGAGAGGGGTTAATTGACAGTGGAGGCTCAGGGCTGATAAAGAGGGGTTAGTAACACAGTGGAGGCTCAGGGCTGATAGAGAGGGGTTAATAGCACAGTGGATGTGCAGGGCTGATAGAGAGGGGTTAATAACACAGTGGAGGTGCAGGACTGATAGAGAGGGGTTAATAACACAGTGGAGGTGCAGGGCTGATAGAGAGGGGTTAATTGCACAGTGGAGGTGCAGGGCTGATAGAGAGGGGTTAATAACACAGTGGAGGCTCAAGGCTGATAGAGAGGGGTTAGTAACACAGTGGAGGCTCAGGGCTGATAGAGAGGGGTTAGTAACACAGTGGAGGCTCAGGGCTGATAGAGAGGGGTTAGTAACACAGTGGAGGCTCGGGGCTGATAGAAAGGGGTTAGTAACACAGTGGAGGCTCAGGGCTGAAAGAGAGAGTTTAGTAACACAGTGGAGGCTCAGGGCTGATAGAGAGGGGTTAGTAATACAGTGGAGGCTCGGGGCTGATAGAGAGGGGTTAGTAACACAGTGGAGGTTCAGGGCTAAAAGAGAGGGGTTAATAGCACAGTGGAGGCTCAGGGCTGATAGAGAGGGGTTAGTAATACAGTGGAGGCTTGGGGCTGATAGAGAGGGGTTAGTAACACAGTGGAGGTTCAGGGCTAAAAGAGAGGGGTTAATAGCACAGTGGAGGTTCAGGGCTGAAAGAGAGGGGTTAATAGCACAGTGGAGGTTGAGGGCTGATAGAGAGGGGTTAGGAACACAGTGGAGGCTCAGGACTGATAGAGAGGGGTTTAGTAACACAGTGGAGGCTCAGGGCTGATAGAGAGGGGTTAATATCACAGTGGAGGTGCAGGGCTGATAGAGAGGGGTTAATAGCACAGTGGAGGTTCGGGGCTAAACGAGTGGGGTTCATAACACAGTGGAGGTGCAGGACTGATAGAGAGGGGTTAATAACACAGTGGAGGTGCAGGGCTGATAGAGAGGGGTTAATTGCACAGTGGAGGCTCAGGGCTGATAGAGAGGGGTTAATAGAACAGTGGAGGCTCAGGGCTGATAGAGAGGGGTTAGGAACACAGTGGAGGTGCAGTGCTGATAGAGAGGGGTTAATATCACAGTGGAGGTGCAGGGCTGATAGAGAGGGGTTAATAACACAGGGAGGTGCAGGACTGATAGATAGGGGTTAATTACACAGGGAGGTGCAGGACTGATAGAGAGGGGTTAATAACACAGTGGAGGTGCAGGGCTGATAGAGAGGGGTTAATTGACAGTGGAGGCTCAGGGCTGATAGAGAGGGGTTAGGAACACTGTGGAGGTGCAGGGCTGATAGAGAGGGGTTAATAACACAGTGGAGGCTCAGGGCTGATAGAGAGGGGTTAATAACACAGTGGAGGCTCAGGGCTGAAAGAGAGGGGTTAATAGCACAGTAGAGATTCAGGGCTAAAAGAGAGGGGTTAATAGCACAGTGGAGGCGCGGGGCTGAAAGAGAGGGGTTAATAGCACAGTGGAGGTTCAGGGTGAAAAGAGAGGGGTTAATAGCACAGTGGAGGCTCAGGGATGAAAGAGAGGGGTTAATAGCACAGTGGAGGCTCAGGGCTAAAAGTGGGGGTTAATAGCACAGTGGAGGCTCAGGGATGAAAGAGAGGGGTTAATAGCACAGTGGAGGCTCAGGGATGAAAGAGAGGGGTTAATAGCACAGTGGAGGCTCAGGGCTGAAAGAGAGGGGTTAATAGCACAGTAGAGATTCAGGGCTAAAAGAGAGGGGTTAATAGCACAGTGGAGGCGCGGGGCTGAAAGAGAGGGGTTAATAGCACAGTGGAGGCTCAGGGCTAAAAGTGGGGGTTAATAGCACAGTGGAGGCTCAGGGCTGATAGAGAGGGGTTTATAGCACAGTGGAGGCTCAGGGCTGATAGAGAGGGGTTAGTAACACAGTGGAGGCTCAGGACTGATAGAGAGGGGTTAGTAACACAGTGGAGGCTCAGGGCTGATAGAGAGGGGTTAATATCACAGTGGAGGTGCAGGGCTGATAGAGAGGGGTTAATAGCACAGTGGAGGCTCAGGGCTGATAGAGAGGGGTTAGTAACACAGTGGAGGCTCAGGACTGATAGAGAGGGGTTAATAGCGCAGTGGAGGCTCTGGGCTGACAGAGAGGGGTTAATAGCACAGTGGAGGCTCAGGGCTGATAGAGAGGGGTAAGTAACACAGTTGAGGCTCAGGGCTGACAGAGAGGGGTTAATAGCACAGTGGAGGCTCAGGGCTGATAGAGAGGGGTTAGGAACACAGTGGAGGCTCAGGACTGATAGAGAGCGGGTAGTAACACTGTGGAGGCTCAGGGCTGATAGAGAGGGGTTAATAGCACAGTGGAGGTTCAGGGCTTAAAGAGAGGGGTTAATAACACAGTGGAGGCTCAGGGCTGATAGAGAGGGCTTAATAACACAGTGGAGGCTCAGGGCTGATAGAGAGGGGTTAATAACACAGTGGAGGCTTAGGGCTGAAAGAGAGGGGTTAATAGCACAGTAGAGATTCAGGGCTAAAAGAGAGGGGTTAATAGCACAGTGGAGGCGCGGGGCTGAAAGAGAGGGGTTAATAGCACAGTGGAGGTTCAGGGCTAAAAGAGAGGGGTTAATAGCACAGTGGAGGCTCAGGGATGAAAGAGAGGGGTTAATAGCACAGTGGAGGCTCAGGGCTAAAAGTGGGGTGTTAATAGCACAGTGGAGGCTCAGGGATGAAAGAGAGGGGTTAATAGCACAGTGGAGGCTCAGGGATGAAAGAGAGGGGTTAATAGCACAGTGGAGGCTCAGGGATGAAAGAGAGGGGTTAATAGCACAGTGGAGGCTCAGGGCTAAAAGTGGGGGGTTAATAGCACAGTGGAGGCTCAGGGCTGATAGAGAGGGGTTAATAGCGCAGTGGAGGCTCTGGGCTGACAGAGAGGGGTTAATAGCACAGTGGAGGCTCAGGGCTGATAGAGAGGGGTAAGTAACACAGTTGAGGCTCAGGGCTGACAGAGAGGGGTTAATAGCACAGTGGAGGCTCAGGGCTGATAGAGAGGGGTTAGGAACACAGTGGAGGCTCAGGACTGATAGAGAGGGGTTAGTAACACAGTGGAGGCTCAGGGCTGATAGAGAGGGGTTAATATCACAGTGGAGGTGCAGGGCTGATAGAGAGGGGTTAATAGCACAGTGGAGGTTCAGGGCTAAACGAGTGGGTTTAATAGCACAGTGGAGGCTCAGGGCTGATAGAGAGGGGTAAGTAACACAGTGGAGGTGCAGGGCTGACAGAGAGGGGTTATTGCACAGTGGAGGCTCAGGGCTGATAGAGAGGGGTTAGGAACACAGTGGAGGCTCAGGACTGATAGAGAGGGGTTAGTAACACAGTGGAGGCTCAGGGCTGATAGAGAGGGGTTAATATCACAGTGGAGGTGCAGGGCTGATAGAGATGGGTTAATAGCACAGTGGAGGTTCGGGGCTAAACGAGTGGGGTTAATAACACAGTGGAGGTGCAGGACTGATAGAGAGGGGTTAATAACACAGTGGAGGTGCAGGGCTGATAGAGAGGGGTTAATTGCACAGTGGAGGCTCAGGGCTGATAGAGAGGGGTTAATAGAACAGTGGAGGCTCAGGGCTGATAGAGAGGGGTTAGGAACACAGTGGAGGTGCAGTGCTGATAGAGAGGGGTTAATATCACAGTGGAGGTGCAGGGCTGATAGAGAGGGGTTAATAACACAGGGGAGGTGCAGGACTGATAGAGAGGGGTTAATAACACAGGGGAGGTGCAGGACTTATAGAGAGGGGTTAATAACACAGTGGAGGTGCAGGGCTGATAGAGAGGGGTTAATTGACAGTGGAGGCTCAGGGCTGATAGAGAGGGGTTAGGAACACAGTGGAGGCTCAGGGCTGATAGAGAGGGGTTAATAGCACAGTGGAGGTGCAGGGCTGATAGAGAGGGGTTAATAACACAGTGGAGGTGCAGGGCTGATAGAGAGGGTTTAATAACACAGTGGAGGCTCAGGGCTGATAGAGAGGGGTTAATAACACAGTGGAGGCTGAGGGCTGAAAGAGAGGGGTTAATAGCACAGTAGAGATTCAGGGCTAAAAGAGAGGGGTTAATAGCACAGTGGAGGCGCGGGGCTGAAAGAGAGGGGTTAATAGCACAGTGGAGGTTCAGGGTGAAAAGAGAGGGGTTAATAGCACAGTGGAGGCTCAGGGATGAAAGAGAGGGGTTAATAGCACAGTGGAGGCTCAGGGCTAAAAGTGGGGGGTTAATAGCACAGTTGAGGCTCAGGGATGAAAGAGAGGGGTTAATAGCACAGTGGAGGCTCAGGGATGAAAGAGAGGGGTTAATAGCACAGTGGAGGCTCAGGGATGAAAGAGAGGGGTTAATAGCACAGTGGAGGCTCAGGGCTAAAAGTGGGGGGTTAATAGCACAGTGGAGGCTCAGGGCTGATAGAGAGGGGTTAATAGTGCAGTGGAGGCTCTGGGCTGACAGAGAGGGGTTAATAGCACAGTGGAGGCTCAGGGCTGATAGAGAGGGGTAAGTAACACAGTTGAGGCTCAGGGCTGACAGAGAGGGGTTAATAGCACAGTGGAGGCTCAGGGCTGATAGAGAGGGGTTAGGAACACAGTGGAGGCTCAGGACTGATAGAGAGGGGTTAGTAACACAGTGGAGGCTCAGGGCTGATAGAGAGGGGTTAATATCACAGTGGAGGTGCAGGGCTGATAGAGAGGGGTTAATAGGACAGTGGAGGTTCAGGGCTAAACGAGTGGGTTTAATAGCACAGTGGAGGCTCAGGGCTGATAGAGAGGGGTAAGTAACACAGTGGAGGTGCAGGGCTGACAGAGAGGGGTTATTGCACAGTGGAGGCTCAGGGCTGATAGAGAGGGGTTAGGAACACAGTGGAGGCTCAGGACTGATAGAGAGGGGTTAGTAACACAGTGGAGGCTCAGGGCTGATAGAGAGGGGTTAATATCACAGTGGAGGTGCAGGGCTGATAGAGAGGGGTTAATAGCACAGTGGAGGTGCAGGGCTGATAGAGAGGGGTTAATAACACAGTGGAGGTGCAGGGCTGATAGAGAGGGGTTAATTGCACAGTGGAGGCTCAGGGCTGATAGATAGGGGTTAATAGAACAGTGGAGGCTCAGGGCTGATAGAGAGGGGTTAGGAACACAGTGGAGGTGCAGTGCTGATAGAGAGGGGTTAATATCACAGTGGAGGTGCAGGGCTGATAGAGAGGGGTTAATAACACAGGGAGGTGCAGGACTGATAGAGAGGGGTTAATAACACAGGGAGGTGCAGGACTGATAGAGAGGGGTTAATAACACAGTGGAGGTGCAGGGCTGATAGAGAGGGGTTAATTGACAGTGGAGGCTCAGGGCTGATAGAGAGGGGTTAGGAACACAGTGGAGGTGCAGGGCTGATAGAGAGGGGTTAATAACACAGTGGAGGTGCAGGACTGATAGAGAGGGGTTAATAACACAGTGGAGGTGCAGGGCTGATAGAGAGGGGTTAATTGCACAGTGGGGGTGCAGGGCTGATAGAGAGGGGTTAATAACACAGTGGAGGCTCAGGGCTGATAGAGAGGGGTTAATAGCACAGTGGAGGCTCAGGGCTGATAGAGAGGGGTTAATAGCACAGTGGAGGTGCAGGGCTGATAGAGAGGGGTTAATAGCACAGTGGAGTTGCAGGGCTGATAGAGAGGGGTTAATAGCACAGTGGAGGTGCAGGGCTGATAGAGGGGTTAATAGCACAGTGGAGGTGCAGGGCTGATAGAGAGGGGTTAATAACACAGTGGAGGTGCAGGACTGATAGAGAGGGGTTAATAACACAGTGGAGGTGCAGGGCTGATAGAGAGGGGTTAATTGACAGTGGAGGCTCAGGGCTGATAGAGAGGGGTTAGTAACACAGTGGAGGCTCAGGGCTGATAGAGAGGGGTTAATAGCACAGTGGATGTGCAGGGCTGATAGAGAGGGGTTAATAACACAGTGGAGGTGCAGGACTGATAGAGAGGGGTTAATAACACAGTGGAGGTGCAGGGCTGATAGAGAGGGGTTAATTGCACAGTGGAGGTGCAGGGCTGATAGAGAGGGGTTAATAACACAGTGGAGGCTCAAGGCTGATAGAGAGGGGTTAGTAACACAGTGGAGGCTCAGGGCTGATAGAGAGGGGTTAGTAACACAGTGGAGGCTCAGGGGTGATAGAGAGGGGTTAGTAACACAGTGGAGGCTCGGGGCTGATAGAAAGGGGTTAGTAACACAGTGGAGGCTCAGGGCTGAAAGAGAGAGTTTAGTAACACAGTGGAGGCTCAGGGCTGATAGAGAGGGGTTAGTAATACAGTGGAGGCTCGGGGCTGATAGAGAGGGGTTAGTAACACAGTGGAGGTTCAGGGCTAAAAGAGAGGGGTTAATAGCACAGTGGAGGCTCAGGGCTGATAGAGAGGGGTTAGTAATACAGTGGAGGCTTGGGGCTGATAGAGAGGGGTTAGTAACACAGTGGAGGTTCAGGGCTAAAAGAGAGGGGTTAATAGCACAGTGGAGGTTCAGGGCCGAAAGAGAGGGGTTAATAGCACAGTGGAGGTTGTGGGCTGATATAGAGGGGTTAATAACACAGTGGAGGTGCAGGACTGATAGAGAGGGGTTAATAACACAGTGGAGGTGCAGGGCTGATAGAGAGGTGTTAATTGCACAGTGGAGGTGCAGGGCTGATAGAGAGGGGTTAATAACACAGTGGAGGCTCAGGGCTGATAGAGAGGGGTTAATAGCACAGTGGAGGCTCAGGGCTGATAGAGAGGGGTTAATAGCACAGTGGAGGTGCAGGGCTGATAGAGAGGAGTTAATAGCACAGTGGAGGTGCAGGGCTGATAGAGAGGGGTTAATAGCACAGTGGAGGTGCAGGGCTGATAGAGAGGGGTTAATAGCACAGTGGAGGTGCAGGGCTGATAGAGAGGGGTTAATAACACAGTGGAGGTGCAGGACTGATAGAGAGGGGTTAATAACACAGTGGAGGTGCAGGGCTGATAGAGAGGGGTTAATTGACAGTGGAGGCTCAGGGCTGATAATTAGGGGTTAGTAACACAGTGGAGGCTCAGGGCTGATAGAGAGGGGTTAATAGCACAGTGGAGGTGCAGGGCTGATAGAGAGGGGTTAATAACACAGTGAAGGTGCAGGACTGATAGAGAGGGGTTAATAACACAGTGGAGGCTCAGGGCTGATAGAGAGGGGTTAGTAACACAGTGGAGGCTCAGGGCTGATAGAGAGGGGTTAGTAACACAGTGGAGGCTCGGGGCTGATAGAGAGGGGTTAGTAACACAGTGGAGGTGCAGGGCTGATAGAGAGGGGTTAATAACACAGTGGAGGCTCAGGGCTGATAGAGAGGGGTTAATAACACAGTGGAGGCTCAGGGCTGATAGAGAGGGGTTAGTAACACAGTGGAGGCTCAGGGCTGATAGAGAGGGGTTAGTAACACAGTGGAGGCTCGGGGCTGAAAGAGAGGGGTTAATAACACAGTGGAGGCTCAGGGCTGATAGAGAGGGGTTAGTAACACAGTGGAGGCTCGGGGCTGATAGAGAGGGGTTAGTAACACAGTGGAGGTTCAGGGCTAAAAGAGAGGGGTTAATAGCACAGTGGAGGCTCAGGGCTGATAGAGAGGGGTTAGTAATACAGTGGAGGCTCGGGGCTGATAGAGAGGGGTTAGTAACACAGTGGAGGTTCAGGGCTAAAAGAGAGGGGTTAATAGCACAGTGGAGGTTCAAGGCTGAAAGAGAGGGGTTAATAGCACAGTGGAGGTTGAGGGCTGATATAGAGGGGTTAATAACACAGTGGAGGCTCAGGGCTGATAGGAATGCAGAGCGTGTCTCACAGCGTCTCCAGTGATGGGCTGGAGGTGAGATCTGGCGCCTGCTATAAAGGAGCTCATTGAAAATAATTCAGAGTGACGGCTGTGCAGGAAGGGAATCAGGGGAGGATAGGGGGAGGTGGAGAGAAAGGGGAAATGGAGAGAGGTGGAATGGAGAAGGCATGGAGAGAGAGAGGTAGAGTGAGACAGAGATTGAGAAACAGAGAGAGTGGAAAAAGAGGCAGAATGGGTAAGAAAGCTAAAAGGAGTCTTTGGAGAACGAACGGGACCTGTGTGAGGCTTCTTGAAGGTATCATTTGTGGGAGGTGTTGAAAATAATAAACAAGAGTAAGTTAGACTATATCAAGATACATTATTATATTCAGAGAGAGACAGAAGAGTAAGTTAGACTATATCAAGATATACTACTATATTCAGAGAGAGACAGAAGAGTAAGTTAGACTATATCAAGATACACTACTATATTCAGAGAGAGACAGAAGTGGTCATTTTTACACCTGCGCTATTTTTGTTCCAATGATCTAAGACTCTGTTTGATTATTGGAAGGCTAACACCCACTGACGTCCAGGCTTTACGTGTCCTATCCAAACACTAATCCAAAACATCTTGACTACCTTGCCTCATGAGTTGAAAGCATTTTCCAGTTGAAGCGTACACAAACACAAGCTCCAATCCCCTGGTTGACACCCTAGCATGACTGTTTGGCTGTTTGGCTAAGGCTGTCTGTCGGCACAAATAGATGAGAGCTGAGGTCCGTCTGTGAAGTCAGTTCACAGTGTAGTGGTGGCACTGGGCTGGACGTGTCACCACACAACCAAATGTGCTTGGCCCTGCCACTTTAAAGGAATGGAGGGATAGAGAGAGGGGTGGATGGAGGGAGGACTGGTGGAGGGATGGGGGATGAGGGAAGAAGTGGTGGAAGGAGGGATGGAAGAGCGGTGGAGGGAGTGATGGAGGAAGGAGTGGATGTGGAATGGAGGGATAGAGAGAGGGTGGATGGAGGGAGGACTGGTGGAAGGAGGGATGGAAGAGCGGTGGAGGGAGTGATGGAGGAAGGAGTGGATGTGGAATGGAGGGATAGAGAGGGGTGGATGGAGGGAGGACTGGTGGAAGGAGGGATGGAAGAGCGGTGGAGGGAGTGATGGAGGAAGGAGTGGATGTGGAATGGAGGGATAGAGAGGGGTGGATGGAGGGAGGACTGGTGGAAGGAGGGATGGAAGAGCGGTGGAGGGAGTGATGGAGGAAGGAGTGGATGTGGAATGGAGGGATAGAGAGGGGTGGATGGAGGGAGGACTGGTGGAAGGAGGGATGGAAGAGCGGTGGAGGGAGTGATGGAGGAAGGAGTGGATGTGGAATGGAGGGGAGGGTGGAGAGGAGAAGCATGGTCTTACTATAATAATGTGGACCCTTCCAGACCTCTATTAAACCTGTGTAAAGCACATCTCAGACACGGGACATGTTTTATGGTAACGCCAGCACGTTAAGCACACAGGGAACCCAGGGAGTGGCATGCAGGGGTTAATAAGGCTTGGTGCTCACCAGGTGGGGGTGGAGGGGGAGAGGGATTGGTGGGGAGGGGAGATGGGAGAGGGATGGGTGGAGGGAGGAGAGTGGGTGGTGGAGAGGGGAGATGGGAGAGGGATGGGTGGAGGGAGGAGAGTGGGTGGTGGGGATATGGGGTGACTGTGCGTTGGTGCAGAGAAAGACCCTGCTGGAAGTTGGACCCCTGTACCAGCTTTAGACACCCGCATATCTGAACTGTTCAAACTTATATCTGGATGATACATACTATGTAGGTCGGCCTACTGTGTGTGTGATTAATGAATGTGTTCATAGAAAATATGAATTCATGAGTATCAGTGCTCGAAGGTGAGTCAGCCAATGGTCCATTTAATTGTCAATATCAAAACTTGAAAAGCGATGGAGGGGTTGGAAGCACTACCCCATCCCCCATACAGGCTCATGGTGCTGGCCCCACAATTCAGAACACTATGTCTGTGATGAGATATTGAGCTGACGCTGCACATCGCACACTGATTCACGGTATATAAAAGACCATCTCAGAGCTTCCAGGAGGAACCCAGGCCTTGTATTTCACTGGCACACAGCCTTTTAACTCTGAAGAGAGAAGTCCATTGAGGTAGGGAAGGGATAGAAAGTGCTTGAAGTTTAGAGGCAACTTTAAAGCCAGCGAAAATCTAGTTAATTTCAGAATCACCCTAACAAATCAAATCAAACATACTTTCCTGTGAATACACTAAACAACAGAAAAACACAATCGTTTGGAGAAGAAGACAGTTTCTGAACGCTCCCCCCATCATCCCCCCATCATCTCAAACTGGAATCAAATCACGGCAGCGGCTGCCTCTCAATAGCTGATCAATTTAGCATGTCTGGGAACGTTGCGGTAAACATCGACGGAGTCATTTTCTGGCATATTAATGTTTACATCCAATCAGCAGGATGTGGGGGTGGCCTAATTAACTCAATCAGCTGGTGGAATGTAGTGTGAATGAGAACCCCATCTAGAGACCACACAACATTGATCACTCCAGCCCGCTCTCCACTCAATTGTTTCTTGACAGCACTTCAGAGCTGCTGAATTACCACACAGGCTACATATGGTGATTAGAAAAGTAGTGGGGTTGTTCTTTCTTTTCCGTATTCTTCACATTAGGAAGAAACACCAGGCATCAAAATGCTTGTATGGTGAGGGGTTTAAATTGTAATAGCTACATGATATGCTTGATCATTTCAGTTCAGCCGACTGTTGTAATTTCGTTCTCCGAGGCACAGCAAAAAAATGATCAAACTGGTAAAAATGTTCTTCGTTTTAGAGAAATAATTTATTTTTCCGTGGCATGAAATTCATCAAGAAATTGATTGGTGATGGGACATGGTGGAATGCAGACAATTTCTAGTCAATCAGTGAATTACACAAAATAATGCTTTTACTCTGAGCAGTTCACCTCCCATTTTCTTTCCAACCAGACTCATTCTGCTGTGGAGGATTGGAGATGGTTGGGTAGAAATATCAGTCCCAACCAAAACACAATAATAACAACCTACATCACCCTGGTGTTATCTTCCCTGGTCCCAAACACACCCCACCTCTCTCTCTCTATCCATCTTTCTCCCCATCTCCTTCAATCCCCCTCTCTCACACTCATTCTCTCTCTCTTTTTCAAACTAGCCTTGCTTCCTTACCTCCCTCCCCATCTATGAAAAAGCAGCAAATAAAAAGCTACATTAACCCTGCACTGACCTTTCCCACGCAATACAGTGCAGCCTGATGGGGTGGACCGGGAGCTTCATCGAAAAGCTGTCACTCTGCGCCACCCCAAGCACTGCCTGGGGAACATTTACCAGATAATTAATATATTAAATGCATGAAAAATAGTTACACAGGGGCCCCTTCGTCAGCTCTTCCTCGGCACAGGGGGAAGAGGGATACAGCCTGTGAACCATCAATATACAAGCATCTCCCTTCAATGGACCATCATAAAAGCTGCTCATAATTTTATGGCTTCATTCACAGCCCCCGCTGTAAAGGAAGGCCATATTTCCTCGTAATTCACCCCGGCTTTTTTATGATTTGGCGGTTTTAAGCCGCCGCAATTATAGAGGTGCTCCTGGCCCTGGCGTGAAGGACGTGCAGGGGTCAGCGGTGGCGAGCTGTGAGCACCATGACTGAGCGGGACAGAGGGCTCAAAACAGGCTAAAAATACACCGCCTGCTTCGCTGCACCGCCCCACGTTCACACTCCCTGCCACAATGCCTTACCCATCACCACCATCTCTGTTTCCCCACACACATACAGTACAATGGAATGTGTTTATAACCACCATACCCACCATACACTGTGCTCCTGATTAGATTAAATGGCAGAAAAGCATCACTGAAAAGAAAAGTTGTTGTATGCCCCATGGCACTGAGTAAATTAAATGAATCTAAGGAAACATAAAGTAACACCCCCCCCCCCAACCCTCACCTTTCCTTATGTAGGAAAGGGGACTGAGACTGAGTTTTCCAAGCAGCACAGATGGTAAAGGATATTAAAAGAGGGAAAAGTATTGGAAAGACAGTAGATTTGGTAATTCATCAGACATTCCTCCCATGCTCTTCAGATTGACACAATTCGGATTCAGCAGCTGAAATCTCTTTGTCTGAGGTAAACATTGCATTTTGTTTAGGAAATGAGAAATTCTTTATTTTGAATATTGAAATAACTGGCTGCTCTCTTCCTAGCTGACTCCATTTCCCCCTACATAGTTCATAATTAAACTGCTGCCTGCAATTTTCATGGAACATTAACTTGAACCACGTGATGATTTTGATCGCCACGGAGACACAGATGAACAAACACACTGACTGACACGTGAACACAGGTAAATACAGAGGCATGTGAACACAGGCAAATACAGAGCCATGTGAACACAGGTAAATACAGAGGCATGTGAACACAGGTAAATACAGAGGCATGTGAACACAGGCAAATACAGGGGCATGTGAACACAGGTAAATACAGAGGCATGAGAACACAGGCAAATACAGAGGCATGAGAACACAGGCAAATACAGAGGCATGTGAACACAGGCAAATACAGAGGCATGAGAACACAGGCAAATACAGAGGTATGTGAACACAGGTAAATACAGAGGCATGTGAACACAGGCAAATACAGAGGCATGTGAACACAGGTAAATACAGAGGCATGTGAACACAGGCAAATACAGAGGCATGTGAACACAGGTAAATACAGAGGCATGTGAAGACAGGTAAATACAGAGGCATGTGAACACAGGCAAATACAGAGGCATGTGAACACAGGCAAATACAGAGGCATGTGAACACAGGCAAATACAGAGGCATGTGAACACAGGTAAATACAGAGGCATGTGAACACAGGTAAATACAGAGGCATGTGAACACAGGTAAATACAGAGGCATGTGAACATAGGCAAATAGAGAGGCATGTGAACACAGGCAAATACAGGGGCATGTGAACACAGGCAAATACAGGGGCATGTGAACACAGGCAAATACAGAGGCATGTGAACACAGGCAAATACAGAGGCATGTGAACACAGGCAAATACAGAGGCATGAGAACACAGGCAAATACAGGGGCATGTGAACACAGGCAAATACAGAGGCATGTGAACACAGGTAAATACAGAGGCATGTGAACACAGGTAAATACAGAGGCATGTGAACACAGGTAAATACAGAAGCATGTGAACACAGGTAAATAGAGAGGCATGTGAACACAGGTAAATACAGAGGCATGTGAACACAGGTAAATAGAGAGGCATGTGAACACAGGTAAATAGAGAGGCATGTGAACACAGGCAAATACAGGGGCATGTGAACACAGGCAAATACAGGGGCATGTGAACACAGGCAAATACAGAGGCATGTGAACACAGGCAAATACAGAGGCATGAGAACACAGGCAAATACAGGGGCATGAGAACACAGGCAAATACAGGGGCATGTGAACACAGGTAAATAAAGAGGCATGTGAACACAGGTAAATAGAGAGGCATGTGAACACAGGTAAATAGAGAGGCATGTGAACACAGGCAAATACAGAGGCATGTGAACACAGGTAAATACAGAGGCATGTGAACACAGGTAAATACAGAGGCATGTGAACACAGGCAAATAGAGAGGCGTGTGAACACAGGCAAATACAGAGGCATGTGAACACAGGTAAATACAGAGGCATGTGAACACAGGTAAATACAGAGGCATGTGAACACAGGTAAATACAGAGGCATGTGAACACAGGTAAATAGAGAGGCATGTGAACACAGGCAAATACAGAGGCATGTGAACACAGGTAAATACAGAGGCATGTGAACACAGGTAAATACAGAGGCATGAGAACACAGGCAAATACAGGGGCATGTGAACACAGGCAAATACAGAGGCATGTGAACACAGGTAAATACAGAGGCATGTGAACACAGGTAAATACAGAGGCATGTGAACACAGGTAAATACAGAGGCATGTGAACACAGGTAAATAGAGAGGCATGTGAACACAGGTAAATACAGAGGCATGTGAACACAGGTAAATAGAGAGGCATGTGAACACAGGTAAATAGAGAGGCATGTGAACACAGGCAAATACAGGGGCATGTGAACACAGGCAAATACAGGGGCATGTGAACACAGGCAAATACAGAGGCATGTGAACACAGGCAAATACAGAGGCATGAGAACACAGGCAAATACAGGGGCATGAGAACACAGGCAAATACAGGGCATGTGAACACAGGTAAATAAAGAGGCATGTGAACACAGGTAAATAGAGAGGCATGTGAACACAGGTAAATAGAGAGGCATGTGAACACAGGCAAATACAGAGGCATGTGAACACAGGTAAATACAGAGGCATGTGAACACAGGTAAATACAGAGGCATGTGAACACAGGCAAATAGAGAGGCATGTGAACACAGGCAAATACAGGGGCATGTGAACACAGGCAAATACAGGGGCATGTGAACACAGGCAAATACAGAGGCATGTGAACACAGGCAAATACAGAGGCATGTGAACACAGGCAAATACAGAGGCATGAGAACACAGGCAAATACAGGGGCATGTGAACACAGGCAAATACAGAGGCATGTGAACAAAGGTAAATACAGAGGCATGTGAACACAGGTAAATACAGAGGCATGTGAACACAGGTAAATAGAGAGGCATGTGAACACAGGTAAATAGAGAGGCATGTGAACACAGGTAAATACAGAGGCATGTGAACACAGGTAAATAGAGAGGCATGTGAACACAGGTAAATAGAGAGGCATGTGAACACAGGCAAATACAGGGGCATGTGAACACAGGCAAATACAGGGGCATGTGAACACAGGCAAATACAGAGGCATGTGAACACAGGCAAATACAGAGGCATGAGAACACAGGCAAATACAGGGGCATGAGAACACAGGCAAATACAGGGGCATGTGAACACAGGCAAATACAGAGGCATGTGAACACAGGCAAATACAGAGGCATGTGAACACAGGTAAATACAGAGGCATGTGAACACAGGTAAATACAGAGGCATGTGAACACAAGTAAATACAGAGGCATGTGAACACAGGTAAATACAGAGGCATGAGAACACAGGTAAATACAGAGGCATGTGAACACAGGTAAATACAGAGGCATGTGAACACAGGTAAATACAGAGGCATGTGAACACAGGCAAATACAGAGGCATGTGACACAGGCAAATACAGAGGCATGTGAACACAGGCAAATACAGAGGCATGTGAACACAGGTAAATACAGCGGCATGTGAACACAGGTAAATACAGAGGCATGTGAACACAGGCAAATAAAGAGGCATGAGAACACAGGTAAATACAGAGGCATGTGAACACAGGCAAATACAGAGGCATGTGAACACAGGCAAATACAGGGGCATGTGAACACAGGCAAATACAGGGGCATGTGAACACAGGCAAATACAGAGGCATGAGAACACAGGCAAATATAGAGGCATGTGAACACAGGCAAATAAAGAGGCATGTGAACACAGGTAAATACAGAGGCATGTGAACACAGGCAAATACAGAGGCATGTGAACACAGGCAAATACAGGGGCATGTGAACACAGGCAAATACAGGGGCATGTGAACACAGGCAAATACAGAGGCATGAGAACACAGGCAAATATAGAGGCATGTGAACACAGGCAAATAAAGAGGCATGTGAACACAGGTAAATACAGAGGCATGTGAACACAGGCAAATACAGAGGCATGTGAACACAGGCAAATACAGAGGCATGTGAACACAGGTAAATACAGAGGCATGTGAACACAGGCAAATACAGAGGCATGTGAACACAGGCAAATACAGGGGCATGTGAACACAGGCAAATACAGGGGCATGTGAACACAGGCAAATACAGAGGCATGAGAACACAGGCAAATATAGAGGCATGAGAACACAGGCAAATATAGAGGCATGTGAACACAGGCAAATAAAGAGGCATGTGAACACAGGTAAATACAGAGGCATGTGAACACAGGCAAATACAGAGGCATGTGAACACAGGCAAATACAGGGGCATGTGAACACAGGCAAATACAGGGGCATGTGAACACAGGCAAATACAGAGGCATGAGAACACAGGCAAATATAGAGGCATGTGAACACAGGCAAATAAAGAGGCATGTGAACACAGCTAAATACAGAGGCATGTGAACACAGGCAAATACAGAGGCATGTGAACACAGGCAAATACAGAGGCATGTGAACACAGGTAAATACAGAGGCATGTGAACACAGGCAAATACAGAGGCATGTGAACACAGGCAAATACAGAGGCATGAGAACACAGGCAAATATAGAGGCATGTGAACACAGGCAAATAAAGAGGCATGTGAACACAGGTAAATACAGAGGCATGTGAACACAGGCAAATACAGAGGCATGTGAACACAGGTAAATACAGCGGCATGTGAACACAGGTAAATACAGAGGCATGTGAACACAGGCAAATAAAGAGGCATGTGAACACAGGTAAATACAGAGGCATGTGAACACAGGTAAATACAGAGGCATGTGAACACAGGTAAATACAGCGGCATGTGAACACAGGTAAATACAGCGGCATGTGAACACAGGTAAATACAGAGGCATGTGAACACAGGCAAATAAAGAGGCATGTGAACACAGGCAAATACAGAGGCATGTGAACACAGGTAAATACAGCGGCATGTGAACACAGGTAAATACAGAGGCATGTGAACACAGGCAAATAAAGAGGCATGTGAACACAGGTAAATACAGAGGCATGTGAACACAAGCAAATACAGAGGCATGTGAACACAGGTAAATACAGCGGCATGTGAACACAGGTAAATACAGAGGCATGTGAACACAGGCAAATAAAGAGGCATGTGAACACAGGTAAATACAGAGGCATGTGAACACAGGCAAATACAGAGGCATGTGAACACAGGTAAATACAGCGGCATGTGAACACAGGTAAATACAGAGGCATGTGAACACAGGCAAATACAGAGGCATGTGAACACAGGTAAATACAGAGGCATGTGAACACAGGTAAATACAGCGGCATGTGAACACAGGTAAATACAGAGGCATGTGAACACAGGTAAATACAGCGGCATGTGAACACAGGTAAATACAGAGGCATGTGAACACATGCAAATACAGAGGCATGAGAACACAGGTAAATACAGCGGCATGTGAACACAGGCAAATACAGAGGCATGTGAACACAGGCAAATACAGAGGCATGTGAACACAGGCAAATATAGAGGCATGTGAACACAGGCAAATACAGGGGCATGTGAACACAGGTAAATACAGAGGCATGAGAACACAGGCAAATACAGAGGCATGTGAACACAGGCAAATACAGAGGCATGAGAACACAGGCAAATACAGAGGCATGTGAACACAGGCAAATACAGAGGCATGTGAACACAGGTAAATACAGCGGCATGTGAACACAGGTAAATACAGAGGCATGTGAACACAGGCAAATATAGAGGCATGTGAACACAGGCAAATACAGGGGCATGTGAACACAGGTAAATACAGAGGCATGAGAACACAGGCAAATACAGAGGCATGTGAACACAGGCAAATACAGAGGCATGAGAACACAGGCAAATACAGAGGCATGTGAACACAGGCAAATACAGGGGCATGTGAACACAGGTAAATAGAGAGGCATGTGAACACAGGCAAATACAGAGGCATGTGAACACAGGTAAATACAGAGGCATGAGAACACAGGTAAATACAGAGGCATGTGAACACAGGTAAATACAGCGGCATGTGAACACAGGCAAATACAGGGGCATGTGAACACAGGTAAATAGAGAGGCATGTGAACACAGGCAAATACAGAGGCATGTGAACACAGGTAAATACAGAGGCATGAGAACACAGGTAAATACAGAGGCATGTGAACACAGGTAAATACAGCGGCATGTGAACACAGGTAAATACAGAGGCATGAGAACACAGGCAAATACAGAGGCATGTGAACACAGGCAAATACAAAGATATGTACATGCTCACACGCCACAGACGTACTAACATACAGACACACACTGCTATGCTCACACTCCCAGCATATATTTGCACACACTCAATCACAAAATACACACAGACACACCCGGCTTCATACCAAAACATATTCAGACATAAACCCAGAAATGGATGAAACAGGCAAACATCTACAACCCACTTAAACATACAGGCGCCTGCTCACGCAAACAAAACGACACAAACACACTGCACATACAAAACAGTATAAGGTTTGGATTGCCAAGGATAGACAAAGGTATATTACAATTATGCTGTTTATTCAAGCTATCACATAAATATAAAAGTTTTAAAAAACAGAGGACACTGTATTCTCACTCAGTTACGTGCACCTACAGTACGTCATTTGTGTGCACCTACAGTACGTCAGTTGTATGCACCTACAGTACGTCAGTTGTGTGCACCTACAGTACGTCAGTTGTATGCACCTACAGTACGTCAGTTGTATTCACCTACAGTACGTCAGTTGTGTGCACCTACAGTACGTCAGTTGTATTCACCTACAGTACGTCAGTTGTGTGCACCTACAGTACGTCAGTTGTATGCACCTACAGTACGTCAGTTGTGTGCACCTACAGTACGTCAGTTGTGTGCACCTACAGTACGTCAGTTGTGTGCACCTACAGTACATCAGTTGTGTGCACCTACAGTACGTCATTTGTATTCACCTACAGTACATCAGTTGTATTCACCTACAGTACATCAGTTGTATTCACCTACAGTACGTCAGTTGTATTCACCTACAGTACATCAGTTGTATTCACCTACAGTACGTCAGTTGTATTCACCTACAGTACGTCAGTTGTATTCACCTACAGTACGTCAGTTGTATTCACCTACAGTACGTCAGTTGTATGCACCTACAGTACGTCAGTTGTATTCACCTACAGTACGTCAGTTGTATGCACCTACAGTACGTCAGTTGTGTGCACCTACAGTACGTCAGTTGTGTGCACCTACAGTACGTCAGTTGTATTCACCTACAGTACGTCAGTTGTATGCACCTACAGTACGTCAGTTGTATTCACCTACAGTACGTCAGTTGTATGCACCTACAGTACGTCAGTTGTATTCACCTACAGTACGTCAGTTGTATTCACCTACAGTACGTCAGTTGTATGCACCTACAGTACGTCAGTTGTATTCACCTACAGTACGTCAGTTGTATGCACCTACAGTACGTCAGTTGTGTGCACCTACAGTACGTCAGTTGTGTGCACCTACAGTACATCAGTTGTATTCACCTACAGTACATCAGTTGTATGCACCTACAGTACATCAGTTGTATGCACCTACAGTACGTCAGTTGTATTCACCTACAGTACGTCAGTTGTATGCACCTACAGTACGTCAGTTGTGTGCACCTACAGTACGTCAGTTGTGTGCACCTACAGTACATCAGTTGTATTCACCTACAGTACGTCAGTTGTATGCACCTACAGTACGTCATTTGTATTCACCTACAGTACGTCATTTGTATTCACCTACAGTACGTCAGTTGTGTGCACCTACAGTACGTTAGTTGTGTGCACCTACAGTACATCAGTTGTGTTCACCTACAGTACATCAGTTGTATTCACCTACAGTACGTCATTTGTATTCACCTACAGTACGTCATTTGTATTCACCTACAGTACGTCAGTTGCGTGCACCTACAGTACGTTAGTTGTGTGCACCTACAGTACATCAGTTGTATTCACCTACAGTACATCAGTTGTATTCACCTACAGTACGTCAGTTGTATGCACCTACAGTACGTCAGTTGTATTCACCTACAGTACATCAGTTGTATGCACCTACAGTATGTCAGTTGTATTCACCTACAGTACGTCAGTTGTGTGCACCTACAGTACATCAGTTGTATTCACCTACAGTACGTCATTTGTGTGCACCTACAGTACATCAGTTGTATTCACCTACAGTACGTCATTTGTGTGCACCTACAGTACATCAGTTGTATTCACCTACAGTACGTCAGTTGTGTGCACCTACAGTACGTCAGTTGTATGCACCTACAGTACGTCAGTTGTGTTCACCTACAGTACATCAGTTGTATTCACCTACAGTACGTCATTTGTGTGCACCTACAGTACATCAGTTGTATTCACCTACAGTACGTCATTTGTGTGCACCTACAGTACATCAGTTGTATTCACCTACAGTACGTCATTTGTGTGCACCTACAGTACGTCAGTTGTATGCACCTACAGTACGTCAGTTGTGTTCACCTACAGTACGTCAGTTGTATGCACCTACAGTACGTCAGTTGTGTTCACCTACAGTACGTCAGTTGTATGCACCTACAGTACGTCAGTTGTGTTCACCTACAGTACGTCAGTTGTATGCACCTACAGTACGTCAGTTGTGTTCACCTACAGTACGTCAGTTGTATGCACCTACAGTACGTCAGTTGTGTGCACCTACAGTACGTCAGTTGTATGCACCTACAGTACGTCAGTTGTGTTCACCTACAGTACATCAGTTGTATTCACCTACAGTACGTCATTTGTGTGCACCTACAGTACATCAGTTGTATTCACCTACAGTACGTCATTTGTGTGCACCTACAGTACATCAGTTGTATTCACCTACAGTACGTCATTTGTGTGCACCTACAGTACATCAGTTGTATTCACCTACAGTACGTCATTTGTGTGCACCTACAGTACGTCAGTTGTATTCACCTACAGTACGTCATTTGTGTGCACCTACAGTACGTCAGTTGTATTCACCTACAGTACGTCAGTTGTATGCACCTACAGTACGTCAGTTGTGTTCACCTACAGTACGTCAGTTGTATGCACCTACAGTACGTCAGTTGTGTTCACCTACAGTACATCAGTTGTATTCACCTACAGTACGTCATTTGTGTGCACCTACAGTACATCAGTTGTATTCACCTACAGTACGTCAGTTGTATGCACCTACAGTACGTCAGTTGTGTTCACCTACAGTACATCAGTTGTATTCACCTACAGTACGTCATTTGTGTGCACCTACAGTACATCAGTTGTATTCACCTACAGTACATCAGTTGTATTCACCTACAGTACATCAGTTGTATTCACCTACAGTACATCAGTTGTATTCACCTACAGTACGTCAGTTGTATTCACCTACAGTACGTCAGTTGTATTCACCTACAGTACATCAGTTGTATTCACCTACAGTACATCAGTTGTATTCACCTACAGTACGTCATTTGTGTGCACCTACAGTACGTCAGTTGTATTCACCTACAGTACGTCAGTTGTATGCACCTACAGTACATCAGTTGTATTCACCTACAGTACGTCAGTTGTATTCACCTACAGTACATCAGTTGTGTGCACCTACAGTACATCAGTTGTATTCACCTACAGTACATCAGTTGTGTGCACCTACAGTACATCAGTTGTATTCACCTACAGTACGTCATTTGTGTGCACCTACAGTACATCAGTTGTATTCACCTACAGTACGTCATTTGTGTGCACCTACAGTACATCAGTTGTATTCACCTACAGTACGTCATTTGTGTGCACCTACAGTACGTCAGTTGTATTCACCTACAGTACGTCATTTGTGTGCACCTACAGTACGTCAGTTGTATTCACCTACAGTACGTCAGTTGTGTGCACCTACAGTACGTCAGTTGTGTGCACCTACAGTACGTCAGTTGTGTGCACCTACAGTACGTCAGTTGTATGCACCTACAGTACATCAGTTGTATTCACCTACAGTACGTCATTTGTGTGCACCTACAGTACGTCAGTTGTATTCACCTACAGTACGTCAGTTGTGTGCACCTACAGTACGTCAGTTGTATTCACCTACAGTACGTCATTTGTGTGCACCTACAGTACGTCAGTTGTATGCAGCTACAGTACGTCATTTGTGTGCACCTACAGTACGTCAGTTGTATGCAGCTACAGTACGTCAGTTGTATTCACCTACAGTACGTCATTTGTGTGCACCTACAGTACGTCAGTTGTATTCACCTACAGTACGTCATTTGTGTGCACCTACAGTACGTCAGTTGTATTCACCTACAGTACGTCATTTGTGTGCACCTACAGTACGTCAGTTGTATTCACCTACAGTACGTCAGTTGTGTGCACCTACAGTACGTCAGTTGTGTGCACCTACAGTACGTCAGTTGTGTGCACCTACAGTACGACAGTTGTATTCACCTACAGTACGTCAGTTGTATGCACCTACAGTACGTCAGTTGTGTGCACCTACAGTACGTCAGTTGTATTCACCTACAGTACGTCAGTTGTGTGCACCTACAGTACGTCAGTTGTGTGCACCTACAGTACGTCAGTTGTATGCACCTACAGTACGTCAGTTGTGTGCACCTACAGTACATCAGTTGTGTTCACCTACAGTACGTCAGTTGTATTCACCTACAGTACGTCAGTTGTATTCACCTACAGTACGTCAGTTGTGTGCACCTACAGTACGTCAGTTGTATTCACCTACAGTACGTCAGTTGTATTCACCTAAAGTACGTCAGTTGTGTGCACCTACAGTACATCAGTTGTATTCACCTACAGTACGTCAGTTGTATTCACCTACAGTACGTCAGTTGTGTGCACCTACAGTACGTCAGTTGTATTCACCTACAGTACGTCAGTTGTATTCACCTACAGTACGTCAGTTGTATTCACCTACAGTACGTCAGTTGTGTGCACCTACAGTACATCAGTTGTATTCACCTACAGTACGTCAGTTGTGTGCACCTACAGTACATCAGTTGTATTCACCTACAGTACATCAGTTGTATTCACCTACAGTACGTCAGTTGTATTCACCTACAGTACATCAGTTGTATTCACCTACAGTACGTCAGTTGTATTCACCTACAGTACGTCAGTTGTGTGCACCTACAGTACGTCAGTTGTGTGCACCTACAGTACGTCAGTTGTGTGCACCTACAGTACGTCAGTTGTGTGCACCTACAGTACGTCAGTTGTGTGCACCTACAGTACATCAGTTGTATTCACCTACAGTACGTCAGTTGTATTCACCTACAGTACGTCAGTTGTGTGCACCTACAGTACGTCAGTTGTGTGCACCTACAGTACGTCAGTTGTATGCACCTACAGTACGTCAGTTGTGTGCACCTACAGTACATCAGTTGTGTTCACCTACAGTACGTCAGTTGTATTCACCTACAGTACGTCAGTTGTATTCACCTACAGTACGTCAGTTGTGTGCACCTACAGTACGTCAGTTGTATTCACCTACAGTACGTCAGTTGTATTCACCTACAGTACGTCAGTTGTGTGCACCTACAGTACATCAGTTGTGTGCACCTACAGTACATCAGTTGTATTCACCTACAGTACGTCAGTTGTATTCACCTACAGTACGTCAGTTGTGTGCACCTACAGTACGTCAGTTGTATTCACCTACAGTACATCAGTTGTATTCACCTACAGTACGTCAGTTGTATTCACCTACAGTACGTCAGTTGTGTGCACCTACAGTACATCAGTTGTACAGTACGTCAGTTGTGTGCACCTACAGTACATCAGTTGTATTCACCTACAGTACGTCAGTTGTATTCACCTACAGTACATCAGTTGTATTCACCTACAGTACATCAGTTGTATTCACCTACAGTACGTCAGTTGTATTCACCTACAGTACGTCAGTTGTATTCACCTACAGTACGTCAGTTGTGTGCACCTACAGTACATCAGTTGTATTCACCTACAGTACGTCAGTTGTGTACACCTACAGTACATCAGTTGTATTCACCTACAGTACGTCAGTTGTATTCACCTACAGTACATCAGTTGTATTCACCTACAGTACATCAGTTGTATTCACCTACAGTACATCAGTTGTATTCACCTACAGTACGTCATTTGTGTGCACCTACAGTACGTCAGTTGTATTCACCTACAGTACGTCAGTTGTGTGCACCTACAGTACATCAGTTGTATGCACCTACAGTACATCAGTTGTATTCACCTACAGTACGTCAGTTGTATTCACCTACAGTACGTCAGTTGTGTGCACCTACAGTACGTCAGTTGTGTGCACCTACAGTACATCAGTTGTATTCACCTACAGTACGTCATTTGTGTGCACCTACAGTACGTCAGTTGTATTCACCTACAGTACGTCAGTTGTGTGCACCTACAGTACGTCAGTTGTGTGCACCTACAGTACGTCAGTTGTATGCACCTACAGTACGTCAGTTGTATTCACCTACAGTACGTCAGTTGTGTGCACCTACAGTACGTCAGTTGTATTCACCTACAGTACGTCAGTTGTGTGCACCTACAGTACGTCAGTTGTATGCACCTACAGTACGTCAGTTGTGTGCACCTACAGTACGTCAGTTGTATGCACCTACAGTACATCAGTTGTATTCACCTACAGTACGTCAGTTGTGTGCACCTACAGTACGTCAGTTGTATGCACCTACAGTACGTCAGTTGTATTCACCTACAGTACGTCAGTTGTATTCACCTACAGTACGTCAGTTGTGTGCACCTACAGTACGTCAGTTGTATTCACCTACAGTACGTCAGTTGTGTGCACCTACAGTACGTCAGTTGTATGCACCTACAGTACGTCAGTTGTATTCACCTACAGTACGTCAGTTGTGTGCACCTACAGTACGTCAGTTGTATGCACCTACAGTACGTCAGTTGTATTCACCTACAGTACATCAGTTGTATTCACCTACAGTACGTCAGTTGTATTCACCTACAGTACATCAGTTGTGTGCACCTACAGTACGTCAGTTGTGTGCACCTACAGTACGTCAGTTGTATTCACCTACAGTACATCAGTTGTGTGCACCTACAGTACGTCAGTTGTGTGCACCTACAGTACGTCAGTTGTATGCACCTACAGTACGTCAGTTGTGTGCACCTACAGTACGTCAGTTGTGTGCACCTACAGTACGTCAGTTGTATGCACCTACAGTACGTCAGTTGTATTCACCTACAGTACGTCATTTGTGTGCACCTACAGTACATCAGTTGTGTGCACCTACAGTACGTCAGTTGTATTCACCTACAGTACATCAGTTGTATTCACCTACAGTACGTCATTTGTGTGCACCTACAGTACGTCAGTTGTGTGCACCTACAGTACGTCAGTTGTGTGCACCTACAGTACATCAGTTGTATTCACCTACAGTACGTCAGTTGTGTGCACCTACAGGACGTCAGTTGTATGCACCTACAGTACGTCAGTTGTGTGCACCTACAGTACGTCAGTTGTGTGCACCTACAGTACGTCAGTTGTGTGCACCTGCAGTACGTCAGTTGTGTGCACCTGCAGTACGTCAGTTGTGTGCACCTACAGTACGTCAGTTGTGTGCACCTACAGTACGTCAGTTGTGTGCACCTACAGTACGTCAGTTGTGTTCACCTACAGTACATCAGTTGTATGCACCTACAGTACATCAGTTGTATGCACCTACAGTACGTCAGTTGTATTCACCTACAGTACGTCAGTTGTGTTCACCTACAGTACATCAGTTGTATGCACCTACAGTACGTCAGTTGTATTCACCTACAGTACGTCAGTTGTGTGCACCTACAGTACATCAGTTGTATTCACCTACAGTACGTCAGTTGTGTTCACCTACAGTACATCAGTTGTATGCAGCTACAGTACGTCAGTTGTATTCACCTACAGTACGTCAGTTGTATTCACCTACAGTACGTCAGTTGTATTCACCTACAGTACGTCAGTTGTATTCACCTACAGTACATCAGTTGTGTGCACCTACAGTACGTCAGTTGTGTGCACCTACAGTACGTTAGTTGTGTGCACCTACAGTACATCAGTTGTATGCAGCTACAGTACGTCAGTTGTATTCACCTACAGTACGTCAGTTGTGTGCACCTACAGTACGTTAGTTGTGTGCACCTACATTACGTCAGTTGTATTCACCTACAGTACGTTAGTTGTGTGCGCCTACAGTACATCAGTTGTATGCACCTACAGTACGTTAGTTGTGTGCACCTACAGTACATCAGTTGTGTTCACCTACAGTACGTTAGTTGTGTGCACCTACAGTACATCAGTTGTGTTCACCTACAGTACGTTAGTTGTGTGCACCTACAGTACATCAGTTGTGTTCACCTACAGTACGTTAGTTGTGTGCACCTACAGTACATCAGTTGTGTTCACCTACAGTACGTTAGTTGTGTGCACCTACAGTACATCAGTTGTGTTCACCTACAGTACGTTAGTTGTGTGCGCCTACAGTACATCAGTTGTGTGCACCTACAGTACGTTAGTTGTGTGCACCTACAGTACGTCAGTTGTGTGCACCTACAGTACGTCAGTTGTATTCACCTACAGTACGTTAGTTGTGTGCGCCTACAGTACATCAGTTGTATGCACCTACAGTACATCAGTTGTGTGCACCTACAGTACGTTAGTTGTGTGCACCTACAGTACGTCAGTTGTATTCACCTACAGTACGTCAGTTGTGTGCACCTACAGTACGTTAGTTGTGTGCGCCTACAGTACATCAGTTGTATGCACCTACAGTACGTCAGTTGTGTGCACCTACAGTACGTTAGTTGTGTGCACCTACAGTACGTCAGTTGTATTCACCTACAGTACGTCAGTTGTATTCACCTACAGTACGTCAGTTGTGTGCACCTACAGTACGTTAGTTGTGTGCGCCTACAGTACATCAGTTGTATGCAGCTACAGTACGTCAGTTGTGTGCACCTACAGTACATCAGTTGTGTGCACCTACAGTACATCAGTTGTGTGCACCTACAGTACGTCAGTTGTGTTCACCTACAGTACGTCAGTTGTGTGCACCTACAGTACATCAGTTGTGTGCACCTACAGTACATCAGTTGTGTGCAGCTACAGTACGTCAGTTGTATGCGCCTACAGTACATCAGTTGTATGCAGCTACAGTACATCAGTTGTGTGCACCTACAGTACGTCAGTTGTGTTCACCTACAGTACGTCAGTTGTGTGCACCTACAGTACATCAGTTGTGTGCACCTACAGTACATCAGTTGTGTGCACCTACAGTACATCAGTTGTGTGCACCTACAGTACGTCAGTTGTGTTCACCTACAGTACGTCAGTTGTGTGCACCTACAGTACATCAGTTGTGTGCACCTACAGTACATCAGTTGTGTGCACCTACAGTACGTCAGTTGTGTTCACCTACAGTACGTCAGTTGTGTGCACCTACAGTACATCAGTTGTGTGCACCTACAGTACATCAGTTGTGTGCAGCTACAGTACGTCAGTTGTATGCGCCTACAGTACATCAGTTGTATGCAGCTACAGTACGTCAGTTGTATTCACCTACAGTACATCAGTTGTGTGCACCTACAGTACATCAGTTGTGTGCACCTACAGTACGTCAGTTGTGTTCACCTACAGTACGTCAGTTGTGTGCACCTACAGTACATCAGTTGTGTGCACCTACAGTACATCAGTTGTATTCACCTACAGTACGTCAGTTGTGTGCACCTACAGTACGTCAGTTGTGTGCACCTACAGTACGTCAGTTGTATGCACCTACAGTACATCAGTTGTATTCACCTACAGTACGTCAGTTGTGTGCACCTACAGTACGTCAGTTGTATGCACCTACAGTACATCAGTTGTATTCACCTACAGTACGTCAGTTGTGTGCACCTACAGTACGTCAGTTGTATGCACCTACAGTACATCAGTTGTATTCACCTACAGTACGTCAGTTGTATGCGCCTACAGTACATCAGTTGTATGCAGCTACAGTACGTCAGTTGTATGCACCTACAGTACGTCAGTTGTGTGCACCTACAGTACGTCAGTTGCGTGCACCTACAGTACGTCAGTTGCGTGCACCTACAGTACGTCAGTTGCGTGCACCTACAGTACGTCAGTTGCGTGCACCTACAGTACGTCAGTTGCGTGCACCTACAGTACGTCAGTTTGTGTGCACCTACAGTACGTCAGTTGTATGCACCTACAGTACGTCAGTTGTGTGCAGCTACAGTACGTCAGTTGCGTGCACCTACAGTACGTCAGTTGCGTGCACCTACAGTACGTCAGTTGTGTGCACCTACAGTACGTCAGTTGTATGCACCTACAGTACATCAGTTGCATGCAGCTACAGTACGTCAGTTGCGTGCACCTACAGTACGTCAGTTGTATGCACCTACAGTACGTCAGTTGTATTCACCTACAGTACGTCAGTTGTGTGCACCTACAGTACGTCAGTTGTGTGCACCTACAGTACGTCAGTTGTGTGCACCTACAGTACGTCAGTTGTGTGCACCTACAGTACGTCAGTTGTGTGCACCTACAGTACGTCAGTTGTGTGCACCTACAGTACGTCAGTTGTGTGCACCTACAGTACGTCAGTTGTATTCACCTACAGTACGTCAGTTGTGTGCACCTAGAGTACGTCAGTTGTATGCACCTACAGTACGTCAGTTGTATGCACCTACAGTACGTCAGTTGTGTGCACCTACAGTACGTCAGTTTTGTGCACCTACAGTACGTCAGTTGTATGCACCTACAGTACGTCAGTTGTGTGCACCTACAGTACATCAGTTGTGTGCACCTACAGTACGTCAGTTGTGTGCACCTACAGTACGTCAGTTGTATGCACCTACAGTACGTCAGTTGTATTCAAAGACAGTACGTCAGTTGTGTGCACCTACAGTACGTCAGTTGTGTGCACCTACAGTACGTCAGTTGTGTGCACCTACAGTACGTCAGTTGTATGCACCTACAGTACGTCAGTTGTGTGCACCTACAGTACGTCAGTTGTATGCACCTACAGTACGTCAGTTGTGTGCACCTACAGTACGTCAGTTGTGTGCACCTACAGTACGTCAGTTGTATGCACCTACAGTACGTCAGTTGTGTGCACCTACAGTACGTCAGTTGTGTGCACCTACAGTACGTCAGTTGTATGCACCTACAGTACGTCAGTTGTGTGCACCTACAGTACGTCAGTTGTGTGCACCTACAGTACGTCAGTTGTGTGCACCTACAGTACGTCAGTTGTGTGCACCTACAGTACGTCAGTTGTGTGCACCTACAGTACGTCAGTTGTATGCACCTACAGTACGTCAGTTGTGTGCACCTACAGTACGTCAGTTGTATGCACCTACAGTACGTCAGTTGTGTGCACCTACAGTACGTCAGTTGTGTGCACCTACAGTACGTCAGTTGTATGCACCTACAGTACGTCAGTTGTATGCACCTACAGTACGTCAGTTGTGTGCACCTACAGTACGTCAGTTGTATGCACCTACAGTACGTCAGTTGTGTGCACCTACAGTACGTCAGTTGTGTGCACCTACAGTACGTCAGTTGTGTGCACCTACAGTACGTCAGTTGTATGCACCTACAGTACGTCAGTTGTGTGCACCTACAGTACGTCAGTTGTATGCACCTACAGTACGTCAGTTGTATGCACCTACAGTACGTCAGTTGTGTGCACCTACAGTACATCAGTTGTGTGCACCTACAGTACGTCAGTTGTGTGCACCTACAGTACATCAGTTGTGTGCACCTACAGTACGTCAGTTGTGTGCACCTACAGTACGTCAGTTGTATGCACCTACAGTACGTCAGTTGTGTGCACCTACAGTACGTCAGTTGTGTGCACCTACAGTACGTCAGTTGTGTGCACCTACAGTACGTCAGTTGTATGCACCTACAGTACGTCAGTTGTGTGCACCTACAGTACGTCAGTTGTATGCACCTACAGTACGTCAGTTGTGTGCACCTACAGTACATCAGTTGTGTGCACCTACAGTACGTCAGTTGTGTGCACCTACAGTACGTCAGTTGTGTGCACCTACAGTACATCAGTTGTATGCACCTACAGTACGTCAGTTGTGTGCACCTACAGTACATCAGTTGTGTGCACCTACAGTACGTCAGTTGTGTGCACCTACAGTACATCAGTTGTATGCACCTACAGTACGTCAGTTGTATTCACCTACAGTACATCAGTTGTGTGCACCTACAGTACGTCAGTTGTGTGCACCTACAGTACGTCAGTTGTGTGCACCTACAGTACATCAGTTGTGTGCACCTACAGTACGTCAGTTGTATTCACCTACAGTACGTCAGTTGTATTCACCTACAGTACGTCAGTTGTGTGCACCTACAGTACATCAGTTGTGTGCACCTACAGTACATCAGTTGTGTGCACCTACAGTACGTCAGTTGTGTGCACCTACAGTACATCAGTTGTGTGCACCTACAGTACGTCAGTTGTATTCACCTACAGTACATCAGTTGTATTCACCTACAGTACGTCAGTTGTGTGCACCTACAGTACGTCAGTTGTGTGCACCTACAGTACGTCAGTTGTATTCACCTACAGTACGTCAGTTGTGTGCACCTACAGTACGTCAGTTGTATGCACCTACAGTACGTCAGTTGTATTCACCTACAGTACATCAGTTGTGTGCACCTACAGTACGTCAGTTGTATTCACCTACAGTACATCAGTTGTGTGCACCTACAGTACGTCAGTTGTATTCACCTACAGTACATCAGTTGTGTGCACCTACAGTACGTCAGTTGTATGCACCTACAGTACATCAGTTGTGTGCACCTACAGTACGTCAGTTGTGTGCACCTACAGTACGTCAGTTGTATTCACCTACAGTACGTCAGTTGTGTGCACCTACAGTACATCAGTTGTATTCACCTACAGTACATCAGTTGTATTCACCTACAGTACATCAGTTGTGTGCACCTACAGTACATCAGTTGTGTTCACCTACAGTACATCAGTTGTGTGCACCTACAGTACGTCAGTTGTGTGCACCTACAGTACGTCAGTTGTGTGCACCTACAGTACATCAGTTGTATGCACCTACAGTACGTCAGTTGTATGCACCTACAGTACATCAGTTGTATGCACCTACAGTACATCAGTTGTGTGCACCTACAGTACATCAGTTGTATGCACCTACAGTACATCAGTTGTGTGCACCTACAGTACATCAGTTGTGTGCACCTACAGTACATCAGTTGTGTGCACCTACAGTACATCAGTTGTATGCACCTACAGTACGTCAGTTGTATGCACCTACAGTACATCAGTTGTATGCACCTACAGTACATCAGTTGTATGCACCTACAGTACATCAGTTGTGTGCACCTACAGTACATCAGTTGTATGCACCTACAGTACGTCAGTTGTATGCACCTACAGTACGTCAGTTGTATGCAGCTACAGTACATCAGTTGTATGCACCTACAGTACGTCAGTTGTGTGCACCTACAGTACATCAGTTGTATGCACCTACAGTACGTCAGTTGTGTGCACCTACAGTACGTCAGTTGTGTGCACCTACAGTACGTTAGTTGTGTTCACCTACAGTACGTCAGTTGTGTTCACCTACAGTACATCAGTTGTATGCACCTACAGTACGTCAGTTGTGTTCACCTACAGTACGTCAGTTGTATGCACCTACAGTACGTCAGTTGTATGCAGCTACAGTACATCAGTTGTATGCACCTACAGTACGTCAGTTGTGTGCACCTACAGTACATCAGTTGTATGCACCTACAGTACGTCAGTTGTGTGCACCTACAGTACGTCAGTTGTGTGCACCTACAGTACGTTAGTTGTGTGCACCTACAGTACGTCAGTTGTGTGCACCTACAGTACGTCAGTTGTGTGCACCTACAGTACGTTAGTTGTGTTCACCTACAGTACGTCAGTTGTGTGCACCTACAGTACGTTAGTTGTGGGCACCTACAGTACGTTAGTTGTGTGCACCTACAGTACGTTAGTTGTGGGCACCTACAGTACGTTAGTTGTGGGCACCTACAGTACGTTAGTTGTGGGCACCTACAGTACGTTAGTTGTGGGCACCTACAGTACGTTAGTTGTGGGCACCTACAGTACGTCAGTTGTATGCACCTACAGTACGTTAGTTGTGTTCACCTACAGTACGTTAGTTGTGTTCACCTACAGTACGTTAGTTGTGTTCACCTACAGTACGTCAGTTGTGTGCACCTACAGTACGTTAGTTGTGGGCACCTACAGTACGTTAGTTGTGGGCACCTACAGTACGTTAGTTGTGGGCACCTACAGTACGTTAGTTGTGTGCACCTACAGTACGTCAGTTGTGTGCACCTACAGTACGTCAGTTGTATTCACCTACAGTACGTTAGTTGTGTTCACCTACAGTACGTCAGTTGTGTTCACCTACAGTACGTCAGTTGTGGGCACCTACAGTACGTCAGTTGTATTCACCTACAGTACGTTAGTTGTGTTCACCTACAGTACGTCAGTTGTGTGCACCTACAGTACATCAGTTGTATGCACCTACAGTACGTCAGTTGTGTGCACCTACAGTACATCAGTTGTATGCACCTACAGTACGTCAGTTGTGTGCACCTACAGTACGTCAGTTGTGTGCACCTACAGTACATCAGTTGTGTGCACCTACAGTACATCAGTTGTGGGCACCTACAGTACGTCAGTTGTATTCACCTACAGTACGTCAGTTGTGTGCACCTACAGTACATCAGTTGTGGGCACCTACAGTACGTCAGTTGTGTGCACCTACAGTACATCAGTTGTATGCACCTACAGTACGTCAGTTGTATTCACCTACAGTACGTCAGTTGTGTGCACCTACAGTACATCAGTTGTGTGCACCTACAGTACATCAGTTGTATGCACCTACAGTACATCAGTTGTGTGCACCTACAGTACGTCAGTTGTGTGCACCTACAGTACATCAGTTGTGTGCACCTACAGTACGTCAGTTGTGTGCACCTACAGTACGTCAGTTGTATGCACCTACAGTACGTCAGTTGTATTCACCTACAGTACATCAGTTGTGTGCACCTACAGTACGTCAGTTGTATTCACCTACAGTACGTCAGTTGTATTCACCTACAGTACATCAGTTGTGTGCACCTACAGTACGTCAGTTGTGTGCACCTACAGTACGTCAGTTGTATTCACCTACAGTACGTCAGTTGTATTCACCTACAGTACGTCAGTTGTATTCACCTACAGTACGTCAGTTGTATTCACCTACAGTACGTCAGTTGTATTCACCTACAGTACGTCAGTTGTATTCACCTACAGTACATCAGTTGTATGCACCTACAGTACGTCAGTTGTATTCACCTACAGTACGTCAGTTGTATTCACCTACAGTACATCAGTTGTGTGCACCTACAGTACATCAGTTGTATTCACCTACAGTACGTCAGTTGTGTGCACCTACAGTACATCAGTTGTATTCACCTACAGTACATCAGTTGTATTCACCTACAGTACATCAGTTGTATTCACCTACAGTACATCAGTTGTATTCACCTACAGTACATCAGTTGTATTCACCTACAGTACATCAGTTGTATTCACCTACAGTACGTCAGTTGTGTTCACCTACAGTACATCAGTTGTATTCACCTACAGTACATCAGTTGTATTCACCTACAGTACATCAGTTGTATTCACCTACAGTACGTCAGTTGTGTTCACCTACAGTACATCAGTTGTGTGCACCTACAGTACGTCAGTTGTGTGCACCTACAGTACGTCAGTTGTATGCACCTACAGTACGTCAGTTGTATTCACCTACAGTACATCAGTTGTATTCACCTACAGTACGTCAGTTGTGTTCACCTACAGTACGTCAGTTGTATTCACCTACAGTACGTTATTTGTATTCACCTACAGTACATCAGTTGTATTCACCTACAGTACATCAGTTGTATTCACCTACAGTACATCAGTTGTGTGCACCTACAGTACGTCAGTTGTATTCACCTACAGTACGTCATTTGTATTCACCTACAGTACATCAGTTGTATTCACCTACAGTACGTCATTTGTATTCACCTACAGTACATCAGTTGTATTCACCTACAGTACGTCAGTTGTATTCACCTACAGTACATCAGTTGTATTCACCTACAGTACATCAGTTGTATGCACCTACAGTACGTCAGTTGTATTCACCTACAGTACATCAGTTGTATTCACCTACAGTACATCAGTTGTGTGCACCTACAGTACATCAGTTGTATTCACCTACAGTACATCAGTTGTATTCACCTACAGTACATCAGTTGTATTCACCTACAGTACATCAGTTGTATGCACCTACAGTACGTCAGTTGTATTCACCTACAGTACATCAGTTGTATTCACCTACAGTACATCAGTTGTATGCACCTACAGTACGTCAGTTGTATTCACCTACAGTACATCAGTTGTATGCACCTACAGTACGTCAGTTGTATTCACCTACAGTACATCAGTTGTGTGCACCTACAGTACGTCAGTTGTATTTACCTACAGTACATCAGTTGTGTGCACCTACAGTACGTCAGTTGTATTCACCTACAGTACATCAGTTGTGTGCACCTACAGTACGTCAGTTGTATTCACCTACAGTACATCAGTTGTGTGCACCTACAGTACGTCAGTTGTGTGCACCTACAGTACGTCAGTTGTATTTACCTACAGTACGACAGTTGTATTTACCTACAGTACATCAGTTGTATGCACCTACAGTACGTCAGTTGTATTCACCTACAGTACGTCAGTTGTATTTACCTACAGTACGACAGTTGTATTTACCTACAGTACGTCAGTTGTATTTACCTACAGTACGACAGTTGTATTTACCTACAGTACGTCAGTTGTATGCACCTACAGTACGTCAGTTGTGTGCACCTACAGTACGTCAGTTGTGTGCACCTACAGTACGTCAGTTGTGTGCACCTACAGTACGTCAGTTGTATTTACCTACAGTACGTCAGTTGTATTTACCTACAGTACGACAGTTGTATTTACCTACAGTACGTCAGTTGTGTGCACCTACAGTACATCAGTTGTATGCAGCTACAGTACATCAGTTGTATTCACCTACAGTACGTCAGTTGTATTCACCTACAGTACGTCAGTTGTATTCACCTACAGTACGTCAGTTGTATTTACCTACAGTACGACAGTTGTATTTACCTACAGTACGTCAGTTGTATTTACCTACAGTACGACAGTTGTATTCACCTACAGTACGTCAGTTGTATGCACCTACAGTACATCAGTTGTATTCACCTACAGTACATCAGTTGTGTGCACCTACAGTACGTCAGTTGTATTCACCTACAGTACGTCAGTTGTGTGCACCTACAGTACATCAGTTGTGTGCACCTACAGTACGTCAGTTGTATGCACCTACAGTACGTCAGTTGTATTCACCTACAGTACATCAGTTGTGTGCACCTACAGTACGTCAGTTGTATTCACCTACAGTACGTCAGTTGTATGCACCTACAGTACGTCAGTTGTATGCACCTACAGTACGTCAGTTGTATGCACCTACAGTACGTCAGTTGTATTCACCTACAGTACATCAGTTGTATGCACCTACAGTACGTCAGTTGTATTCACCTACAGTACATCAGTTGTGTGCACCTACAGTACGTCAGTTGTATTCACCTACAGTACGTCAGTTGTATGCACCTACAGTACGTCAGTTGTATGCACCTACAGTACGTCAGTTGTATGCACCTACAGTACGTCAGTTGTATTCACCTACAGTACATCAGTTGTATGCACCTACAGTACGTCAGTTGTATTCACCTACAGTACATCAGTTGTGTGCACCTACAGTACATCAGTTGTGTGCACCTACAGTACGTCAGTTGTATGCACCTACAGTACGTCAGTTGTATTCACCTACAGTACATCAGTTGTGTGCACCTACAGTACGTCAGTTGTATTCACCTACAGTACGTCAGTTGTGTGCACCTACAGTACATCAGTTGTGTGCACCTACAGTACGTCAGTTGTATGCACCTACAGTACATCAGTTGTATGCACCTACAGTACATCAGTTGTGTGCACCTACAGTACATCAGTTGTGTGCACCTACAGTACGTCAGTTGTATGCACCTACAGTACGTCAGTTGTATGCACCTACAGTACGTCAGTTGTATGCACCTACAGTACATCAGTTGTGTGCACCTACAGTACGTCAGTTGTATGCACCTACAGTACGTCAGTTGTGTGCACCTACAGTACGTCAGTTGTATGCACCTACAGTACGTCAGTTGTATGCACCTACAGTACGTCAGTTGTGTGCACCTACAGTACGTCAGTTGTGTGCACCTACAGTACGTCAGTTGTGTGCACCTACAGTACGTCAGTTGTGTGCACCTACAGTACGTCAGTTGTGTGCACCTACAGTACGTCAGTTGTATGCACCTACAGTACGTCAGTTGTATGCACCTACAGTACGTCAGTTGTATGCACCTACAGTACGTCAGTTGTGTGCACCTACAGTACATCAGTTGTGTGCACCTACAGTACGTCAGTTGTGTGCACCTACAGTACGTCAGTTGTATTCACCTACAGTACATTGAGACACAGAATCCCAGTAACTACTTCAGACTGCACAATGGGCCCAAACGCTCTCATCCTCCTTTTCCTTGGCTTTGGAATCAGCTTAACTGCATTTCACACGATGCCCTCCCACATACGTAATCGTGTATGCGTGCCTATCCGTTACCAAGAAACATCCCCCGAGACCCAGCCCATATTAATAGTCCTATTCATTATATATTACTCTTGTCAAAGGGGTTGTGGTGGTGGGGGTGAGGGATGGAAGGTGGGGGTGTGGGGAGGGTAGCATAATACTGGCCCGAAGACACAAACTGAGATCCAGGAGTAAGCCAAATTCCTTTTCTGGAGCAAACACCCCGATTCCACCAAATGACATTCTGTACCGTTAGCATTTTATAATGTGACACAAATGGCTCTCCGGCACAATTTAAAATCCAAATAGTGAATCGGGGGAGTTCTGACAATGCCTCGATCACAGCTTTATTCAATGCTAGCAGAAAACAAACAAAACAGATCACTGGGACTAGAAGGTCAGTTTAACCCTGCAACAGTGCTCAGTGGTAAGCTCTATCTACGGCATGCTACAAAGGACAATTGGCTACATCAATAGTCAATACTGCTGAGCAAGTATGTGAGCTATACATACCTGGGGTGGCAGAGAGTTCCATGTAGTCATGGCTCTATTTAATACTGTGCAATTCCCAGCCTCTGTTCTGGACCTGGGGACTGTTTGGTACCGATGAGTGTCCGAACTGTGTGCCAAATGCTTGAACAGACAGTTTGGTACCTTCAACACCTCCCACAAAGACCAATAGTGATGCAACTTTGACATGTGTACCACTGACATTCACCCTCCATCTTTATCTTCATGGAATACATGCTGCTCTGTTCTGGACCAACTGCAATGTTCTTATATCCTTCTTTACCGCACATGAACACACTGGGCAGTATTCCAGGTGGTCTATGCTCCAACTGTGAAGGAGCTAAACTAATAGCAGTGGATACCAGTGGAGGCTGCTGAGGGGAGGACGGCTCATAATAATGGCTGGAAAGGAGCGAATGGAACGGCATCAAATAGATGGAACCCATATGTTTGACGTATATGAACCATTCCCCTCATTCTGCTCCAGCCATTACCACTAACTAACCTGTCCTCCCCAATGAAGGTGCCACCAACCTCCTGTGGTGGATACAACAGCCAGAGAGTATGATTACTAGATCTGTGAATGGAACAAATAACGAGGGTTACAGTGAGACCAGGAACCATTCCATAATCTGATTTCTATTACACAAGTGAACCCTGATATGAAACAGTTTTTATAATATCATCCCGTGTCTAAAAAACATGACATTTACATAATGTAAACACACCAATGTAATCGAATGGCCACAGTGTTTTAAATTGAAGCGTGTAATGAGCAGTACATAAGAGTGCTGTGTTGTAACAGTCAGGTCTGCTGGGTCGAGTAAAACAGTGTATTCCAGAGATATGGAGGGAGTAACCAGTAAAACAGTGTATTCCAGAGATATGGAGGGAGTACCCAGTAAGACAGTGTATTCCAGAGATATGGAGGGAGTAACCAGTAAAACAGTGTATTCCAGAGATATGGAGGGAGTAACCAGTAAGACAGTGTATTCCAGAGATATGGAGGGAGTAACCAGTAAAACAGTGTATTCCAGAGATATGGAGGGAGTAACCAGTAAGACAGTGTATTCCAGAGATATGGAGGGAGTAACCAGTAAGACAGTGTATTCCAGAGATATGGAGGGAGTAACCAGTAAGACAGTGTATTCCAGAGATATGGAGGGAGTACCCAGTAAGACAGTGTATTCCAGAGATATGGAGGGAGTACCCAGTAAGACAGTGTATTCCAGAGATATGGAGGGAGTAACCAGTAAGACAGTGTATTCCAGAGATATGGAGGGAGTAACCAGTAAAACAGTGTATTCCAGAGATATGGAGGGAGTAACCAGTAAGACAGTGTATTCCAGAGATATGGAGGGAGTAACCAGTAAGACAGTGTATTCCAGAGATATGGAGGGAGTACCCAGTAAGACAGTGTATTCCAGAGATATGGAGGGAGTAACCAGTAAGACAGTGTATTCCAGAGATATGGAGGGAGTAACCAGTAAGACAGTGTATTCCAGAGATATGGAGGGAGTAACCAGTAAGACAGTGTATTCCAGAGATATGGAGGGAGTACCCAGTAAGACAGTGTATTCCAGAGATATGGAGGGAGTACCCAGTAAGACAGTGTATTCCAGAGATATGGAGGGAGTAACCAGTAAGACAGTGTATTCCAGAGATATGGAGGGAGTACCCAGTAAGACAGTGTATTCCAGAGATATGGAGGGAGTACCCAGTAAGACAGTGTATTCCAGAGATATGGAGGGAGTAACCAGTAAGACAGTGTATTCCAGAGATATGGAGGGAGTAACCAGTAAGACAGTGTATTCCAGAGATATGGAGGGAGTAACCAGTAAGACAGTGTATTCCAGAGATATGGAGGGAGTACCCAGTAAGACAGTGTATTCCAGAGATATGGAGGGAGTAACCAGTAAGACAGTGTATTCCAGAGATATGGAGGGAGTAACCAGTAAGACAGTGTATTCCAGAGATATGGAGGGAGTACCCAGTAAGACAGTGTATTCCAGAGATATGGAGGAGTAACCAGTAAGACAGTGTATTCCAGAGATATGGAGGAGTAACCAGTAAGACAGTGTATTCCAGAGATATGGAGGGAGTAACCAGTAAGACAGTGTATTCCAGAGATATGGAGGGAGTAACCAGTAAGACAGTGTATTCCAGAGATATGGAGGGAGTAACCAGTAAGACAGTGTATTCCAGAGATATGGAGGGAGTACCCAGTAAGACAGTGTATTCCAGAGATATGGAGGGAGTAACCAGTAAGACAGTGTATTCCAGAGATATGGAGGGAGTAACCAGTAAGACAGTGTATTCCAGAGATATGGAGGGAGTAACCAGTAAAACAGTGTATTCCAGAGATATGGAGGGAGTACCCAGTAAGACAGTGTATTCCAGAGATATGGAGGGAGTAACCAGTAAGACAGTGTATTCCAGAGATATGGAGGGAGTAACCAGTAAGACAGTGTATTCCAGAGATATGGAGGGAGTACCCAGTAAGACAGTGTATTCCAGAGATATGGAGGAGTAACCAGTAAGACAGTGTATTCCAGAGATATGGAGGGAGTACCCAGTAAGACAGTGTATTCCAGAGATATGGAGGGAGTAACCAGTAAAACAGTGTATTCCAGAGATATGGAGGGAGTACCCAGTAAGACAGTGTATTCCAGAGATATGGAGGGAGTAACCAGTAAGACAGTGTATTCCAGAGATATGGAGGGAGTAACCAGTAAGACAGTGTATTCCAGAGATATGGAGGGAGTAACCAGTAAGACATACCTAGAGCCGGCTTCATACATAGAGCCGGCTTCAATCTGATCCTCATCAAATCTTTCCCCCAACAATATTTTCTGTTCTACAAATGTCCTTATTTACCGTCACAAACATTATTTTACAACTGATTTTGTTTAATACGCCACCAAAATGTTAATGAAATTGAGCAACGATTACTCCATCAAACTAATCAAAACATTTATTTTTGTAGAGCAAGAACAATGTTATTTATTTAGGTTCTATATTTTCTGGAATGCAGGTTTGTCTGAGTAGCACCATGGGTATTCTCTGTTGGAAGCAAGCATCAGCAGAAGGCCCAAAAACAGCAACACAAACCATGTTTGTTTTTATATCCTAATTAGCCACGGTTTATAAATAGCATGGCAAATGAAGGCAAATCTCTGGTTTTGGCCCGGTTGTGATTGCCCTCCGACAACATCTCTCCATCCTCCTCCCCGTGCAAGAGGAAAACAAACTCATACGCTGCTGCTATATGAAAGAAAACAAGGGACAGGAAAAAAACATGCGGTTGTAGCCAAAGTGGCGAGCCAAGCATTGTGAGCGTACAATACGGAATATAGGTGATCCCTGAGAGCTGGCGCTAAGCAGGCCTAATCCTGTTGACAGAGAATGGGCACAGGGAGTCATGCCAGGGTCGCATTGAGCTGTGGCTGTATGGAGCACCAGGGGAATTACTCACCGTGGCAAGGTTGGTCCTCCACCACCACGAGCCTGTCTGAGCCCGCCCACGGCTGGGCTGCCAGCGGGTACCAGCGGCACTGGGGTGAGCATGCCAGCCAGCCACCTAGGGTTCTCCCTTAACCCCCCCCACCCTCCTTCCTCCTCACCCACTCTGAGCCCTGCTGCAGGCCAAGCCTCCTATATTGCTCCAGCTTGGAAACTGGCTTGGGACTTCCTATAGGATTCAGTGGTGGTGACATGTTGGTGTCCCTAAAACGGTGGCCCCAATTAGGAGGGCACTGAGGGCTTAGCCAAAGATTAGCCAACGGTGTAAGGAGGGGGGTGAGGAGGGGACAAAGCCTCCGTCAACATGTGTCATCACTGTTACTCCGTGTCAGGTAACAGCGACAATGGAGACAAAGAAACCTGCTGGAATCTCATCTCTCTTCTTTAGGTTTGATTGATATTATAGGCAGAAACACTAAAGACTGACTACTAGAGGGTGAGTCTAAGACGTCTAAGAGACAGTCTGGCATTGTTCCTCAAAGTGCCACTCCTAATTCCTTTAGCTCTGACTAGCAGCACGTCAGTCTTAACACTGCTGCAGTGAGGTTGACTGGATCTCAGCTCAGATTCTACCAAGGCATTACAAGAAGTGTCATCGTTTTAATGCGATGATCTAGATTAGGGGCGATCTAGAGTAGAAATGCACAAAGGGAGATATTATTAACTCTCTTCAGTACTTTAGCTTTCTGAGTTTCGCTCCTCCCCTCCACCATCTCTCCACCTCCTTTTCCCTTAAACTATAGAATATTCGGCGGTTAATCAGATTGTGTGCAGGTTAGCAGGTCTATGTAGTGGAACGCGTCTTGTTGAGACCACCATGCACCTCTTTGGGTCCACTGGGATGGAGTGATATGGACAAAGAGGGAGGGACACCACTGGGGGGCATTAATCATCCCTCCATCCCTCCCTCTATCCCTCCATCCCTCCCTCTATCCCTCCATCCCTCCCTCTATCCCTCCTTTATGAAATGTGTCCTGATGACCTAATAGATGGAAAGGTAAAGGCCAGCCGTCCCACTCCACTGCATCCAAGAAGAGAGCTGGGACAGGTAACGTTACCATGCTCACACGCACACACACACACACACACACACACACACACACACACACACACACACACACACACACACACACACACACACACACACACACACACACAAATACATACACTGATATACTCACATAGATATGGAAATACACACGCACACAGGCGCACACACACACACACACACACACACACACATACACACACATACACACAAGTGTACTACAGTTTAGGCCTCTTGCACTGTGGGCATCTTGCCCTGTCATAGGAATCGGAGCATTTCCCACCATGGCCTATTACAGTATGGTGTGGATGTCAGTGGAACTTCCCCAAAACTGTTCCACATCACAGGCTTCAAGTCACAGCCCCAGCCAGCCGTCAAGGCAATGGTGGTAGAGGTCTCTGGCGAGACCCAGGGAGAGACGGACAAATCCCATTTTCAGTGTGTTGTCTAATGCTAACAGGTTTATCTCTGCCCCAGAAAAAGGCAGAACATTTCAGGTTTCGTTTCTTCATTAGATCTGCATGGCTGATGCTATGGCCATGTAGGAAACTCACTACAGAGGAGAATAAAGGCCAAAGGCATGGCTTTAGACCAGCAATGATGTCCATACACTTTACAAGGGAGGATTCAGTCAGGGGATGTACACACTGTGTTAGGGTTTACATGGGATGATTACAGTGTGATAATAAGGGTATGGGTCAGTCCATTATGTAACAGCCAAGGTACAATATCAATAGGAATCCCACATCACATTGGTAATTACTAACACAAAGCAGTGAGCTATGATTCTGAGCCACGGGTCTATGCTCATACAGGCTCACAGTTTATTCTGATATCACTTGTCTGATCACAATAAATATGATAGACATAAATCAAACTATAGTGTAAGTGCTGTGTATAGAGTACATGTGTTGTTTGTGTTTGTGTGTGCACGCACGCGCGCACGTGTGCAGCCCCAGGCCCAGCAGCTGTGAGCAGATGTCATTGTAAGTGAGCAGGGAGTTGGGAGAGAGAGAAATGTGCTGGGCCAACCCTCTAATTTACGCATGAGTGGAGCTGCACCACCGATATTTACATTTAAATTGATGTTTCAGATACTTAATTAAAGACGAGGACTGGGCTCTTCTGGTCGACGGCAGCTTCTTCCTCATCCTCCTCGCTGGAGCTCACAGACCGCTCACTGGAACCCAAACCCGGCAGAATATTCCACCGGCACCCAGGCCAGCTAATGACAATAGCTCCTGTTCCTGTCTTTCCCTTCTCTCTATGGTAATTTCAGAGTACATTACTGAACACACAATGCCCCCTGGTGGCTTGCTATACTCCACCAGAACTCACCACAACATCAGAACTCTTCCTACTCCAGCCAGTACTCATAAAGTCACACAACATCAGAACTCTTCCTGTACTCCAGCCAGTACTCATAAAGTCACACAACATCAGAACTCTTCCTGTACTCCAGCCAGTACTCATAAAGTCACACAACATCAGAACTCTTCCTGTACTCCAGCCAGTACTCATAAAGTCACACAACATCAGAACTCTTCCTGTACTCCAGCCAGTACTCATAAAGTCACACAACATTAGAACTCTTCCTACTCCAGCCAGTACTCATAAAGTCACACAACATCAGAACTTTTCCTGTACTCCAGCCAGTACTCATAAATTCACACAACATCAGAACTCTTCCTGTACTCCAGCCAGTACTCATAAAGTCACACAACATCAGAACTCTTCCTGTACTCCAGCCAGTACTCATAAAGTCACACAACATCAGAACTCTTCCTGTACTCCAGCCAGTACTCATGAATTCACACAACATCAGAACTCTTCCTGTACTCCAGCCAGTACTCATAAAATCACACAACATCATAACTTTTCCTGTATTCCAGCCAGTACTCATAAAGTCACACAACATCAGAACTCTTCCTGTACTCCAGCCAGTACTCATAAAGTCACACAACATCAGAACTCTTCCTGTACTCCAGCCAGTACTCATAAAGTCACACAACATCAGAACTCTTCCTGTACTCCAGCCAGTACTCATAAAGTCACACAACATCAGAACTCTACCTGTACTCCAACAAGTACTCATAAAGTCACACAACTTCAGAACTCTTCCTGTACTCCAGCCAGTACTCATAAAGTCACACAACATCAGAACTCTTCCTGTACTCCAGCCAGTACTCATAAAGTCACACAACATCAGAACTTTTCCTGTACTCCAGCCAGTACTCATAAAGTCACACAACATCAGAACTCTTCCTGTACTCCAGCCAGTACTCATAAAGTCACACAACATTAGAACTCTTCCTACTCCAGCCAGTACTCATAAAGTCACACAACATCAGAACTCTTCCTGTACTCCAGCCAGTACTCATAAAGTAACACAACATCAGAACTCTTCCTGTACTCCAGCCAGTACTCATAAAGTCACACAACATCAGAACTATTCCTACTCCAGCCAGTACTCATAAAGTCACACAACATCAGAACTCTTCCTGTACTCCAGCCAGTACTCATAAAGTCACACAACATCAGAACTCTTCCTGCACTCCAGCCAGTACTCATAAAGTCACACAACATCAGAACTTTTCCTGTACTCCAGCCAGTACTCATAAAGGCACACAACATCAGAACTCTTCCTGTACTCCAACCAGTACTCATAAAGTCACACAACATCAGAACTCTTCCTACTCCAGCCAGTACTCATAAAATCACACAACATCATAACTTTTCCTGTATTCCAGCCAGTACTCATAAAGGCACACAACATCAGAACTCTTCCTGTACTCCAACCAGTACTCATAAAGTCACACAACATCAGAACTATTCCTACTCCAGCCAGTACTCATCAAATCACACAACATCATAACTTTTCCTGTATTCCAGCCAGTACTCATAAAGTCACACAACATCAGAACTCTTCCTGTACTCCAGCCAGTACTCATAAAGTCACACAACATCAGAACTCTTCCTGTACTCCAGCCAGTACTCATAAAGTCACACAACATCAGAACTCTTCCTACTCCAGCCAGTACTCATAAAGTCACACAACATCAGAACTCTTCCTGTACTCCAGCCAGTACTCATAAAGTCACACAACATCAGAACTCTTCCTGTACTCCAGCCAGTACTCATAAAGTCACACAACATCAGAACTCTTCCTGTACTCCAACCAGTACTCATAAAGTAACACAACATCAGAACTCTTCCTGTACTCCAGCCAGTACTCATAAAGTCACACAACATCAGAACTCTTCCTACTCCAGCCAGTACTCATAAAATCACACAACATCATAACTTTTCCTGTATTCCAGCCAGTACTCATAAAGTCACACAACATCAGAACTCTTCCTGTACTCCAGCCAGTACTCATAAAGTCACACAACATCAGAACTCTTCCTGTACTCCAGCCAGTACTCATAAAGTCACACAACATCAGAAATCTTCCTACTCCAGCCAGTACTCATAAAGTCACACAACATCAGAACTCTTCCTGTACTCCAGCCAGTACTCATAAAGGCACACAACATCAGAACTCTTCCTGTACTCCAGCCAGTACTCATAAAGTAACACAACATCAGAACTCTTCCTGTACTCCAGCCAGTACTCATAAAGTCACACAACATCAGAACTCTTCCTACTCCAGCCAGTACTCATAAAATCACACAACATCATAACTTTTCCTGTATTCCAGCCAGTACTCATAAAGTCACACAACATCAGAACTCTTCCTGTACTCCAGCCAGTACTCATAAAGTCACACAACATCAGAACTCTTCCTGTACTCCAGCCAGTACTCATAAAGTCACACAACATCAGAAATCTTCCTACTCCAGCCAGTACTCATAAAGTCACACAACATCAGAACTCTTCCTGTACTCCAGCCAGTACTCATAAAGGCACACAACATCAGAACTCTTCCTGTACTCCAACCAGTACTCATAAAGTCACACAACATCAGAACTCTTCCTACTCCAGCCAGTACTCATAAAGTCACACAACATCAGAACTCTTCCTGTACTCCAGCCAGTACTCATAAAGTCACACAACATCAGAACTCTTCCTACTCCAGCCAGTACTCATAAAGTCACACAACATCAGAACTCTTCCTGTACTCCAGCCAGTACTCATAAAGTCACACAACATCAGAACTCTTCCTGTACTCCAACCAGTACTCATAAAGTAACACAACATCAGAACTCTTCCTGTACTCCAGCCAGTACTCATAAAGTCACACAACATCAGAACTCTTCCTGTACTCCAGCCAGTACTCATAAAGTCACACAACATCAGAACTCTTCCTGTACTCCAGCCAGTACTCATAAAGTCACACAACTTCAGAACTCTTCCTGTACTCCAGCCAGTACTCATGAAGTCACACAACATCAGAACTCTTCCTGTACTCCAGCCAGTACTCATAAAGTAACACAACATCAGAACTCTTCCTGTACTCCAGCCAGTACTCATAAAGTCACACAACATCAGAACTATTCTTACTCCAGCCAGTACTCATAAAGTCACACAACATCAGAACTCTTCCTGTACTCCAGCCAGTACTCATAAAGTCACACAACATCAGAACTCTTCCTGTACTCCAGTCAGTACTCATAAAGTCACACAACATCAGAACTCTTCCTACTCCAGCCAGTACTCATATAGGCACACAACATCAGAACTCTTCCTGTACTCCAGCCAGTACTCATAAAGTCACACAACATCAGAACTCTTCCTGTCCTCCAGACAGTACTCATAAAGTCACACAACATCAGAACTCTTCCTGTACTCCAGCCAGTACTCATAAAGTCACACAACATCAGAACTCTTCCTGTACTCCAACAAGTACTCATAAAGTCACACAACATCAGAACTATTCCTGTACTCCAGCCAGTACTCATAAAATCACACAACATCAGAACTCTTCCTGTACTCCAGCCAGTACTCATAAAGTCACACAACGTCAGAACTCTTCCTGTACTCCAGCCAGTACTCATAAAGTCACACAACATCAGAACTCTTCCTGTACTCCAGCCAGTACTCATAAAGGCACACAACATCAGAACTCTTCCTGTACTCCAGCCAGTACTCATAAAGTCACACAACATCAGAACTCTTCCTGTACTCCAGCCAGTACTCATAAAGTCACACAACGTCAGAACTCTTCCTGTACTCCAGCCAGTACTCATAAAGTCACACAACATCAGAACTCTTCCTGTACTCCAGCCAGTACTCATAAAGTCACACAACATCAGAACTCTTCCTGTACTCCAGCCAGTACTCATAAAGGCACACAACATCAGAACTCTTCCTGTACTCCAGCCAGTACTCATAAAGTCACACAACATCAGAACTCTTCCTGTACTCCAGCCAGTACTCATAAAGGCACACAACATCAGAACTCTTCCTGTATGTATAGTCTCGCTATGACAGCCAGTTGCCCTGATAACACTGTCAGCTCACTCTGCTCAGCTAACCCACTCTGAAGACCCTGTGTAGCCCTGATAACACTGTCAGCTCACTCTGCTCAGCTAACCCACTCTGAAGACCCTGTGTAGCCCTGATAACACTGTCAGCTCACTCTGCTCAGCTAACCCACTCTGAAGACCCTGTGGAGCCCTGATAACACTGTCAGCTCACTCTGCTCAGATAACCCACTCTGAAGACCCTGTGTAGCCCTGATAACACTGTCAGCTCACTCTGCTCAGCTAACCCACTCTGAAGACCCTGTGTAGCCCTGATAACACTGTCAGCTCACTCTACTCAGCTAACCCACTCTGAAGACCCTGTGTAGCCCTGATAACACTGTCAGCTCACTCTGCTCAGCTAACCCACTCTGAAGACCCTGTGGAGCCCTGATAACACTGTCAGCTCACTCTGCTCAGATAACCCACTCTGAAGACCCTGTGTAGCCCTGATAACACTGTCAGCTCACTCTACTCAGCTAACCCACTCTGAAGACCCTGTGTAGCCCTGATAACACTGTCAGCTCACTCTGCTCAGCTAACCCACTCTGAAGACCCTGTGTAGCCCTGATAACACTGTCAGCTCACTCTACTCAGCTAACCCACTCTGAAGACCCTGTGTAGCCCTGATAACACTGTCAGCTCACTCTGCTCAGCTAACCCATTCTGAAGACCCTGTGTAGCCCTGATAACACTGTCAGCTCACTCTGCTCAGCTAACCCATTCTGAAGACCCTGTGTAGCCCTGATAACACTGTCAGCTCACTCTGCTCAGCTAACCCATTCTGAAGACCCTGTGTAGCCCTGATAACACTGTCAGCTCACTCTGCTCAGCTAACCCACTCTGAAGACCCTGTGTAGCCCTGATAACACTGTCAGCTCACTCTGCTCAGCTAACCCACTCTGAAGACCCTGTGTAGCCCTGATAACACTGTCAGCTCACTCTGCTCAGCTAACCCATTTTGAAGACCCTGTGTAGCCCTGATAACACTGTCAGCTCACTCTGCTCAGCTAACCCATTCTGAAGACCCTGTGTAGCCCTGGAGGCTGTAGTCTAAAACTGGGTGTGTTCTGGCAGGCTGTTTTGGACCTGTCATCATCAGACATATATGAATACACCGCTGTTTCTCCTGTACTTTCTGTCTTGGGCCCCTGAAGCAACATGTATTTATATTTCAAATATTATATTGCAACTCCTGGCTGTTAAAAAACAGACACACCCAATGATGGAAGGGAGTTAGGCTTTGTCTAAGTAATGGTGGGGGAGACTAGTCTAGAATGGCACTACACCACTATACAGTTTTATGAGGGGCTGTGATGGAGCCAGGGCCGTACTGCAGAGGCACTCCACTCCTGATGAACCACCCTCCCAGCATTCTCCTCTCCTCTCTCCCCTGCCCCTGGACCCTTAGAGGGGCTCCTAGCCGCTTGTAGCACACACCCCTCTATCACCACCACTTCCTCCCAAACAGCCTTCTAATAGATTTTAAAAGAGGGTTATTAACATTACCTGCTAATTATGTAAGGACCTAATTAGGGAAAGAGAAAAAAAAATCATTTTTTTGTCTAATTAGGTTTTGTCTCTAAGTACGGCCTGATAACCAAGGGAATGCTGTCTGCATGGAGATCTCCATAGAAATGAGAGTGCAATGAGCCAGGGAGAGAGGCTCCTCTCCTTCGGAAAAGAAGTTAACCCTTTAAGTCGGAGACTTGACTCTATTAACAGCGGAGCTGGCAGAGGGCAATTACCAGCCAAATGGTTTATTTAGGACGTGTTCATCTGGGAGTGGGAGCTGCATCATTCAGTGTGTTAATAACTCAATACAGGGCTTCATTACCGATTACAGTCACTGGATGGTAATACCTTCCTGATAGCCAACTGAAGCCTGATGCTATCAGCCCCGCCGCTGAATTATAAGGAATGAGACCTAATTTTTCAGTTGCTCGGCTCGTTCCCCTGCTGTTTCCTCCACTCAAGTGCTACCCAGTGGGTGTGTTGCCACAGTCACTTCCCTGGGGTTCCAGGCTAAGGCATGGGCATGGGCATGGGAAGAGACAACGTACTAGACAACTACTCAGCCACAGTAAAAAAGGGAGAGATCAGATCCATTTTACAGAAACATCATTACTGAAAAGAGATAATGAAGATTGGCAGGGTCTGCACTCTTAGAAAAAGGGTTTCAAAAGGGTTCTTTGGTTGTCCCCATAGAATAACCATTTTTGGTCCCAAGTAGAAGCCTTTTGGGTTCCATGTACAGTTAATTTGGAAAGTATTCAGAACCCTTCACTTTTTCCATTTTGTTACATTACAGCCTTATTCTAAAATGGATTAAATCATTTTCCCCTCATCAATCTACACACAATACCCCATACTTTGTTGAAGCACCTTTAGCAGAAATGACAACCTTGAGTCTTCTTGGGTATGACGCAACAAGCTTAGCACACTTGTGTTTGAGTTTCTACAATTCTCTGCAGATCCTCTCAAGCTCTGTCAGGTTGGATGGGGAGTGTCGCAAGTCCGGGCCACTCAAGGACATTCAGAAACTTGTCCCGAAGCAACTCCTGCATTGTCTTGGCTGAGCACTTAGTGGTGTTGGGTCCTATTGGAAGGTGAACCTTCACCCCATTCTGAGGTCCTGAACACTCTTGAGCAGGTTTCTTCGTTCATTTTCCCTCTCGATCCTGACTAGTCTCCCAGTCCCTGCTGCTAAAAAACATCCCCACAGCATGATGCTGCCGCCACCATGCTTCACAGTAGGGATGGTATTGGCCAGGTGATGAGCAGTGCCTGGTTTCCTCCAGACGTTACGCTTGGCATTCAAGCCAAAGAGTTCAATCTTGGTCTCATCAGCTTGTTTTGTGTGCTTTTCCAAGTTACGTGTCATGCATAGGTGTAATAGGTGGCAGGGAAGTCAGGCGCAGGAGAGTCAAAATGGAGTGTAAATATGGAGTCCTTTAATAAAGTTCCACGAGTATGCTCCATAACAATAAATGTACAAACAAACAAAACATGGGTACGAAGACCCGACGCGCACCTATACAAACAATCACACTACACTGACAACAAATCAATCTCTGACAAAGACATGAGGGAAAACAGAGGTTAAAATACACAACAGGTAATGAATGGGATTGAAAACAGGTGTGTGGGAAGACAAGACAAAACCAATGGAAAATGAAAGAGGATCAATGATGGCTAGAAGACCGGTGATGTCGAACGCCGAACACCGCCCGAACAAGGAGAGGCAACGACTTTGGCAGAAGTCGTGACAGTACCCCCCCCCCCCTGACGCGCGGCCCCAGCTGCGTGTCGACACCGGCCTCGCGGTCGACCCGGATGGCGAGGTGCAGGGCGATCCGGATGGAGACGGTGGAATTCTGATAACATGGAAGGATCTAACACGTCCTCCACCGGAACCCAGCATCTCTCCTCCGGCCCGTACCCCTCCCAGTCCACGAGGTACTGAAGGCCCCTCGCCCGACGTCTCCAATCCAAAATGGATCGAACAGAGTACGCCGGAACCCCCTCGATGTCTAGAGGAGGCGGAGGAACATCTCGCACTTCAGCCTCCTGGAGCGGGCCAGCCAGCATCGGCCTGAGGAGAGCCACATGGAACGAGGGATTAATACGGTAATGAGTGGGTAGTTGTAACCTATAACATACCTCGTTCACTCTCCTCAGGACTTTAAACGGCCCCACAAACCGCGGACCCAGCTTCCGGCAGAGCAGGCGAAGGGGTAGGTTTCGGGTCGAGAGCTAGACCCTGTCCCCTGGTGCGAACACTGGGGAATCACTGCGGCGACGGTCTGCGCCAATTTTCTGGCGCCTTATGGCACGCTGAAGGTGGACGTGGGCTGTCTCCCAGGTTTCCTCAGCGTGCCGAAACCAATTGTCCACCGCAGGGGCCTCGGTCTGGCTCTGATGCCAAGGAACCAGAACCGGCTGATACCCTAATACACATTGAAAGGGAGTAAGGTTAGTGGAGGAGTGACGTAGCGAGTTCTGAGCCATCTCTGCCCAGGGCACGAAATTCGCCCACTCCCCAGGCCGATCCTGGCAATAAGACCGCAGAAACCTACCCACATCCTGGTTAACTCTCTCCACCTGCCCATTACTCTCGGGGTGAAAACCTGAGGTAAGACTAACCAAGATCCCCAGACGCTCCATGAACGCCTTCCAGACCTTTGATGTGAACTGGGGACCCCGATCAGACACTATATCCTCAGGCACCCCATAGTGCCGGAAAACGTGTGTAAACAGGGCCTCTGCAGTTTGTAAGGCCGTAGGGAGACCGGGCAAAGGGAGGAGACGACAGGACTTTGAAAACCGAACCACAACGACCAGGATCGTGGTGTAACCCTGTGAAGGTGGAAGATCAGTCAAAAAATCCACCGTCAGGTGCGACCATGGCCGTTGAGGAACGGGTAGAGGTTGTAGCTTACCTCTGGGCAGGTGTCTAGGAGCCTTGCACTGGGCGCACACCGAACAGGAAAAGTGGGCCACCAGTACCTTCCTTCAAGACAGCGCATTGTCCGACCTATCCCAGGATGACCAGAGGAGGGTGACGTGTGAGCCCAATATATCAATCGGTCGCGGACAGCAGACGGAACGTACAGACGACCAGCTGGACACTCAGGGGGAGAAGGCTCTGCACGTGACGCCCGCTCAATGTCCGCGTCCAGCTCCCACACTACCGGCGCCACCAGACACGAAGCTGGGAGTATGGGAGTGGGATCCATGGACCGCTCCTCTGTGTCATACAGCCGAGACAATGCGTCTGCCTTAACGTTCTGGGAGCCTGGTCTGTAAGAAAGAGTAAACACAAAACGAGTGAAAAACATGGCCCACCTTGCCTGGCGAGGATTCAATCTCTTCGCCTGCCGGATGTACTCCAGATTGCGGTGGTCAGTCCAGATGAGAAAAGGGTGTTTAGCCCCCTCAAGCCAATGCCTCCACACCTTCAAGGCTTCTACGACAGCTAACAGCTCTCGGTTCCCCACATCATAGTTTCGCTCTGCTGGACTGAGCTTCTTCGAAAAGAAAGCACAGGGGCGAAGCTTCAGTGGCGTACCCGAACACTGAGAGAGCACTGCTCCTATCCCAGCTTCGGATGCGTCCACCTCCACTATGAATGGCAAAGAGGGATCCGGATGAGCCAGCACAGGCATCGAGGTAAACAGAGTCTTCAGGTGCTCAAAAGCCCTGTTCGCCTCAGCCGACCACTGCAAGCGCACCGGGCCCCTCTTTAGCAGTGAGGTAATGGGAGCTGCCACCTGACCAAAACCCCGGATAAACCTCTGGTAGTAATTGGAAAACCCGAAGAAACGCTGCAACTCCTTTACCGTGGTTGGAATCGGCCAATTACGCAAGGCTGTAATGCTTTCGCTCTCCATCTCCACTCCTGAAGTGGAAATCCGATGCCCTAGGAAGGAGATGGATTGTTGGAAAAATAAGCATTTTTCAGCCTTGACATATAGATCATGCTCCAACAGGCGACCAAGCACCCTGCGCACCAGGGACACATGCTCGGCGCGTGTAGCAGAGTATATCAGAATATCATCGATATACACCACTACACCCTGCCCGTGCAGGTCCCTGAAGATCTCATCTACAAATGATTGGAAAACTGATGGAGCATTCATCAACCCATATGGCATGACCAGGTACTCATAATGACCTGAGGTAGTGCTAAATGCCGTCTTCCACTCATCACCCTTCTTAATACGCACCAGTTTGTACGCACTCCTGAGATCCAATTTTGTGAAAAAACGTGCCCTGTGCATTAACTCAATAGCCGTATTGATCAGAGGTAGCGGGTAGCTATATTTCACTGTGATTTTATTAAGACCTCGATAATCAATGCACGGGCGTAAACCGCCATCCTTTTTCTTCACAAAAAAGAAACTTGAGGAGACGGGTGAAATGGATGGCTGAATGAACTCCTGATGCAGGGATTCAGAGACATATGTCTCCATAGCCTCCGTCTCCGCTTGCGACAGGGGATACACGTGAATCTTGGGATATGCAGCGTCTACCAGGAGATCTATCGCACAATCCCCCCGTCGATGGGGTGGTAATTGAGTCGCCTTCTTTTTACAGAAGGCGAGAGCCAAATCGGCATATTCGGGGGGAATGCGCACGGTGGAGACCTGGTCTGGACTTTCCACCATAGTAGCACCAACGGAAACACCTACCTGAGCATTCTCGCGACCACCCCGTGAGAGCCCTCTGTGGCCAAGAAACAGTGGGGTTATGACAAACTAACCAGGGTAGGCCAAGCACCACAGAATACGCAGGAGAATCAATAAGGAAAAGACTAATCTTCCCTCCTGCGTTATCATACACAAAGGTGCGGTAACCTCCCTGATAAACCCTGACCCTAATGGTCGACTATCTAAGGCATGAATAGGGATAGGCATATCCACAGGAACAATAGGGATCCCTAAACTATGAGCTAGACTTTTATTAATGAAATTCCCAGCCGCACCTGAATCAACTAGTGCCTTATACTGGGAATGCAGTGAAAAATCAGGAAAAGAGACAGAGACAAACATTAGTGCAGGATGAGAATGGTGCCTACTCACCTGGGGTGACGCCAGAATGCCCTGCCTGCCCTCTCTATTCCCAGAGGAACGAACCCGGCACCGACCAGCAGTGTGCCCTCTGCGACCATGAATGGTGCTCGAGCGGGAACCCCCTCCGGTCTCCCTGCGCACCATCCCTCCCAATTCCATAGGTTCGGGAGAGAGGGTGCGGGATGATGGATCAACCAGACCCCGATCTAAACGTCCACGAGTAGCCAGCATGTTGTCCAGCTTGATGGACATGTCCACCAGCTGGTCGAAGGTGAGGGTGGTGTCTCTACAGGCCAGCTCCCGACGGACGTCCTCGCGTAGACTACAACGGTAATGGTCGATCAGGGCCCTGTCGCTCCATCCAGCGCCGGCAGCCAAGGTCCTAAATTCCAAAGCAAAATCCTGTGCACTCCTCGTCTCCTGCCTCAGATGATAGAGGAGCTCACCCGCTGCTTTGCCTTCAGGTGGGTGATCGAATACTATCCGGAACTGGCGGATGAACTCCTCAAAATGGTCCAACGCCGCATCCTCCCTTCTACACACAGCGCTGGCCCATTCCAGGGCTTTCCCGGTGAGGCATGAGACGAGGGCGTAACTCTTCTCACGGTCAGATGGTACTGGGGAGGCCGTGGCTAGATATAAGTTTAGCTTGAGGAGGAAACCCTGGCAGCCGGCAGTATCTCCGTTGTATCCCGTGGGTAGGGATAAATGGATCCTCGATTCCGGAGAGGAAAAATCGTTCACGGGAGATTCCGGTTGTGGTGGTGGTGGCGCTGGAGAAACTCCCTGTCTCTCCCAGCGATCCATTTTCTGGACAATGTGCTCCATGACGGAGCTGATACAGTCAAGCTCCCTCGCTTGTTCCTGAACGCGTTCCTCCAGGTCCATGGGTATAGTGTCTTCTCCTGCTGACTTCATATATATTAGGGTCAGAGATTCTGTCATGTATAGGTGTAATAGGTGGCAGGGAAGTCAGGCGCAGGAGAGTCAAAATGGAGTGTAAATATGGAGTCTTTTAATAAAGTTCCACGAGTATGCTCCATAACAATAAATGTACAAACAAACAAACAAAACATGGGAACGAAGACCCGACGCGCACCTATACAAACAATCACACTACACTGACAACAAATCAATCTCTGACAAAGACATGAGGGGAAACAGAGGGTTAAATACACAACAGGTAATGAATGGGATTGAAAACAGGTGTGTGGGAAGACAAGACAAAACCAATGGAAAATGAAAAAAGGATCAATGATGGCTAGAAGACCGGTGACGTCGAACGCCGAACACTGCCCGAACAAGGAGAGGCAACGACTTCGGAAGAAGTTGTGACATTACGTCCAATCAATTCAATTTAAAACAAGTGGACTCCAATCAAGTTGCAGAAAGATCTCAAGAATAATCCATTTTCAAAAATGTAAAAAAAAAAATGTTTTCGCTTTGTCATTATGGGGTATTGTGTTTGATCAATTTTAGAATAAGGTTGTAACATAATAAAATGTGGAGGGGTCTGAATACTTTCAGAATGCACTGTATATACAACCCTCTGTGGTAGAACCCAAAAGGGTTATTCCAAGGGTTCTCCTATGGGGACAGCCAAAGAACCCTTTAGGTTCTAGATAGCACCTTTTTTTCTGAGAGTGTAGGGGAGCAGAGCAGAGTCCAATGCCACATCCTGACACTAGGTCTGAGGTCAAAGGTCAGTAGATGAGGTGTGCCCGCGTTGCATAGGCAGGCACATGAAGAGTTAAAAGATGCCCGATAGTGATGGGGGCAGGAAACAGGGTTTGCATGTCATCTCTGGTTACCACCATGCTAAAGGTAGCCTAGTGAAGGGCCCTGGCAACAACCCGCTTCCTGTGTGATTACATGTTTAATTTACTTCACATCTAAAAAAAAATGGTCTACTATGACAGAGCCAATTTGTAGTGATCCCCGTATGAGTGTCAGACAGGCAAAGTGAAGGGTGTTGCTGCAGTGAAACCTCTCTCCCTACAAGCCCTAATGGAATCTCAATGAACCCCTATGCCGCTGGGTCCACCAGAGGCAGACAGCCCCGCCATTACAGCCAAGGACCCTCCTTCACACGCTGCACGCCTCTCACTCACTCCTGTTATTATCACTTCAACCATCCTGGGTAAAGAGCCAGGAGGTCTGAGGGGGGGGAAACAGTACCAAAGGGAGGGAGGTTACCATCACTTACAGCCATGTACCTTGACATTCTCCAAATCCAGTTGGCTAGGGGAGGGGGGCCAAATAGCAGCCTTCTAAATTGAAGAAGCCGGACACAGTGTTTAAAGTCATAGCTGATCGTAGAGGAGCGCTGATGTCCAATTTTATTTTGAAACCTTGATTCATAAATAGACAGAGAAGGCATGGATATATTTAACATAGGTGTCTATCTGGCTGTCAATTTAAAGTGTCTCATTTTCACCTTACAGGGAAGAGAGAAAAAAAACTTGGTCCTTGAGTTGAAATTATTCAAATTATATTAATGTTCCATATCTTGGGAAATTGCAAAAGAAATTGGCGTGCTGCAATTGAAGGTTGTGCTGTTATCTCTTGTTCATAAACATTGGGTCGTTAAGTGTTCTGCCGTTTGAAAGCCGTGAGCATATGTCCAAACAAATCAAACATAAAAGATCCAAATTAATGACTATCAGCAAAATAGAAGCAATAGATGATAAATTCAATGCAATATAAGCAAATGTTTAACATTCAAATGGAACCTGACCTTGTAAAGTTGATGGGACCATGTGATTCTCTGCATTAAAATGTTATTCAATAACATCCATTAACAATAATTTGTTTACGGTCACCTTCAATGTAAAAAAAAATAAAAAACATGTATGCAAAGTATGTCTGCATTTGCAGAGCTTCTTATTTTTCTCCATGTCCTTGGTTTAATCGAATGGCAAAATCCAACACTATGAAATGAAAATAATAAAACCCACAACCCTGGTCTTGTAAGCCAGAGCAGATGCTTTCTTTCCCAAACTTGCTACCTAGTCCTCTCCTCTCTCCCCGCAGTAAGGTTAACATGACCCATCCCTGCGGGAGTGTGATCTAGGGTCTAGCCTACGGTGAGAATGTTTACTGTTTTGCCGAGCCCAGCCTGACCACGGCCGGGGGAGAGACAAGATAAATTTGACAGCTAATGTAAAAATAACAGCCAATCATAAATCAGGGAAGCAGGCATGAGTCGATGATGAGAGTTAATCAATACGGGCTTGACTTTGTCATTGTGTGAAATGGCACTCCATTTATTAACAGGGAGAGAAAAAAATTATCTGAGGAGAAAAATTATTCACATTAGAGTATGCATGGTGAAGAGAGGTGAGGGGGAGGGTGGGGCTGAGGGTGTTTAGCCACTGCTACAGCCAGCAGCCAAGCAAGGCCTGCCCTGCCCAGACTGGCCCAATACAATACAATAATCAAAATACAGTATGTTCCTCAGTCTCTTACAAATCTTTTTTTTGTGATAGACAAATTGGTAGTTACAGTCTTGTCCCATCGCTGCAACTCCCCTACGGACTCAGGAGAGGCAAAGGTCAAGAGCCATGCATCCTCCGAAACACGACCCTGCCAAGCAGCACTGCTTCTTGACACAATGCTCACTTAACCCGGAAGCCAGCTGCACCAATGTGTCAGAGGATACACTGTCCAGCTGGCGACAGAAGTCAGCTTGCAGGTGCCCGGCCTGCCACAAGGAGTCACTGGAGCATGATGAGACAAGGAAAATCCCGGCCGGGCAAATCCTCGCCTAACCCGGACAACGCTGGGCCAATTGTATGCCGCCTCATGAGTCTCCTGGTCACGGCCCGCTGTGACACAGCCTGGGATCGAACCTTAGACTGTTGTGCCACAGAGGATCAGGCTGAGACAGAAGCAAAGGCTGAGACAGAAGCGGAGACAGAGGCTGAGACTGAAGCAGAGCCAGAGGCTGAGACAAAGGCAGAGAAAAGCTCAGGCAGAGACAGAAGCAGAGGCAGAGACAGAAGCAGAGGCTGAGACAGTAGCAAAGACAGAGCTGAGACAGAGGCTGAGACAAAGTCTCAGGCAGAGACAGAAGCAGAGACAGAAGTAGAGACAGAAGCAGAGACAGAGGCTGAGACAAAGTCAGAGAAAGTCTCAGGCAGAGACAGAAGCAGAGGCAGAAGCAGAGATAGAAGCAAAGACAGAGAATGAGACAGAGGCTGAGACAGAAGCAGAGACAGAGACTGAGGCTGAGACAGAGGCTCAGGCAGAGGCAGAGACTCAGAGTATGAGAAAGGCTGAGACAGAGGCTGAGACAGCAGTATAGGGGTAGGAGTAGAGAAAGCTCTTCCGTGCGAGTGTGTGAACGAGCGGACAGACTGGCGGGTGAGAGAGGTGGCTGATTTGAGTGGGTCTGGCTGGTCTACTCTGGGGAAATTGGGCCCTGAGAGTGGAGTTGTGATTTACTCTGGGCCCCTGGCTGGTTTGTCTGTCTGGCTGATGAGCTCCAGGCTCCTAGCTGCTGGGGCCCACACCACCAGGGGATTGGTTCTGACCAATATGTTCCCATCCAGTCTAAAGGACAGGGCTAATATGCTACAGGAACCCTGGCCACGTGCTCGCTCTTTTCCTTCATTTAAAGTCCCTCTCTATCTCTACCTCCTTCGCTCACTATCTACCTCATTCTCTCTCCCATTGCTTTTCTTCCTCTTCATATCAGACCTTCTCTATCCTGCGCTCACTCCCTCTCTCTCTCTTTACCACTCTCCCTCCTGATATCAGGACCTCTTTTTCCATTTTGTCTCCTCTCCCCTCATCTTGCGTCCCCCTCCCTCTCCACCTCTCCTCTGCACTTGCTCTCCCCTCCCTCCCCCCTCTCTCTCTCCCGCTCTCCTGCTACTTCCCAGTGCTGCAGTCATTTTTCCTCACCCAAGGCTCATTGCCAGGTCCGGGGGAATGTATGGCTTTATTTGTACGGCGCTGGAGTCTTATTGGATTCCTATTGCTCTGGAACAGGAGAAACACATTCCAGATTCATCAAGGGACAATTTAATTCAGAATTCATGAAGTGTGCATCCGTCAAGGTGCCGGCTCCAAGATGCCCTGTATGTTCCCTCTGTGCTTCTTCTCTACAGCGCATCCCACTCCATCAGTTCCTCCAGGCCCATTTCCCTCCCTGATTAGAAAATACCCAGTGATTTCCTGATGTGGCTCTAAAAGATCTCACCTATTTCCTAAGGTCTGACTCCTGCTTTAGATCCAGACACCAATCTACTGGGGAAGGGAGACTGGACACCAAGTTTAATAACCTTCACTCACCATACATTCTTCAGACTATAGAATTACACAGGTTTCTACCACTGCCCTCCAAGGTGAGAAAACTAGTTTCAGCTCTAATGGGTGCTCTGTGCAGATTTATCTGGCTAATATTTGGACATACATACACTGAACAAATATATAAATGCAACATGTAAAGTGTTAATCCCATATCTCATGAGCTGAAATAAAAGATCCCAGTCATTTTCCATACACACCAAAATATTATTTATGTCTGTAATAAGGCCCTTTTGTGGGGAAAAGCTAATTCTGTCTGTGCCTGGCTCCCCATTGGGTGGGTCTGGCTCCCCATTGGGTGGGTCTGGCTCCCCATTGGGTGGGTCTGGCTCCCCATTGGATGGGTCTGGCTCCCCATTTGGGTGGGTCTGGCTCCCCATTGGATGGGTCTGGCTCCCCATTGGGTGGGTCTGGCTCCCCATTGGGTGGGTCTGGCTCCCCATTGGGTGGGTCTGGCTCCCCATTTGGGTGGGTCTGGCTCCCCATTGGATGGGTCTGGCTCCCCATTGGGTGGGTCTGGCTCCCCATAGGGTGGGTCTGGCTCCCCATTGGGTGGGTCTGGCTCCCTTATTGGGTGGGCCTATGCTGCGCACCTGTCCAGTCATGTGAAATCCATAGATTAGAGCGTAGTGAATTTATTTAAATTGACTTGTTTCATTTTGAACTGTGAACCCTCTGTGCACCCTCTGTGAACCCTCTGTGTACCCTCTGTGCACCCTCTGTGTACCCTCTGTGTACCCTTTGTGAACCCTCTGTGTACCCTCTGTGCACCCTCTGTGCACCCTCTGTGTACCCTCTGTGTACCCTCTGTGCACCCTCTGTGCACCCTCTGTGCACCCTCTGTGTACCCTCTGTGCACCCTCTGTGTACCATCTGTGTACCCTCTGTGTACCCTCTGTGCACCCTCTGTGTACCCTCTGTGCACCATCTGTGCACCCTCTGTGTACCCTCTGTGCACCCTCAGTGTACCTTCTGTGTGCGTTCAGCATCAAGGTCAACAGGATGATCTGAACAGTACAGGAGGCTCTCTTCTTCAGCAGATTCCCTCCCTTCACCCTTTCACTCCTTTCCTCCATCCCCTGGACCAGACCTGATCCGCATCCTCAGTATGAAGACACTGCAGAACACGTCAGTGAACAGAACTGCAGCAAAGATACCAGCGTTGAATTGTATGGAGCCTCGAGATGGCGCCTCACATTGACAAAAGGATGCATAGCGGTTCCAACCATGCCACCCTGTACCTCAGGGGTCTGTACTTGAGGAAGACCAAAGGGTGGATCACCGCCAGGTAGCGCTCTACACAGATGAAACACTGGATCAGGAGCCGTCCAACCTCGACCAAGCCAAAAATGCACTCCTTGGCAGAATGAATGGTCAAATTCTTTGATGAAGTGGACATGGGTGACAAATGGAGGTGAGTAGAGGCAGTAGAGAAGCTCCATGACAGACTGGTTGATGGTAAAAATCTCCTGGTTCTCCTGAATCAAACGGACGCCAACCACAGCCACAGGTACCAGGTGTTGGTGACCGGGCCAAGAAGGCAGTTGAACACCTCCGTTCCCAGGTAGACTGGCCGACAGGTGTCATAATAATTTGTGTGATTAAACCTGGCGGGGTCAGGAAAAGAGACGTTTGGCTCCTTAATTGCTGCACATCCTCTGTTACTTTAGTCTCTGAATAATAGGAAGATCTGCCTTCTAAGATAGAGAGGAGAGGTAATTAGTGGATATGGAGAGGTGAAAGGCTTACTGGAAAACAAGTTTTATCATCACAGGAATTCAACTTAGATACGCAGACATAGACAACGTTATTATGAGAAATTGATTTAAATGACTGTGTTTTTTCAAGACAAGAGTTTTCACTGTACCTTCTGTGGCTTGTTCTTACCGGAGAAGAATGAGCTTCTATACCTCTGTCCAGGGGTTAGGATTCAGCACCTACAGTATGCTTTGAAGAGTTCTCAAAACAAGATCACACTCATCTAGACGAGCCTAAATCTGACTCGTGTATTAATATTTTATTTAAAGTGCAACTTTTTATTTTTTTATTTTTTTATTTCACCTTTATTTAACCAGGTAGGCTAGTTGAGAACAAGTTCTCATTTGCAACTGCGCCCTGGCCAAGATGAAGCATAGCAATTTGACACATACAAAAACACAGAGTTACACATGAAATAAACAAAACATACATTCAACTGCCATTCAAATGGCCAACGTTAACATCAGGGGTGTCCATGTTTTTTCCAGTGTTTCTGGAGCCTAATTGTCTTCTAGGAGTGTTCTGTGTCAGGGCTAGAATGTTGCGTAACGATGACAACTTTAGCAAAGTCTCATGCACAGTCCGTCCACATATACAGTTGAAGTCGGAAGTTTGCATACACTTAGGTTGGAGTCATTAAAACTCGTTTTTCAACCACTCCACAAATTTCTTGTTAACAAATGATAGTTTTGGCAAGTCGGTTAGGACATCTACTTTGTGCAGGACACAGGTCATTTTTCCAACAATTGTTTACAGACAGATTATTTCACTTATAATTCACTGCATCACAATTCCAGTGGGTCAGAAGTTCACATACACTAAGTTGACTGTGCCTTAAAACAGCTTGGAAAATTCCAGAAGATGATGTCATGGCTTTAGCAGCTTCTGATAGGCTAATTGACATAATTTGAGTCAATTGGACGTGTACCTGCAGATGTATTTCAAGGCCTACCTTCAAACTCCATGGCTCTTTGGTTGACATCATGGGAAAATCAAAAGAAATCAGCCAAGATCTTTTAGACCTCCACAAGTCTGGTTCATCCTCGTTCATCTGTACAAACAATAGTGCGCAAGTATAAACACCATGGGACCATGCAGCCGTCATACCGCTCAGGAAGGAGAGGCGTTCTGTCTCCTAGAGATGAACATACTTTGGTGCGAAAACTGCAAATCCATCCCAGAACAACAGCAAAGGACCTTGTGAAGATGCTGGAGGAAACAGGTACAAAAGTATCTATATCCACACTAAAATGAGTCCTATATCGACATAACCTGAAAGGCCGCTCAGCAAGGAAGAAGCCACTGCTCCAAAACCACCATAAAAAAACCAGACTACGGTTTGCAACTGCACATGGGGACAAAGATCATATTTTTTGGAGAAATATCCTCTGGTCTGATGAAACAGAAATAGAACTGTTTGGCCATAATGACCATCATTATGTTTGGAGGGAAAAGGGTGTGGCTTGCAAGCCAAAGAATACCATTTTACCTTGAAGCACGGGGGAGGCAGCATCATGTTGTGGGGGTGCTTTGCTGCAGGAGGGACTGGTGCACTTCACAAAATAGATGGTGTCATGAAGTAGGAAAATTATGTGGATATATTGAAGCAACATCTCAATATATCAGTCAGGAAGTTAAAGCTTGGTCGCAAATGGATCTTCCAAATGGACAATGACCCCAAGCATACTTCCAAAGTTGGGGCAAAATGGCCTAAGGACAACAAAGTCAAGATATTGGAGTGGCCATCACAAAGCCCTGACCTCAATCCCATAGAAAATATGTGGGCAGAACTGAAAAAGCGTGTGCGAGCAAGGAGGCCTACAAACAGGACTCCGTTACACCAGCTCTGTACGGAGGAATTGGTCAAAATTCACCCAACTTATTGTGGGAAGGTTGTGGAAGGCTACGCAAAATGTTTGACCCAAGTTAAACAATTTAAAGGCAATGCTACCAAATACTAATTGAGTGTATGTAAGAACAAATTCTTATTTTCAATGACGGCCTAGGAACAGTGGGTTAACTGCCTGTTCAGGGGCAGAACAACAGATTTGTACCTTGTCAGCTCAGGGATTTGAACTTGAAACCTTTCGGTTACTAGTCCAACACTCTAACCACTAGGCTACCCTGCCGCCCCATGATGAAAGAAATAAAAGCTCAAATAAGTCATTCTCTCTGCTATTATTTTGACATTTCACATTCTTAAAATAAAATGGTGATCCTAACTGACCTAAGACAGGGAATTTTTACTAGGATTAAATGTCAGTAATTGTGAAACACTGAGTTTAAATGTAAATGTATTAAAATGACAATATAATATGAAGAAAACAATCCATTACTTAATACTGATGCTAAATTAAATCAGCCTAACCTAACCAGAACAGGGCTCCGGGCAGCCGAGCGGAAATGGAGGAAAACTCGCCTCCCTGCGGACCTGGCATCCTTTCACTCCCTCCTCTCTACATTTTCCTCCTCTGTCTCTGCTGCTAAAGCCACTTTCTACCACTCTAAATTCCAAGCATCTGCCTCTAACCCTAGGAAGCTCTTTGCCACCTTCTCCTCCCTCCTGAATCCTCCTCCCCCCTCCTCCCTCTCTGCAGATGACTTCGTCAACCATTTTGGAAAGAAGGTCGACGACATCCGATCCTCGTTTGCTAAGTCAAACGACACCGCTGGTTCTGCTCACACTGCCCTACCCTGTGCTCTGACCTCTTTCTCCCCTCTCTTTCCAGATGAAATCTCGCGTCTTGTGACGGCCGGCCGCCCAACAACCTGCCCGCTTGACCCTATCCCCTCCTCTCTTCTCCAGACCATTTCCGGAGACCTTCTCCCTTACCTCACCTCGCTCATCAACTCATCCCTGACCGCTGGCTACGTCCCTTTCGTCCTCAAGAGAGCGAGAGTTGCACCCCTTCTGAAAAAACCTACACTCGATCCCTCCGATGTCAACAACTACAGACCAGTATCCCTTCTTTCTTTTCTCTCCAAAACTCTTGAACGTGCCGTCCTTGGCCAGCTCTACCGCTATCTCTCTCAGAATGACCTTCTTGATCCAAATCAGTCAGGTTTCAAGACTAGTCATTCAACTGAGACTGCTCTTCTCTGCATAAGGGAGGCGGTCCGCACTGCTAAAGCTAACTCTCTCTCCTCTGCTCTCATCCTTCTAGACCTATCGGCTGCCTTCGATACTGTGAACCATCAGATCCTCCTCTCCACCCTCTCCGAGTTGGGCATCTCCGGCGCGGCCCACGCTTGGATTGCGTCCTACCTGACAGGTCGCTCCTACCAGGTGGCGTGGCGAGAATCTGTCTCCTCACCACGCGCTCTCACCACTGGTGTCCCCCAGGGCTCTGTTCTAGGCCCTCTCCTATTCTCGCTATACACCAAGTCACTTGGCTCTGTCATAACCTCACATGGTCTCTCCTATCATTGCTATGCAGACGACACACAATTAATCTTCTCCTTTCCCCCTTCTGATGACCAGGTGGCGAATCGCATCTCTGCATGTCTGGCAGACATATCAGTGTGGATGACGGATCACCACCTCAAGCTGAACCTCGGCAAGACGGAGCTGCTCTTCCTCCCGGGAAGGACTGCCCGTTCCATGATCTCGCCATCACGGTTGACAACTCCATTGTGTCCTCCTCCCAGAGTGCTAAGAACCTTGGCGTGATCCTGGACAACACCCTGTCGTTCTCAACTAACATCAAGGCGGTGGCCCGTTCCTGTAGGTTCATGCTCTACAACATCCGCAGAGTACGACTCTGCCTCACACAGGAAGCGGCGCAGGTCCTAATCCAGGCACTTGTCATCTCCCGTCTGGATTACTGCAACTCGCTGTTGGCTGGGCTCCCTGCCTGTGCCATTAAACCCCTACAACTCATCCAGAACGCCGCAGCCCGTCTGGTGTTCAACCTTCCCAAGTTCTCTCACGTCACCCCGCTCCTCCACTCTCTCCACTGGCTTCCAGTTGAAGCTCGCATCCGCTACAAGACCATGGTGCTTGCCTACGGAGCTGTGAGGGGAACGGCACCTCAGTACCTCCAGGCTCTGATCAGGCCCTACACCCAAACAAGGGCACTGCGTTCATCCACCTCTGGCCTGCTCGCCTCCCTACCACTGAGGAAGTACAGTTCCCGCTCAGCCCAGTTAAAACTGTTCGCTGCTCTGGCCCCCCAATGGTGGAACAAACTCCCTCACGACGCCAGGACAGCGGAGTCAATCACCACCTTCCGGAGACACCTGAAACCCCACCTCTTTAAGGAATACCTAGGATAGGATAAGTAATCCTTCTCACCCCCCTAAAAGATAACCTCCTATCTAGCAACCCCATCCTAATACAAATTGTATAATTAATAAAACAAACCAATATTCACAAAACATGCTAAAAAAGGGATGCAGCTTTAGTAAAATAAGAAATCTGTGAATGCTACATTAGTTATTGGACTTTTAAATCAATGATATATACCCCACTGATTCTTTAAAAAACATAACTTAATGCCTCATCAGCTTAGTTCAACTGTCGTAAACTATCAGAACCAAAAATAAGATATTGTTGGTAAACAACATAAATGTAAACAAACAATGTATAGCCTGAATATTTCAAAGTTTCTCCAGACCCATCCCTAAGCTTTATACCAAACAGTGGTGTGGAATCTGCTTTGTTAAGGTTTGAACTGCACATTGCCCTTTTCACCACAACTCTAATGCTAATGAGCTATATCTCATAAAATGCTATTGCTACATGATACCAAATTAAAATAAAACAAAAAAGTCTTTGCAGTGTCTATGAATGTTTCAATTACAGTTTCTGGCACTAAGAAGTTAGGCTGCGCCACGGGATTGACAGAACATTTTTAATTCAATGCGTATTTAACAACACTCTATCGTCTCCGAGCCATGTCACAAAAACCTGTACTTTTAGTACCCGTAACTGTAAGTCTAACATTTCTCTGGCCCTCTTCAGCATGGCATCCTTCCCTCTCTGTAGAAGTGGAGCAGGGGTGAGACCAGGACACTGAAGATGTTCATGATCATTAACATGGGCAAGACATTGCAGGTGATTTCAAGACTGGATGACAGAGTGGCCCAACCAACAACCACCGGGATGGATCGTGCCAAGATGATCCCAAAGATTCTCATCTTATCTGGGTCTGTCGTCCCCTGTTTCTTCTCTCCCCCTCTGCCCCCCTCTACCTCTCCTGGACCAGGCTGCTTCAGCACATGCAGGATGAAGAAGCAGCAGAGAGAAATGACGGCCACCCCAAGGCAATACACACTAATGAGCACATAAGCTTCGGTTTCTTTATTACCCATTCAAATGATAACAAAACTTGCATAAGTGAGGGACAACACCCAGACCATGGCTGAACACTCCACCCTGTACCTCTGGAGCCTGTACTTGAAGAAAGCCACAGGTTGGGCCACCGCTAGGTAGCGCTCAATACAGATGCAGCTCTGGAACAGGGGCCTGCAGGTCCAGGAGAGGTTGTAGAAGACAGACACACCCTGCCATAACATTATAGCTATCCGGAAGAATAGGTAGCTGAACACCTCAAGGAGAACCTTGACACAGAACACCAGCTCCACTTCAAACAGGTTACTAGGGAAGACCTCCAGAGAGACTTCCATTCAGAGAGAGCCAGAGGAACCAGACCAGAGCTGGCGTCCCTAGGAAGAAAGAAGCACAGGGCCTGGGAAGCAAAGCTTAGCACTGTCACAACATAGAACTGGTCCAAGCAAGCATCCCAGTTGTCAAGGTAAGTGTGGTTTACTGAAGAGTCATTCATCCTTGTGGAACAATATCCGAGCCCACTGAGATATGAGAGAGAGGGGAGATTACATGAAATAATATATATTGGAAATAGACATAATTTATACTTAATTTAACATATTCCAATGCCAGTTGATAATGACCCGAACACATAACATAATTAGATATGCGTAGGTATCGTTATGTCAATCAAAACATTGTACATTCTCTCAGAAAGTCTGGATGGAAACATGAAGAGGAGAAGTCAAATGTTTAACCGAACATGTTAAAATGTAAAATAACCTACCCTAGTTGTTTTAGTAACTCAGAACTTGCCTCATGATATTCGTGGTGTTCTCTCCGGCAGAAGGCTGGGTCCAACCCGATGGTACAACACCTACATGTAAAAGTGATTTGAGCCAAATTTCTCTGTCCTGTGTTCTTCCTAAGTCACGGGTTGTTATTTACATAAACACACCTCTGGGCAGTGATGAAACACAGACTAACCAAATGCACGCACACACACACACAATTTCAACATGCTCAGGAATTTGCATTTTGGCCTGAGAAGAAATGGAAGCATCATCACTCATATCACTCAGCACCTGTCTGTCCCAGCCACAGGTTAACCCAGCCACCTGCAAGGGCTGACCCTTTCAACTTACATAGTCAAATTATATGGGCTTCAGTCATACACAGTAGGGGGAAAGGGGGATACCTAGTCAGTTGTACAACTGACTGCCTTCAACTGAAATGTGTCTTCTGCATTTAACCCAACCCCTCAGTATTAGTCTAATGTTTGAATTCTGGATCTCTCTCTAACTGCATATTGCTTACAGTATAGATTTGCACTTACACGTAAACCACAGGTGATATCTTAATTTCAAAAACATACATTCGATGTTTAAACAAACACCATTTCTAAAACAAGTGATTGTTATTTTATTTATGTATTTATCATGATCTAAAATAGAGTCACATATATGTAGTGCTAATAATATTACAGCGATAATACTATATATAGTGATAACCCACTTAACCCCAACATTTCTTGAGCTTTTCACCATCATTGTAAAGCCATAGTTATTTTGTTGCTTAGAAAAAGTCATTTCTGAAGATAATTATTTATTTAATGTGATTAGAGATTCATCGAATTGAGTGAGGAGGCCCAACAGTGTTCCATCGTCAACTACCCTGTGTCCATCCCTACTATACATCTGGCCTACATTTCTTATTTCACTCATTTTAAATCTACAACTGTCACCTCATTTCCAAAATAACATCAACTACCCTTTGGAATGACGCTCTACTCTTTTTCTAGATCTAGTCTTGGGGATGAAGTCCTGTGTTTTTGAGGAGCTGTCAGAACTATTGACAGTTGTAGGTGTCAATATAGTGTACAGGAGAAACAGCCAGGAGAGTAATGGCAGATAGAGGATGCCAGTTATAGCTGAGGGAACCTTAAATCTACAGGACACAACACAGGGGATCAATATGCATTACACAACCTGACTGTGGTGTCCACTAGGACAGGACAGTCCACACAGGAGCTTTTAATCACGAGGCCAGCTATGGGATCATTGGTGCTTCCACTCCCACAATGGTCCATGTCACTTCCAACTACACGAGACTCTCAGTACCACAGCCAGAATGTCTTTATTTCATTGTTTGTGGTCAAAGCAACGTTCAACCTTGCCTGGTGCCTTCAATCCCCTACAACCACAACAACTAGAGTACGAGTCTACACAACACAAAGAACAGGGGTGATTGACATATGCACAAAATGCACCACAGACATCGACACAAGCACAGGGGGGGGGAAACCTATGTGACCCACTTCCCACACACCCCTTTTCCCCAACCCAACCCCTTATCCCAGCCTCCCGTGTCCTAACCTCTGAAACTGGTTTGAAAATTTCACACAATCTCCCTGCACAGCAGTGGCTGCAGCAGTGCTGGGAGCCAATATGTTTCCATAATTGGGACTGTAACGGGGGCAGAGTCCAAGGCAATTAATCCTTTCCTCCTCTGTTGTTTCGGCCCGGATGGCAGTGACAGGGTGCTGAGTAATTGGACGGTGCTGAGTAAAAGTCCCCTCCGCTTTACATTAATATCCCTTCACCCCGACTCTAATCCCGGCCGGTTCTAGGATCCCATTGCCACCCACATCCAACCACTCCCTCTGACCGGCGACCAGCTCCCTCTGACCGGTGACCAGCTCCCTCTGACCGGCGACCAGCTCCCGGCGACCAGCTCCATCCGACCAGTGACCAGCTCCCTCTGACCGACGACCAGCTCCCTCTGACCGGCGACCTGCTCCCTCTGACCGGCGACCAGCTCCCTCTGACCGGCGACCAGCTCCCTCTGAGCGGCGACCAGCTCCCTCTGAGCGGCGACCAGCTCCCTCTGACCGGTGACCAGCTCCCTCTGACCGGCGACCAGCTCCCTCTGACCAGTGACCAGCTCCCTCTGACCGGCGACCAGCTCCCTCTGACCAGCGACCAGCTCCCTCTGACCGGCGACCAGCTCCCTCTGACCGGCGACCAGCTCCCTCTGACCGGTGACCAGCTCCCTCTGACCGGCGACCAGCTCCCTCTGACCGGCGACCAGCTCCCTCTGACCGGCGACCAGCTCCCTCTGACCGGCGACCAGCTCCCTCTGACCGGCGACCAGCTCCCTCTGACCGGCGACCAGCTCCCTCTGACCGGCGAACAGCTCCATCCGACCAGTGACCAGCTCCCTCTGACCGGCGACCAGCTCCATCTGACCAGTGACCAGCTCCCTCTGACCGGCGAACAGCTCCATCCGACCAGTGACCAGCTCCCTCTGACCGGCGAACAGCTCCATCTGACCAGTGACCAGCTCCCTCTGACCGGCGACCAGCTCCATCTGACCAGTGACCAGCTCCCTCTGACCGGCGAACAGCTCCATCCGACCAGTGACCAGCTCCCTCTGACCGGCGAACAGCTCCATCCGACCAGTGACCAGCTCCATCCGACCAGTGACCAGCTCCCTCTGACCGGCGACCAGCTCCATCTGACCAGTGACCAGCTCCCTCTGACCGGCGAACAGCTCCATCTGACCAGTGACCAGCTCCCTCTGACCGGTGAACAGCTCCATCCGACCAGTGACCAGCTCCCTCTGACCGGCGACCAGCTCCATCTGACCAGTGACCAGCTCCCTCTGACCGGCGACCAGCTCCATCTGACCAGTGACCAGCTCCCTCTGACCGGCGAACAGCTCCATCCGACCAGTGACCAGCTCCCTCTGACCGGCGACCAGCTCCCTCTGACCGCCGACCAGCTCCATCCGACCGGCGACCAGCTCCATCCGACCGGTGACCAGCTCCCTCTGACCGGCGACCAGCTCCATCCGACCGGTGACCAGCTCCCTCTGACCGGTGACCAGCTCCATCCGACCAGTGACCAGCTCCCTCTGACCGGTGACCAGCTCCATCCGACCAGTGACCAGCTCCCTCTGACCGGCGACCAGCTCCATCCGACCAGTGACCAGCTCCCTCTGACCGGTGACCAGCTCCATCCGACCAGTGACCAGCTCCCTCTGACCGGTGACCAGCTCCATCCGACCAGTGACCAGCTCCCTCTGACCGGCGACCAGCTCCATCCGACCGGTGACCAGCTCCCTCTGACCGGTGACCAGCTCCATCTGACCAGTGACCAGCTCCCTCTGACCAGTGACCAGCTCCATCTGACCGGCGACCAGCTCCATCCGACCGGTGACCAGCTCCCTCTGACCAGTGACCAGCTCCCTCTGACCGGCGACCAGCTCCATCCGACCGGTGACCAGCTCCCTCTCACACACCCAGAGACATCATGCCCATAGGGGGGGGATGTGCCCCCTCAGATTGGTCCAGTTATCAATCAAGTTTAAAATATAGCTACCTTGTCTAACTATCTTAGCCAGGATGCCTGCTGGTAAGATTGGTAGACTTTAGAAAAGCAAGCAATAAATAAATGTACTGAATAAGACACAGATTTTAGCAGAGATGCAAAGAAGCATATTTAGTTTGTTTAAAAAAATAACTATCCGTCAGGACGATACAGACAGCTCAAGAGGTATGCATAGATTTGCAGAAGAATAAACCATAACGATTATGGCTCGAGATTGCAGGAAAGATCTGTTTCAGGTGTTTGAAAAATGCTACATTTTCCAAATTACAGACCGGTGCCTTGCTCAGGATCACCCCCCAGCTATCCTCACCTACTTTGTGCCCCCTTTGATTTTTGGGGAGCATAATGCCCCAGCTCCCACCTGTCAACTCTCCGCTTCGGCCAAACACAACTAATGTACGGCCAGGTGAAGGGAACACTTAGTCAGGGTTGAAATTAAAAGGTGGAAGAGGGGAGGTGTTGAAAGCAAGACGAATAACAAACAAGTTGAGGTTGTTGTTCTCCTTTAGAACTATCAAGGGAGTTTTAAAGGAGATTTATGAGACTTTCTGTTCACAACGGACCACTTGCTGACAAAGGACGATAAGGTCATGAAACAAAACTAATAACATAAGGTTTTTGTAACAACAAAAAAGCACATTATAACACAATAAAATGAATAATATATGTATATACATACATTACCGGTCAAAAGTTTGGACACACCTACACATTCTAGGGTTTTTCTATAGTTTGACTATTTTCTACATTGTAGAATAATAGTGAGGACATCCACACTATGAAATAACTCGTAATCATGTAGTAACCAAAAAAGTGTTAAACAAATCAAACTATGTTTTTGATTCTTCAAAGTAGCCACCCTTTACCTTGATGACAGCATTGCACACTTTTGGCATTCTCTCAACCAGCTTCATGAGGTAGTCACCCGGAATGTATTTCAATGAACAGGTGTGCCTTGTTAAAAGTTCATTTGTGGAATTTCTTTCCTTCTTAATGCGTTTCAGCCAATCAGTTGTGTTGTGACAAGGTAGGGTTGATATACAAAAGATGGCCCTATTTGGGTAAAAGATCAAGTGCATATTATGGCAAGAACAGCTTAAATAGGCAACGAGAAATGACAGTACATCCTTACTTTAAGACATGAAGGTCAGTCAATCCCAAAAATGTCAACAACCTTGAATGTTACTTCAAGTGCAGTCACAAAATCATCAAGCACTATGATGAAACTGGCTCTCACGAGGACTGCCTCAGGAAAGGAAGACCCAGAGTTACCTCTGCTGCAGAGGACAAGTTCATTAGAGTAACCAGCCTCAGAAATCGGCAATTAACTGCACCTCAGATTGCTTCCCAAATAAATGCTTCACAGAGTTCAAGTAATTGACACATCTCAACTGTTTTCAGAAGACTGTGTGAATCAGGCCTTCATGGTCGAATTGCTGCAAAGAAACCACTACTAAAGGACACCAATAAAAATAAGAGACTTGCATGGGCCAAGAAACATGAGCAATGGACTTTAGACCAGTGGAAATCTGTCCTTTGGTCTTATGAGTCCAAATTTGAGATTTCTGGTTCCAACTGATGTGTCTTTGTGAGACGCAGAGTAGGTGAACGGATGATCTCTGCATGTGTGGTTCCCACCGTGAAGCACGGAGGAGGTGGTGTGATGGTGTGGGGGTGCTTTCCAGGGACACTGCCTGTGATTTATCTAGAATTCAAGGCACACTTAACCTGCATGGCTACCACAGCATTCTGCAGCGATACGCAATCCCATCTGGTTTGCGCTTAGTGGGACTATCATCTGTTTTTCCACAGGACAATGACCCAAAACACACCTCCAGGCTGTATAAGGGCTTTTTGACCAAGGAGGAGAGTGATGGAGTGTTGCATCAGATGATCTGGCCTCCACAATCACATGACCTCAACCCAATTGAGATGGTTTGGGATGAGTTGGAGCCCCGAGTGAAGGAAAAGCAACCAACAAGTGCTCAGCATATGTGGGAACTCCTTCAAGGCTGTTGAAAAAGCATTCTAGGTGACGACCTCATGAAGCCGGTTGAGAGAATGCCAAGAGTGTGCAAAGCTGTCAACAAGGCAAAGGGTGGCTACTTTGAAGAATCCTTTAACACTTTTTTAACACTATGATTTCATATGTGTTATTTCATAGTTTTGATGTCTTCACTTTTATTCTACAATGTCGAAGATGGGATTGAACCCCAGACTGTAGTGACGCCGCAACACTGCGATGCAGTGCCTTAGACCGCTGCGCCACTCAGGAGGCCCTATTGGCTACATTATTTAAAATAATTATTTAAAAGAAGACCTTCTGTCTATCCATTAGTGAATGGAGTAGGGGGCCATTTGTGGCGATTGGGAATCCTTGCAGCTAAATCCAATATTCTTTAGTAAGAAGGAAGGGTCACAGAGAGGTGTGAGTTCAAAGGTCATTGAGACCACAACCAGTCTGAAGGCTGTGAGAATGACAGTATAGTAGTGACATGGTTCTGTCTGAGATAGACACTAAAACAGACACATCACTAAGAACAAAGCAACAAGAGATACTTGACCATTTTGTTCTGTTACCTTTTCCTCTTTATTCTCTCTGTCCCATTTCTCCCAATCCTCTTATTCTCTTTCTCAAAATCTCCCTATCCTTTTTCTCAACCTCTCGATGGTGCCCTCATTTTCTCCCGCTCTCCCTGTCGCCCACATCTCTCCAGCTCCTTTTTTGGTCCATTTCTAATCTCCTTCAGTGACTGTACTAAAACAGATCAATAGAGCTATAATAGCACTGCGCTTTGTCATTTTTACATCATTAGTTTTCTTTCTCTATGCGCTTACTTCTCATGCATCAAGAGAGGGGAAGGCAGGGGGAAGGAGTGAATACAGTAGAGCGCCTCGTAAACTTTATTCAGTATTCTATGAATTTCAGATCAGTTATGTTTCATAATGACACAGCAGTGCAGATGGCAGTGAGGAGGGAGGTGGTAGGAGGAGGGTTATGGGGGGCAGGGGTGGCGAAGGAGAAGGAGAAGGAAAAGGGAAAAATCGATAGGAGCAGCACACTTTTCCCCGGCATGGTGGAGAAAGGATCTATTGTGGAGGAATTATGATTTATGTCAGGGGTGGAAGGGCCGTCAGGGTGCGTCAGGGACGGAGGTGTGCGCCAATAATGATTAATGCCTCCCCCCCTCGGTTCTGGAGACAACCCAGCCTGCACTGCTCTACCTCTCATTCCTTCCTTCACTCCCTCTCTTTCTCCCTCTCTCTCTCACCCCCTTTTTCATTATTTTCCCCTCTCTCAGGTCTCCTATACCTCTCCTTTCATTTACAAAGAAGGCCTGCCCCCTCTCTCTCCTGTCTGTTGGCTGTGCATGGTGTGGGTGATGGATTCTTGGCTCCCCAGCTGTGGGGCTGCAGGACAGAGGCGGTCACTTTTAAGCTGGACGACAGCACTTTGTCTCTGCCAGGCCTGTCAGCACTCACCACACTGCACGGCAGAGAGAAAGCAAGAAGAAGAAAGAGAGAGGGAAAAGAGAGAGAGAGAGAGAGAGGGAAAAGAGAGAGAGAGAGAGAGAAGAAGAAGAGAGAGGGGGAAAAGAGAGAGAGAGAGAGAGAGAGAGAGAGAGAGAGAGAGAGAGAGAGAGAGAGAGAGAGAGAGAGAGAGAGAGAGAGAGAGAGAGAGAGAGAGAGAGAGAGAGAGAGAGAGAGAGAGAGAGAGAGAGAGAGAGAGAGAGAGAGAGAGAGAGAGAGAGAGAGAGAGAGAGAGAGAGAGAGAGAGAGAGAGAGAGAGAGAGAGAGAGAGAGAGAGAGAGAGAGAGAGAGAGAGAGAGAGAGAATGGACAGAGCTATAGAGAGCCACTGATGACGGGAATGAATAGATGGAAGATGCCTGGATGACGGGACAGAAAGAGAAATGAAGCAAAAGGAGAGGGAGAGCTTGTCTCCTCTGTCATGCCCTGGCTGTGGCAGGCTGTTGAGACAGCTCACTGATGTGAGTCTGTCTCTGAGCCTGAAGCAAGAACCATACCATGACACAACACAGACGTCTGTCATGACATAGGACCTGTAACTGTAGAGCGAACATCCTTAATATCACTTTCAACTGAATGTTAAAAACAGCCCATTCACTAATGTCCTTCAGCACAGTATAATGTCCAAATAATGGCACATCGAGATAATAATAGTACATTGAGATAATAATAGTACATTGAGATAATATTAGTACATCGAGATAATAATAGTACATTGAGATAATAATAGCACATCGAGATAATAATAGTACATCGAGATAATAATAGTACATTGAGATAATAATAGCACATCGAGATAATAATAGTACATCGAGATAATAATAGTACATTGAGATAATAATAGTACATCGAGATAATAATAGTACATCGAGATAATAATAGTACATTGAGATAATAATAGCACATCGAGATAATAATAGTACATCGAGATAATAATAGTACATTGAGATAATAATAGTACATCGAGATAATAATAGTACATCGAGATAATAATAGTACATTGAGATAATAATAGTACATCGAGATAATAATAGTACATTGAGATAATAATAGTACATTGAGATAATAATAGTACATCGAGATAATAATAGTACATCGAGATAATAATAGTACATCGAGATAATAATAGCACATCGAGATAATAATAGCACATCGAGATAATAATAGTACATTGAGATAATAATAGCACATCGAGATAATAATAGTACATCGAGATAATAATAGTACATCGAGATAATAATAGCACATCGAGATAATAATAGCACATTGAGATAATAATAGCACATCGGAGATAATAATAGTACATCGAGATAATAATAGTACATCGAGATAATAATAGCACATCGAGATAATAATAGTACATCGAGATAATAATAGTACATTGAGATAATAATAGCACATCGAGATAATAATAGTACATCGAGATAATAATAGTACATCGAGATAATAATAGCACATCGAGATAATAATAGCACATTGAGATAATAATAGCACATCGAGATAATAATAGTACATCGAGATAATAATAGTACATCGAGATAATAATAGTACATCGAGATAATAATAGTACATTGAGATAATAATAGTACATCGAGATAATAATAGTACATTGAGATAATAATAGTACATTGAGATAATAATAGTACATCGAGATAATAATAGTACATTGAGATAATAATAGTACATTGAGATAATAATAGTACATCGAGATAATAATAGTACATTGAGATAATAATAGTACATCGAGATAATAATAGTACATTGAGATAATAATAGTACATTGAGATAATAATAGTACATCGAGATAATAATAGTACATTGAGATAATAATAGTACATCGAGATAATAATAGTACATTGAGATAATAATAGTACATTGAGATAATAATAGTACATTGAGATAATAATAGTACATTGAGATAATAATAGTACATCGAGATAATAATAGTACATTGAGATAATAATAGTACATTGAGATAATAATAGTACATTGAGATAATAATAGTACATCGAGATAATAATAGTACATCGAGATAATAATAGTACATCGAGATAATAATAGTACATTTTGAGAGGTCTGCTGAGAGACTCTTGCCTCTTTTGAATACAGTCAACATTGTCCTATTGTTCTTTGCAGAACCAAGGATATCTGAAACACCACTGAATGGGGGTCAAGTCTTCTCAGCATCCATTTCTATGTCCCTGTGCTTGGTTTCAATTTACCGATTGGTCAACATTAAAAAACTAAAACCAGTAGGGAGCTCATTGAATTGAATACGGAGACAGAAAGGAAAGAAACATTAATGCAATCTTTTCGATATCACCGTTGGTCTAAAAAAAAAAGAACATTAAAAGCAGGGGAGATTGAATTTCAATGAGTGATACAGCACACCGAGACATACATAGTCCACATTGCTACACTTCGTGTGGGCTATTCAAGAAGGAACCTTGGTGTGGAAGGCAGCCTTTGGAACGGAGTCTCATTACTACCTGCGAGGCAGGGGCACCTGGTGAACTATTCTAATGTGTGGCCATGTGAATGAGACTGGGGGTAAGGGAGGTGGGCAGGGGTGAGGGGGGTGTTACAGTCTATTGTGTCCCCCACTACTTGAGTCTATATCTCAGCAGCACTTGAGGATGGGCATCGCTAGCTTTGCAGTTATCCGTTTCAGCCCATTGAGGGTAAGAGGTCACCACTCAAACACACACTCTAAAGTATATCAACTTCTTTACCAGAAAAAAAAGACAAAAGAAAAGCATGGTAAGAAAATTATCTCAGGCGTCTATTTCCTCGCTGGATGTGAGAGAGCGGGAGGCAGCGACACAGATAGGTAGGACTGAATGAACAGAGGGAGAGAGAAAGAGAGAGGTAGAAGAATAGATGTGGAGCGCACAAGGGGCACTGGGTACAAAAGCAAGGCTGTGGGGGGAAGGCAGGAACGACAAGGGAGGGAGCGGGGCTGAAAACCTTATTTCCACCCTCCACTACCTCTCTCCGCCTTCTGTAAGAGATTACCCTACAGCGCACGAGTCGAGGGGGGTGCAGCACCCTTACTGGGGGAGAAGCGGGCGGGGGGGGGGGGGGTCACAAAAGTACACACACACACACGAAAATGACATCCTAACAAGTTCCTACAGAAAATATACAAAATATACTGATACATATTTACAAAATAACAAACAGAAAATCTACTTTGCAACACCCAACAGATTTACCAGGCCTTCTATTATCACTGACTTAATTAAGATATAAATAAGAGAGGAAGAGAGGTGTGTGTGAGTATGTGTGTGAGGGTACAGGTGTGTGTATATATGTGTGTGTATGTATGTATGTATGTATGTATGTATGTATGTATGTATGTATGTATGTATGTATGTATGTATGTATGTATGTATGTATGTATGTATGTATGTACTGTATGTGTGTGTGTGTGTGTGTGTGTGTGTGTGTGTGTGTGTGTGTGTGTGTGTGTGTGTGTGTGTGTGTGTGTGTGTGTGTGTGTGTGTGTGTGTGTGTGTGTGTGTGTGTGTGTGTGTGTGTGTGTGTGTGTCAGCCTCGAACGTCTGGCGTGAGATGTGGCACCAGGGCCAGTCCTACCTCGCCAATCAATAACAAATCAGGCAGCTCCAGAGAGAGTAAGAAGAATAGAGAGGAATGGAACGGACAAAATAAGTGTTCCTACGCCCTGTCTAAAGCATGTGGACGTCTGTCTATCCCTCACACCTACACCCACCCATCCATCCCATGTGTGTGTGTGTGTTTGTGTGCATGTGACTGTTTCTAAAAGCATCCAGTATAAATGGCTACAGGTAAACACATGCAGCCACCAGTCTTTCCTGGCCCTCCAGTCTCTCTACCTCCATGTTGTCCTTCAACTCCACACCATCCTCTGCTGCCTCTTCTCTCCTCCTGTTTATTCTGTCTATCACACCACTGGCTTTCAGATCACAGAACTGAAGTTGTTGGAGGGATACTGAGGAACAGACGGTTATTTCAACCTCGGCTAGGCATATTGTCTGGTATAAGAGTTGCATTTACACTGGAAGCTGGCTGTTCTGCTGCTCAAAACATGCGTCCACAGTGTCAGCTATCAACTGTACATATAGAATGATGTGTGCCGATGATACACATCACCTAAAAGGGTGGACAGTTGAGAAAGGCTTCGGCTAGCACTTTGTTCAAGAATAGTATACTTTACAGTCAGTGGAGGCTCCTCAGAGGAGGAAGGGGAGGCCCATCCTCCTCAGTGAATTTCATAACAATAAAAATACTGAAACATTAAAAAAGTTAGTTCGAATAGTATACGTTAAAGTATGTGTTTGTGAAAGCAAGGACATGTTGTAGAGTTGAGCCACCAGGCTCCGAATAGCACTTTACATAACAACAATATCATTGTAAAAGGAAGGCAGGTCACATTATAGTCTTCAGCTGAAGAAGAGACGCTCACATACAATAGCTAGCGTTATTTATTTGTTTGAGCCCAAAGGGAGGTGAAATACTGAAAGGGACACTATAGACTGGTGGGTTGACAACATCCCTATAATGATACTCGCCCATCTCGGAGGCTAAAGGCTGTGTGTTGTTATGATAGTGAACGGTCAGATAGCTAGCAACAATGACAAGAAGCTGCAATGTGGGGAATCGTATGAGGCTCACTTCAGCTAGCAGCTTGTTCTTGATACCATGTCTTCAGGTCTTTTGACTTATGTCATGTTTATGCTAATTTGTCAAACATTTGTTAGCTCGCTACCCAACCAAGAACTGTAACGATGCATTTGAGAGACAACAAGTGCTTGTTGTGAAAATGTATTTATATTTTCAATAAGAAATATGATTTAAATGTTGTCAGTAATCCTTTTATTGTTAGCCAACCTCGTCTGTTTTGTCCCCAAGTTGCGCATGCATCAATTTTGTTGACACCCGTCTATATGGCTCAGCGGTGTCTATGGTACAATAGAGCTATACTGTCTATCCAAACCCAAAGGTGCTTTGAAAAATGTTGACTCGATGTAAAGCAGTGGCGAAGCCCTTTAGTACATGGACAATCATGAACTCATCTATGTGTGGCTATATAGGGCTGTGACACTCAGAGTCAGAGGTCCGTGACTCTCGGGCTGGCTGCCGGGAGGCTGCTACTCCACAGTTTGATCTAATTTATTACTGCCTATTAAAAGTGAGGGTTGGTTGGTGATGCTACAGGCTGGTACAGTCAAAGAGAGGAGGGCCATGTTGCATATTGTGTGTGTGTGTGGGGGGGGGGCGAGGAGGAAGGATGGGAGAGGGGAGAAGAGGAGAGGTGGTGTCACATTGGCGGCGGTGAAAATGGAGCAGATCCCAGCGGTGAAACTATTAGAGCCTGTGAATTATAAAACTATTAACCAGAATGTAACTTCCAATTAAAAGATGATTCAACACTGAGATCTGATGGATGAATTTTGATTAAGTGAGGACCACATTAGGAGCGTAGGGAAATGGACGCCGGTCGACAGCACCGCTACTTATGAGGCAACGGTCTAATAAAGATTTGTCTCTTTTTTGGGCAAATTAAGGTTAATTACTTTAAATACCATGGCTAGAAGCACAAAAAAAGAGCTGTTTTATTCTCAGGACATTTAAGCTGCGGGTGGATAGAGTAGGGGCCATGCTCGTCTGGCTGAACATACCATGGACGTGTAAGTATCGGTTAAGCATGCAATACAGTACAAAAACACACAGACGCAAGCACATTGTTGTGATTACTGATGATGTCGGCCATTGCCCATTGATTGGTCAAACAGAAGAGGGGGGAGTGGATGGTTATAAAGGGACCCAGCTGGGACCAGCTGCTACAGGCTGCTGGGAGTTTACACACGCTCACAGACCACAGATTATGCCACTACACTCACACACAAGTTGGGTCAACAGTCCACCTCTTCTTGTCAGTACACCAATACACCAAGACCACAGATGCTTTCACACACTTCAAATTCACACAGTCACGCCAATTCATACACTATAGTAACTTTTCTTCAGGCTTATTTTGATACCAAGACACCTCTAAGAAGAATTTCAGCCATATCAACACACAGCCTTAGCGGCCATACTTACTGTCATGTAATAAATATACATTCACCACTCCCTCCATTTGTTTGTAAGGTCTATGACAGGCGAGCGCAAGCTTTGACCAACGAGGAGAATCCAAGGGGGGCTACTCTCGTCGGGTGTTGGGTGGATCCCATTTTTTTCCCCATTTCACACGTTACTTTTACATTTATAGCTGGGGAGTCGAGTCGGTACCAGCCCTTTCTGAAGGGAGAGGGGGAAGAAGGGAGGAGGAGAGGAGAGGGAAAGCTTGTCTGCTGTGTAATTGACAGTGACAGAGAGCAGTCAGCCCTGATTAGTTCAGGCTTGGTAAGCAGTTCATTACCGGCTGGGGTTGAAGGGGAGCGATAGAAAAGGGGAAGAGAGGAGAGGGAGAGGAAGAGGAGATGTTGGCTGAGCCTGGCCACTGTATGTCGCATAATTAGAGAATACAGGCAGGGGCATTACAACATGGCTGAGTACTCCTCTTTGGTGCATTCTTTACGCCGTGCGATCACTGTTCTCATCTGGGTTCCTTGTAGTTAGTGTGGAATAGAATGTGGAACTGGACTGATCTGGTTCTTCAGTTTTTGTGGATGACAGAGGGGGTGTGTGCTGCAGTGTGATGTGGGTAGCTTGCAGCAGACGGACTTGTCAGTGGGCCTAAACCCACACTACAAGTTCAATAGGCTGAAACCATAGCAGGAGATAGGGGGTGAAGAGATGCTCACAGCAGCTGCAAGGCAAATAACTTCTGGAAGTTTTAAATTAAAAAAAGCACACGTCCGTGGACAGGGCAAACAGGCGGGTGGTGAGCCAACCATGTGCTCTAATGTTCTACTTACCATACGACACACAGAACTCTCCCCAGTGCTAAGCTCTTGGTAAAACACTGGGGGGTGGGGAGGGGGATGAGATGAGATATGGACCGAGCCTCACGGTGATGAGTAAACACTACAGGGTCTCTCCCCCCTCTTCTTCCCCTTCCTTCCTACCTTTCCTCTCCAACCGCCTCCATCTCCTAACCTTGTGTTCCGCATTGTCTCCCCCCAGTCGGCTGAAATCTCCCAGAGCTAGACTCTTTGAGCAGAACAGACTGCTCAAAGAGTGAGTGAGTGAGTGAGTGAGTGAGTGAGTGAGTGAGTGAGTGAGTGAGTGAGTGAGTGAGTGAGTGAGTGAGTGAGTGAGTGAGTGAGTGAGTGAGTGAGTGAGTGTAAGTGAGCAAGAGAAAGCAAAAAGGAGAAAAATATAATATTTGTGTATTGCCAATGAAAGGCAGCCGGATGAAGAATTGCAGAAGCCAAGGCCTGTCCCAAACGGTTCCATCATCTAAATTCTAATCAAACATTATTTACAGCTTGTTTTATTTGGGCCTCTTGAGAGACTGTCCCTCCTGCCTCTTTGCCATGGTAACCAGCGTCTCATTTCAGAAGTGTCATGCCACATTATCATCTCTGGCTCACACACACTGCCTGACAACTTCTCCCAGCCCCTGGTGAAAAAAGACAGAGCTGTGGGGTCTCTCTCGCTCCCTCGCTCCCGCTCTCCCTCCCTCGCCCTCTCTTCTAATATTGTTCTATTATTCTCTCTGTTCCTGTAGAAATTCAATGTGTGACATACCTTACCTAATTTGATACAGAACCTCAGACCTGCATCTGTAACACTACAGAAAATATGGATTTAATAATAGATAGAGTACCAATTCTCATCAAAGTCATATAATCATACAAATACTAGATACATTACAATGATAGACGATAATTCCAGAATGTGGTAAATGAGTGAATATATGCCTTTATTTATATTCATTTTCTTCCGTAATATTGGTCCAATGACAAATGTACTGTAAAATCAACCACAATAATGGTGGCAAATTACACAGAGATGCAGACACCCCAATAAAACATATAATTTCAGCCCAAATAAACCACAGGTTCCATTGATTGGAAACCCACTGTTTTGATATCAAGCAAATAAAAAACAATGACAACCCCCTACCCCAGCCCATCGCAAAACATAAAATCTAAATACTGGTGAAGACCTCCACTTAACAGACCCGGGTCATGTATTTCGGCACGCAATGCAAATTAGATGCCGCGGAGGAAAAACCATGCATCCTCCGCCATCTTAAGTAACCAGCATCATTTCAGGGCTTGAGCGATTTGTCGTCCCCACTTCTTCCCGCTGTGTGAGCGGTGGCGTGCAGAGCAGGTACACATCAGCATGGTGAGCTGTGGGCTGGCTGCTGAGGCTGCCCCACTTTCTTTCCCTCCTCCTCCTCCTCTCTCTACAGGGAATGAGATTCCCATCATCAGAGGCTGCAATTTTCACAAAACAATGTGAGATCACATGGCACGGTGGCGAGGCAGCCCCTGGCCCCTGAGGTGCCCAGCGTCTATGCAGATTGGGGGATTAATGTCCCGTGTGTGTGTGTGCGTGTTTGTGTGTGTGTGTGTTTCAGGGGGGAGAGTGTAGATTGTGTGTGTGATGGTGGATGTACTGCGGTGTACCTTCTAACAAGACAGAGGGTTCAAGCAGGGTAAATGGAAAAAGTGGTCGTCTTGCCTCTCTCTACATCCCTCCCTTTAATATCAGTGTATTCAAAAGGAAGCCACTAAGCTGCAAGTCCCCTCTTAAACATGTGAGACAAAGATAAGCAGTGAGCTGTGGTGGAGAGACGCAGAATGGGGGAGCATGACTTTGCCAGGGGAAAGTTTTCTGGCTGACAAACAAATGGCTCTCAAAGGTGTCAAACAGTTTGGGAGACAGTGTTGCATAAGCATGGAATAAACAGAGCATCAAGACGGTGCATTGAGGCCGTGTGTGTAGAGACGGTGCATTGAGGCCGTGTGTGTAGAGACTGTGCATTGAGGCCGTGTGTGTAGAGACTGTCCATTGAGGCCGTGTGTGTAGAGACTGTCCATTGAGGCTGTGTGTGTAGAGACTGTCCATTGAGACTGTGTGTGTAGAGGCTGTGCATTAAGACCGTGTGTGTAGAGACTGTCCATTGAGGCCGTGTGTGTAGAGACTGTCCATTGAGGCCGTGTGTGTAGAGACTGTGCATTGAGGCCGTGTGTGTAGAGACTGTCCATTGAGGCCGTGTGTGTAGAGATGGTGCATTAGGGCCGTGTGTGTAGAGACTGTGCATTGAGGCCGTGTGTGTAGAGACTGTCCATTGAGGCCGTGTGTGTAGAGACTGTCAATTGAGACCGTGTGTGTAGAGACGGTGCATTGAGTCTGTGTGTGTAGAGACTGTCCATTGAGTCCATGTGTGTAGAGCCTGTCCATTAAGACTGTGTGTGTAGAGACTGTCCATTGAGGCTGTGTGTGTAGAGACGGTCCATTGAGTCCATGTGTGTAGAGCCTGTCCATTAAGGCCGTGTGTGTAGAGACTGTCCATTGAGGCCGTGTGTGTAGAGACTGTGCATTGAGGCCGTGTGTGTAGAGATGGTACATTGAGACTGTGTGTGTAGAGACTGTCCATTGAGGCCGTGTGTGTAGATACTGTCCATTGAGACCGTGTGTGTAGAGACTGTCCATTGAGGCCGTGTGTGTAGAGATGGTACATTGAGACTGTGTGTGTAGAGACTGTCCATTGAGGCCGTGTGTGTAGATACTGTCCATTGAGACTGTGTGTGTAGAGACTGTCCATTGAGGCCGTGTGTGTAGATACTGTCCATTGAGACCGTGTGTGTAGAGACTGTCCATTGAGGCCGTGTGTGTAGAGATGGTACATTGAGACTGTGTGTGTAGAGACTGTCCATTGAGGCCGTTTGTGTGGAGACTGTCGATTGAGGCCGTGTGTGTAGAGACTGTCCATTGAGGCCGTGTGTGTAGAGACTGTCCATTGAGGCTGTGTGTGTAGAGACTGTCCATTGAGAGTGTGCATTAAGGCCGTGTGTGTAGAGACGGTGCATTGAGGCCGTGTGTAGAGACTGTTCATTGAGACTGTGTGTGTAGAGACTGTCCATTGAGGCTGTGTGTGTAGAGACTGTCCATTGAGACTGTGTGTGTAGAGACGGTCCATTAAGGCCGTGTGTGTAGAGACAGTGCATTGAGGCCGTGTGTGTAGAGACGGTCCATTAAGGCCGTGGGTGTGTATAGACGGTCCATTAAGGCCGTGTGTGTAGAGACGGTCCATTAAGGCCATGTGTGTAGAGACGGTGCATTGAGGCCGTGGGTGTGTAGAGACTGTCCATTGAGGCCATGTGTGTAGAGACTGTCCATTGAGGCCGTGTGTGTAGAGACTGTCCATTGAGGCCATGTGTGTAGAGACTGTCCATTGAGGCCGTGTGTGTAGAGACTGTCCATTGAGACTGTGTGTGGAGACTGTCCATTGAGGCCATGTGTGTAGAGACTGTCCATTGAGGCTGTGTGTGTAGAGACTGTCCATTGAGGCCATGTGTGTAGAGACTGTCCATTAAGGCCGTGGGTGTGTAGAGACTGTCCATTAAGGCCGTGTGTGTAGAGACGGTGCATTGAGGCCGTGTGTGTAGAGACGGTGCATTGAGGCCGTGGGTGTGTAGAGACTGTCCATTAAGGCCGTGGGTGTGTAGAGACGGTCCATTAAGGCCGTGGGTGTAGAGACGGTGCATTGAGGCCGTGTGTGTAGAGACGGTACATTAAGGCCGTGTGTGTAGAGACGGTGCATTGAGGCGGTGTGTAGAGACGGTCCATTAAGGCCGTGGGTGTGTAGAGACGGTCCATTAAGGCCGTGTGTGTAGAGACGGTGCATTGAGGCCGTGTGTGTAGAGACGGTCCATTAAGGCCGTGTGTGTAGAGACGGTGCATTGAGGCCGTGTGTGTAGAGACGGTCCATTAAGGCCGTGTGTGTAGAGACGGTGCATTGAGGCCGTGTGTGTAGAGACGGTCCATTAAGGCCGTGTGTGTAGAGACGGTGCATTGAGGCCGTGTGTGTAGAGACTGTCCATTAAGGCCGTGGGTGTGTAGAGACGGTCCATTAAGGCCGTGGGTGTAGAGACGGTGCATTGAGGCCGTGTGTGTAGAGACGGTACATTAAGGCCGTGTGTGTAGAGACGGTCCATTAAGGCCGTGTGTGTAGAGACGGTGCATTGAGGCCGTGTGTGTAGAGACGGTCCATTAAGGCCGTGGGTGTGTAGAGACGGTCCATTAAGGCCGTGTGTGTAGAGACGGTGCATTGAGGCCCTGTGTGTAGAGACGGTCCATTAAGGCCGTGTGTGTAGAGACGGTGCATTGAGGCCGTGGGTGTAGAGACGGTGCATTGAGGCCGTGTGTGTAGAGACGGTGCATTGAGGCAGTGTGTGTAGAGACGGTCCATTAAGGCCGTGTGTGTAGAGACGGTGCATTGAGGCCGTGTGTGTAGAGAGTGTGTTGAGCTGTAAGTGTAGAGACGGTGCATTGAGGCCGTGTGTGTAGAGACTGCGCATTAAGGCCTTGTGTGTAGAGACTGTCCATTGAGGCCGTGTGTGTAGACTGTCCATTGAGGCCGTGTGTGTAGAGCCTGTCCATTAAGACTGTGTGTGTAGAGACTGTGCATTAAGGCCGTGTGTGTGGAGACTGTCCATTGAGGCCGTGTGTGTAGAGACTGTCCATTGAGGCTGTGTGTGGAGAGACTGTCCATTGAGGCTGTGTGTGGAGACTGTCCATTGAGGCCATGTGTGTAGAGACGGTGCATTGAGGCCGTGTGTGTGGAGACTGTCCATTGAGGCCGTGTGTGTAGAGACTGTCCATTGAGGCCGTGTGTGTAGAGACGGTGCATTGAGGCTGTGTGTGTAGAGACTGTCCATTGAGGCCGTGTGTGTGGAGACTGTCCATTGAGGCCGTGTGTGTAGAGACTGTCCATTGAGGCCGTGTGTGTAGAGACTGTCCATTGAGGCCGTGTGTGTAGAGACTGTCCATTGAGGCCATGTGTGTAGAGACTGTCCATTGAGACTGTGTGTGGAGACTGTCCATTGAGGCCATGTGTGTAGAGACTGTCCATTGAGGCTGTGTGTGTAGAGACTGTCCATTGAGGCCATGTGTGTAGAGACTGTCCATTAAGGCCGTGGGTGTGTAGAGACTGTCCATTAAGGCCGTGTGTGTAGAGACGGTGCATTGAGGCTGTGTGTGTAGAGACGGTGCATTGAGGCCGTGTGTGTAGAGACGGTCCATTAAGGCCGTGTGTGTAGAGACGGTCCATTAAGGCCGTGTGTGTAGAAACGGTGCATTGAGGCCGTGTGTGTAGAGACGGTCCATTAAGGCCGTGGGTGTGTAGAGACGGTCCATTAAGGCCGTGTGTGTAGAGACGGTCCATTAAGGCCGTGTGTGTAGAGACGGTGCATTAAGGCCGAGGGTGTAGAGACGGTGCATTGAGGCCGTGTGTGTAGAGACGGTGCATTGAGGCCGTGTGTGTAGAGACGGTCCATTAAGGCCGTGTGTGTAGAGACGGTGCATTGAGGCCGTGTGTGTAGAGACGGTCCATTAAGGCCGTGTGTGTAGAGACGGTGCATTGAGGCCGTGTGTGTAGAGACTGTCCATTAAGGCCGTGTGTGTAGAGACGGTGCATTGAGGCCGTGTGTGTAGAGAGTGTGTTGAGGCTGTGTGTGTAAAGACTGTGCATTGAGGCTGTGTGTGTGGAGAGTGTGCAGTGAGGCTGTGTGTGTAGAGACTGTGTTTTGAGGCTGTGTGTGTAGAGAGTGTGTGTTTTGAGGCTGTGTGTGTAGAGACTGTGGAAGTTTGGTTCAGTGACAGTCTGCAGAATGTGTGCGTGTGCAATCGTGCCTGCGTGCGCAGTGTGAGCCTTTATGAACAAGTCTCTGTGTGAGTGTGTGTGTGTGTGTGTGTGTGTGTGTGTGTGTGTGTGTGTGTGTGTGTGTGTGTGTGTGTGTGTGTGTGTGTGTGTGTGTGTGTGTGTGTGTTTTGTGTGTGTTTTGTGTGTGTGTGTGTGTACGAAAGAGAGAGAGAGAGCGAGCAAACAAGCAAATTAAATTGAGACTGTGTGGCTGGTTCCAGGTCCCTACTGTAATTTCCTGTTAGGCAGCAGGATTTTGCCTTGCCGTGGGCTACAGCTACGGTGGCTCTGCTGTGGAGTAGACCTCCAATCAGGGTCTGAACCACTCACCTCACTGACCTTCTGTGGGCACTAAGCTGCTCCCTTGTTTGGAGAGGTACTGTGTGAATACTGGACAAACACACACATACACAAACAGGGTCACCAACTGATGCATTTTTTATTTTGTATAGTACATTACATTACATCTTCCAGCTCACATGAAGAAACAACAATAATGAATACGATAAGAACAAGTAGCCAGAAAACCATTAGGGCTCAGTAACCAGAACTTTTTAGCCAGGGCTTTTGGGGCAGCAGGTAGCCTAGTGGTTAGAGCGTTGGGCCAGTAACTGAAAGGTTGCTAGATCAAATCCCCGAGCTGACAATGTAAACATTTGATGTTCTGCCCCTGAACAAGGCAGTTAACCCACTGTTCCTAGGCTGTCATTGTAAATAAGAATTTGTTCTTAACTGACTTGCCTGGTTAAATAAAAAGCCAGGAAAGAGAACAGAGCAGTGAATCAGAGTGTGTTGGTTTGTGGCCTGAGACAGTAGCAGGAGAAAAGTGATAGTCTCTCTGCCTCCGATTCATCAGGCAGAGAAAAGAAGAAAGGCCCCAGCATGAACATGAGGAACGGTACATCAACTATAAGCTGCCATCTCCTTCTTCAACTCTCGCTCTCCATCTCTCTTTCTCTGTTTACACAGCTGCATGTATGGTTTTATGACTCTATTCTAAGTGCGGCAAAGGAACAGGGATATCACCACATCCCATCCACGGACCGGATCCTCCCCTGACCGTATTGGATGCTTGAATGATGAGTAATCAACAGAACTATATGATGATTCTCTGCAGGCACGGAGGTAGGGGGAGATGAGGAAAGACTGGGGGAGTCTGGGGAAGCTGTGAACTCAGGCCAGAGATGGATGAAGTTGTGGCTCAGGCCAGAGATGGATGAAGTTGTGGCTCAGGCCAGAGATGGATGAAGTTGTTGCTCAGGCCAGAGATGGATGAAGTTGTTGCTCAGGCCAGAGATGGATGAAGTTGTTGCTCAGGCCAGAGATGGATGAAGTTGTGGCTCAGGCCAGAGATGGATGAAGTTGTTGCTCAGGCCAGAGATGGATGAAGTTGTTGCTCAGGCCAGAGATGGATGAAGTTGTGGCTCAGGCCAGGTGTAAATATACCACAGGCCTTGTCAGAGCAGGTCAGAACAGGCCTACAAAAGCAGAGGCCCTGACAGACTGCGTCTCCAAACACCACAAGACACACACAGCCTGTAGTACGTTGTGTCATACACTGAACACAACACAGTGTTGGAGTGGTCAGAGGAGCCTAGGGCTTTGGATATAACAGTTCATTAAGAAAGGAAGAGTCAGAGAATAAGGATCAGGGTCAGTAAGTTCCTATGTTCCCTACTGAAGGTATTGGGATTGTCTATGCATTATGTACTGTATTGGCAACACATTTAGCGTACTCCTGACAACCCTGCTCACTCAAGTGGCTACACATTTCATGGAGCAAATTAGCAAATAACTCATGAACCGTAATGAACCAAAGTGCTGTCATGTTAAAATGTATGTTGTAAATCCAATTGTGTGTGAGGGAGTGAATAGGACATTGACAAAAGGCTGTTCCTATCGATTACTATACAGTATAATATTACCACTGGTGTGGGACCTACTACACACTAAACAATGTACAGTGTAATTAATATGTGTAATTAATGGGTGTCATTTCACATAACTACAATTGCAACTACAGCTATATCTACCATGGAGATGTATGAGAAAGAGGCAGGGTGGGCCCATGTTGGCCTGATGAAGACCTTGTAGCAATGAGATGCCCTGTAGATTTACACTGCTATTAGATCCACTGAAAAAACACAGTATATATCAGTTTCAAAGCAAAAGGCACAACGGCACACACACACACGGTCTCTCTCTCACACACACACACACACACACACACACACACACACACACACACACACACACACACACACACACACACACACACACACACACACACACACACACACACACACACACATAGCTGTGCTTATTTCAATCAGGAGACATTTGTTGTTAACGAACACTGGAGAGGAGGTGGTCTGCCTCCGGCTAACCTTTCAGCGGTGAATTATAGGAATTTACCTTCATGCTTCAATGCTTTTGCTGTTCGCTACTTTTAGTGTCTAAATCAAAGGTTGTATTTGCTACATTGGCACTTTCCCCATTACAAGGGCAGCTGTCGCACAAGCGTATGATGATGGGTAGCTTTGCAGACAGCAGCACACCACCCAGGAGACATGCACAAGTCAATTCACAACAGCAACTGCAATGGTCGTCATATTACCTTCATATCCCCTTACAAGAACAAAATAGTGTGTGTGTGTGTGTGTGTGTGTGTGTGTGTGTGTGTGTGTGTGTGTGTGTGTGTGTGTGTGTGTGTGTGTGTGTGTGTGTGTGTGTGTGTGTGTGTGTGTGTATGTGACACAGAAACTGAAGATACACTTATGCTCCAGAGGAGGCTCCTCGGAGGAGGATGGGGAGGATTATCCTACTCAGTGAATTTCATTTTTTTTAAATAAAAAATAATAATAAGTTTTAGATAAAACTATACTAAATATATATTCACGTCACCAAATAATTTAATAAAACACAATGTTTTGCAATGAAGGTCTACAGTAGCCTCAACAGCACTCTATAGAGTAGCACCATGGTGTAGCCAGAGGACAGCTTGCTTCCGTCCTCATCTGGGTACATTGACTTCAATACAAAACCTAGGAGGCTCATGGTTCTCACCCCCTTCCATAGACGTACACAGTTATTATGATAACTTCCATGGGACGACGTCCTCCAACCTATCAGAGTTCTTGCAGAATGAACTGACAGCTTGTCCACCCAATCAAAGTATCATTAAAATGAATGTAGTACTGAAGGCATCAGCTACAGCTAGCTAGCACTGCTGTGCGTGAAATGGGATAGGTAGTTGACTCAAAGAGAGAGAAAGACAATAGTTGAACAGTTTTGAACAAATTAATTTATTAAAAAATGAAGAAGCAGAGGGGGAGATCACTATATTTCATCATTTTTCTCTCTTTCACTTTCTAAGCTAGCAAATGCAGCTAGCTATGTTAGCATACTCAAACACCTGACTCGAACAGAGGGATGCTATGTTAGTTAGCTGGCTATAACTATCCAACACAACCCTGGAACTTTTCCAAGTCAAGGTAAACTTTTGGTTTTACTAATATATTGTCACCTGTGCCCGTTGGTGTAACTGCTAAACTGCTTACTGACTCTACTGCAGGAGGTTTACTGACGCATTAGTTCTATTAACTACGTTGACTATGACGTTACTTTAGCTAATATGGTGACAACAATGAACGTTTTTTAGTCCACAAATTAATGGAAAAGGTGAGAGGAGGAGAGCGCATAGATGAGAGAAGGAATACAACGTGGCTGTTAAGAAAATGAACTGTGTTTAGGTGTTGAAAAACGTTTCTTAAACAGAAGGAAACATAACGAAATTGCGACAAACATACCTGAATTTGTCCAATAGAAACTCTTGTTTGCAACTGTTGGACTAATGATTACGCCGTAGATCAGCTAGATGCAGGCAAGAGTGTGCAAGGCGGTATTGAATGTGTCACTGTCTGTCCATGTGTCAATATAGTAGCCTAAACCGTTGTTACATTGAACTAGGTGAATGGAATATGAAAGACATTCATTCAATATGCTGTAATAGAAATAAAGCCATTCTCATTTTTCTTTTAAATCATCCTCCCTCATCTTCAGCGGCACCAACCGCCGCTGGTGTGCTCCTATGCAAAGAAAATGAACTGCATTTCTGAAGTCGTCATCAACCCTGCTACCTACAAAGCTTGTGTTCCAAAGACTTAAAAATAATATGGTAACAAAATATATTGAAAAGGTGGGATACTGAAAACAGAGATAGTTGTCCTAGAGGCGATAAGATAAAGAGCCAAAATCGAAAATATTAAAGATGTTTTTTTTGCCTTGGGAGAGCCGAGCAACTGACTCAGTATGATTTCGCAAAGCTCGAACCGTCTCCTCCCCAAGACGTCTCTAATTTATTTAACGGCTCAACAGGTAATTCTTTCCCTGCAAAATGCTGATTTCTCTTCTCACGGGCTCCTCTTCAGCATGTATTCTAATTACCGGTGGCTCGCTTTGATCCGAGTCCTGCTCCTCACTATACACTGGCTCCAGCTTCCCTGGGATCTCATTTCATTAAGGAGCCTCGTCTTTTCGTTTTTGGCATGCTACTTATTTTCAGAGATACAGCTTCCGTTATGGAGGAGGGAGGGAGATGTAAAGAGGTAGGTTGTGTATGATAGCGCTAGCTGGTAAAAACAAAAAGGTGGGGGGTGAGGTGAACGCTGTCGGAGCGCTGCCTGCCATGATGTTTTCCCATGTCAGTCGGATATGTGCTGGGCAGCTCCAAAACACTGTCCGTAGGGGCTTGGGGGAAACCAGAGGTGAGCTGCTGGGGGAGGCGGGGGTTGGAAACGGATTAGCTCTGGCATCCGAGTCAAGATTACCCCATTAAAAGTTGGAGTGGAGGGTTAAGGAAGCTTTCGTTGTCTACGCCGGCTGATGTTAAGTGCTTCTGTAATTTTGCGCCTCCGAAATCAATCACAGCGTTAACACGTACTGTATAGCACACTGGACATGCTGCAGGAGACGTCTCAAAGCAGGGGAAGGCAGGGGATGAGCCGGGAAATCTTTTTAACGGCTCTTTGTTCATTCAGAGGCAAACTAAGGCCTCTACGTCAGAGAGCTGGGGAAAAGTGAAAAGGACAAATCCCCTACCAAAGTATCTCTGCTCTTACTGAGGTATCCTCAACCATCCAGCATATACAGTACATGATCAAAAGTATGTGGACTTGCTTGTCGAACATCTCATTCCAAAATCATGGGCATTAATGAGGTTTGCTGCTATAACAGCCTCCACTCTTCTGGGAAGGCTTTCAACTGGATGTTGGAACATTGCTGTGGGGACTAGTTTCCATTCAACCACAAGTGTATTAGTGAGGTCGGGCACTGATGTTGGGCGATTAGGCCTGGTGAGCAGTCGGTGTTCCAATTCATCCCAAATGTGTTTGATGGGGTTGAGGTCAGGGCTCTGTGCAGGCTAGTCAAGTTCTTCCACACCGACGTTGTTTTGTGCACGGAGGTATTGTCATGCTGAAACAGGAAAAGGCCTTCCCCTATTCATTGCCCACCTGGATAACTGGATGACTGCATTATTCCAGTGACTAAGTCCCATGATGGGAACAGACAGAGTTTAGTCTACAACACCACTATACTGTATTGAGGAAGACATTCCCAGGAGGCCAGCATTATCTCCTGGGAGTCACAATGAAGCTCTTTGCATGTTATTACCCACAAGTCTATTCTTCAGGATAGAAGCAAGTAGGGTTCAAATGAGTCCAGTGTTCTTCTGTCTCCAGCCTAGTTACAACAGGGAGCAGGAGGGGGATGTTGGAAAGGCTTGCCGGTCGGACGGACAGAGAAGAGGTCCACGTTATCTCTCTGTGACAGGACAGCATTTCCAGAGCATCGTTTTGAACCTGCGACAGCTCGCTGTGCCACCATTAACACAGTGTTAATTAAAGCACAACCCGTTCTCTCACCAGGGGGCCTGAGCGTGCCATTTACAACAACTCTACCACACTGGCAACCCAATACACACACACTCTGCAGACAGACAGACACACACACAGACTTGCTGAACAGTTAATCAAATGACAAGCCAGTCTATTTGCATTGACCCCCTTTTTATTGCACTGGTTCAATGAACACTCACTAGACTCTACCCACACATTGACACACACACACACACACACACACACACACACACACACACACACACACACACACACACACACACACACACACACACACACACACACACACACACACACACACACACACACACACACACACACTGCTGCTACTCTGTTCATTATCTATCCTGATTGCCAAGTCACTTTTACCCCTACCTACATGTACATATTACCTCAATCACCTCAACTACCTTGTACATTGACTCGGCATCGGTACCACTTGTATATAGTCTTGTTATTGGTATTGTATTGTGTTCCTATTTCCTTTTTCATTTATTTTGCACATTTTTGTTACTTTTTAACCCTACATTATTGGCAAAGGGCTTGTAAGTTAGCATTTCACAGTAAAGTCTACAGCTGTTGTATTCGGTGCATGTGGCAAATAAAATTTGATTTGATTCGTAAAAATAGCAGCCTTTCAAACAGCGTTACTGTATTTTGGAGAAGCAATTTGATCACACAAAGGCTTTCCTTTGATGGCCACTTATAGGAGCTCTGTCTAATACTAATGACAGAAAGACCATCTTAAAACCACCATACAAACCTGCTGAAACTGGAGTATTACTGTACAATGGGCTATGCATGACAAAGACTAACAACACAATGCACACAGCTTGCGTAAGACTCCAAGGCAAAACAATATGCGATGGAAGGACATGGGTGGCTTTTTCACAACACGGGACCACACAGGAGGTGGGAGCAGGGATGAGGGGAGTTTGTCCATCTGTCCGTTCGTCTGTGTCTCCACATGTCACAAAAATGGTGTGGGGGGGGGGGGGTTAAGGGGTGGCGACACCCACTACGACAGGCTGACCGGTGCCGCCGTGCAACACAGAGTCCCGGTAACACGGCCGGTTACCCTCCTCCTCCGTCTCCGCTGTCAGATATGCTAGCCTGCTTTACCTGCTGCGATTCCATTAGCAGGCTGCCTGTTCCAGCACTCGAGTGTTTCTGTAGCATATTAAACAGATTAATAGAACAATGCTCCAGGGAGGGAGCGGCCTGTCAATCTCGGCTAAAAACACAAAAGCAGAAAATTAAAAAAGCCCATGGCTGAACTCCAGCACTGATAAAACGAGCTGGAATCTTGCATGGAGAGAAAGGGGGTGGGAGGTACGGATGGATGGAAAAACACAGATGGTAAATATTTATTCTCCTATCCTGCTTACTGAACATACACACACGGACACACACAGATGTACGCTCACGCCCACACATTCATAAACCGAGCTGCTACTGTGGTGACCAGAATGACAAGGAGGAAAACGCACAAGTACATAATGTAACAACAAGAACACCAGGAACCTTCCGTTACACCAGGAGAGGCTGCATTTTATAGCTTACTTGGTTAAACCATAAGCTACATGTTCCTTGTGTTCCAGATGCATTCTTTTGCATCGCATTACTAGACAACTCCCTCTGTTGATTCAATGTACATTCAAAGCAAATCCAGAGTGCCTCCCTGCATTCTTCCATCCTCTCTTTTCTGATGTAAAGGAATACATATCAGAGGAATGGATCTGTGGACCGGCATGCGCCTGGTTGGTGTAGGAGGAGTGGAGCGTCCCCTTGTGACGTCTCGTCTCATCCTGTGAGATTGGAGAGAAAATTCAATCTGGTGCAGCAGTCTGTTTCTGGGCGAGATACTGGGAGATTGAGTGAGCTCTACAGAGACCCGAGAGACTTCACTCCTGTCTTTAGATTCACAGGCATGACACTCGCAGAGAGAGAGAGAGAGAGAGAGAGAGAGAGACAAAGGCCGAAGACAAAGCCCACCTAAGGACAGCCAACGAGCAGGCAATGTGTGTGTGTGTGTGTGTGTGTGTGTGTGTGTGTGTGTGTGTGTGTGTGTGTGTGTGTGTGTGTGTGTGTGTGTGTGTGTGTGTGTGTGTGTGTGTGTGTGTGTGTGTGTGTGTGTGTGTGTGTGTGTGTGTGTGTGTGTGTGTGTGTGTGTGTGTGTGTGTGTGTGTGTGTGTGTAGGGGACCATTGGGGCAACGATGCAAAGAAGCGGGTGGCAGATGAAGTAAATTATTCTCTGGGAGGATGGAACAATATATCATCAACTCAAACCCATTTCAACAAATCACCATTGGGAGCCATAACAACCTGCCATCTTTCAGCATTCATCTCATTGTTTTATCTTCAACAAAACAGATCTGAAACTAGACAATAGTGTTAGCAAAATGGGACAGAAATCAAACAGAGGCAAAACGCAGGTACAGTACTGATCTCACTCTGTGAGTGCGGATGTCGCAAATCATTTTTAATGGTCGTCATCTGATGGTTCATTACGTTAAACTATCCTGGCTAATATCCTCTAATCCATGGCTGTCCCATGTCCTGAGGCTATGAGCTCAGAGAGAGGAGAGGGGTGGCGGTGGGGAGAGGGGGGGGCAGTAGCCCAGTGTATAAGCAGGTTAATTGCCCTGGAGCAGAGACTGGCTGGGTCGCAGAGAGAGGAGCCCGTTTTAGTTTAATTGTAAATCGTCACATTCTGTAACCATGTACTGTCCTGTTCTGTGCCAGCCAGGCACACAGGCACACTGACAGGCAGCACAGAGGCAGGCAGGTTCGCAGGCGGTCAGCCAGTCAGTCAGTCTCAAGGGCAGCACAGAGGCATGCAGGTTCGCAGGCAGGCAACCAGCCAGTCAGTCTCAAGGGCAGCACAGAGACATGCAGGCAGGTAGGCAGGCGGGGCAGCCAGTCAGTCCCAGGGGCAGCACAGTGACATGCAGGCAGGTAGGCAGGCGGGGCAGCCAGTCAGTCCCAGGGGCAGCACAGAGACATGCAGGCAGGTAGGCAGGCGGGGCAGCCAGTCAGTCCCAGGGGCAGCACAGAGACATGCAGGCAGGTAGGCAGGCAACCAGCCAGTCAGTCTCAAGGGCAGCACAGAGGCATGCAGGTTCGCAGGCAGGCAACCAGCCAGTCAGTCCCAGGGGCAGCACAGAGACATGCAGGTTCGCAGGCAGGCAACCAGCCAGTCAGTCTCAAGGGCAGCACAGAGGCATGCAGGTTCGCAGGCGGTCAGCCAGTCAGTCAGTCTCAAGGGCAGCACAGAGGCATGCAGATTCGCAGGCAGGCAACCAGCCAGTCAGTCTCAAGGGCAGCACAGAGACATGCAGGCAGGTAGGCGGGGCAGCCAGTCAGTCCCAGGGGCAGCACAGTGACATGCAGGCAGGTAGGCAGGCGGACAGCCAGTCAGTCCCAGGGGCAGCACAGTGACATGCAGGCAGGTAGGCAGGCGGACAGCCAGTCAGTCCCAGGGGCAGCACAGAGGCAGGCAGGTTCGCAGGCGGTCAGCCAGTCAGTCAGTCTCAAGGGCAGCACAGAGGCATGCAGGTTCGCAGGCAGGCAACCAGCCAGTCAGTCTCAAGGGCAGCACAGAGACATGCAGGCAGGTAGGCGGGGCAGCCAGTCAGTCCCAGGGGCAGCACAGTGACATGCAGGCAGGTAGGCAGGCGGACAGCCAGTCAGTCCCAGGGGCAGCACAGTGACATGCAGGCAGGTAGGCAGGCGGACAGCCAGTCAGTTCCAGGGGCAGCACAGTGACATGCAGGCAGGTAGGCAGGCGGACAGCCAGTCAGTTCCAGGGGCAGCACAGTGACATGCAGGCAGGTAGGCAGGCGGACAGCCAGTCAGTTCCAGGGGCAGCACAGTGACATGCAGGCAGGTAGGCAGGCGGACAGCCAGTCCCTGGGGCAGCACAGTGGCATGCAGGCAGGTAGGCAGGCGGACAGCCAGTAGCAGGGCAGCACAGTGACATGCAGGCAGGTAGGCAGGCGGACAGCCAGTCCCAGGGGCAGCACAGTGACATGCAGGCAGGTAGGCAGGCGGACAGCCAGTCCCAGGGGCAGCACAGTGGCATACAGGCAGGTAGGCAGGCGGACAGCCAGTCAGTCTCAAGGGCAGCACAGAGGCATGCAGGTTCGCAGGCGGTCAGCCAGTCAGTCAGTCTCAAGGGCAGCACAGAGGCATGCAGGTTCGCAGGCAGGCAACCAGCCAGTCAGTCTCAAGGGCAGCACAGAGACATGCAGGCAGGTAGGCGGGGCAGCCAGTCAGTCCCAGGGGCAACACAGTGACATGCAGGCAGGTAGGCAGGCGGACAGCCAGTCAGTCCCAGGGGCAGCACAGTGACATGCAGGCAGGTAGGCAGGCGGACAGCCAGTCAGTCCCAGGGGCAGCACAGAGGCAGGCAGGTTCGCAGGCGGTCAGCCAGTCAGTCAGTCTCAAGGGCAGCACAGAGGCATGCAGGTTCGCAGGCAGGCAACCAGCCAGTCAGTCTCAAGGGCAGCACAGAGACATGCAGGCAGGTAGGCGGGGCAGCCAGTCAGTCCGCGGGGCAGCCAGTCAGTCCCAGGGGCAGCACAGTGACATGCAGGCAGGTAGGCAGGCGGACAGCCAGTCAGTCCCAGGGGCAGCACAGTGACATGCAGGCAGGTAGGCAGGCGGACAGCCAGTAGCAGGGGCAGCACAGTGACATGCAGGCAGGTAGGCAGGCGGACAACCAGTCCCAGGGGCAGCACAGTGACATGCAGGCAGGTAGGCAGGCGGACAGCCAGTCCCAGGGGCAGCACAGTGACATGCAGGCAGGTAGGCAGGCGGACAGCCAGTCAGTTCCAGGGGCAGCACAGTGACATGCAGGCAGGTAGGCAGGCGGACAGCCAGTCCCTGGGGCAGCACAGTGGCATGCAGGCAGGTAGGCAGGCGGACAGCCAGTAGCAGGGGCAGCACAGTGACATGCAGGCAGGTAGGCAGGCGGACAGCCAGTCCCAGGGGCAGCACAGTGACATGCAGGCAGGTAGGCAGGCGGACAGCCAGTCCCAGGGGCAGCACAGTGGCATACAGGCAGGTAGGCAGGCGGACAGCCAGTCCCAGGGGCAGCACAGTGACATGCAGGCAGGTAGGCAGGCAGACAGCCAGTCAGTTCCAGGGGCAGCACCGTGACATGCAGGCAGGTAGGCAGGCGGACAGCCAGTCCCAGGGGCAGCACAGTGGCATGCAGGCAGTTAGGCAGGCGGACAGCCAGTAGCAGGGGCAGCACAGTGACATGCAGGCAGGTAGGCAGGCGGACAACCAGTCCCAGGGGCAGCACAGTGACATGCAGGCAGGTAGGCAGGCGGACAGCCAGTCCCAGGGGCAGCACAGTGGCATGCAGGCAGGTAGGCAGGCAGACAGCCAGTCCCAGGGGCAGCACAGTGACATGCAGGCAGGTAGGCAGGCGGACAGCCAGTCCCAGGGGCAGCACAGTGGCATGCAGGCAGGTAGGCAGGCGGACAGCCAGTCCCAGGGGCAGCACAGTGGCTTGCAGGCAGGTAGGCAGGCAACCAGCCAGTCAGTCTCAAGGGCAGCACAGAGGCATGCAGGTTCGCAGGCAGGCAACCAGCCAGTCAGTCCCAGGGGCAGCACAGAGACATGCAGGTTCGCAGGCAGGCAACCAGCCAGTCAGTCTCAAGGGCAGCACAGAGGCATGCAGGTTCGCAGGCGGTCAGCCAGTCAGTCAGTCTCAAGGGCAGCACAGAGGCATGCAGGTTCGCAGGCAGGCAACCAGCCAGTCAGTCTCAAGGGCAGCACAGAGACATGCAGGCAGGTAGGCGGGGCAGCCAGTCAGTCCCAGGGGCAGCACAGTGACATGCAGGCAGGTAGGCAGGCGGACAGCCAGTCAGTCCCAGGGGCAGCACAGTGACATGCAGGCAGGTAGGCAGGCGGACAGCCAGTCAGTCCCAGGGGCAGCACAGAGGCAGGCAGGTTCGCAGGCGGTCAGCCAGTCAGTCAGTCTCAAGGGCAGCACAGAGGCATGCAGGTTCGCAGGCAGGCAACCAGCCAGTCAGTCTCAAGGGCAGCACAGAGACATGCAGGCAGGTAGGCAGGCGGACAGCCAGTCCCAGGGGCAGCACAGTGACATGCAGGCAGGTAGGCAGGCAGTCCCAGGGGCAACACAGTGGCATGCAGGCAGGTAGGCAGGCGGACAGCCAGTCAGTCCCAGGGGCAGCACAGTGACATGCAGGCAGGTAGGCAGGCGGACAGCCAGTCAGTTCCAGGGGCAGCACAGTGACATGCAGGCAGGTAGGCAGGCGGACAGCCAGTCAGTTCCAGGGGCAGCACAGTGACATGCAGGCAGGTAGGCAGGCGGACAGCCAGTCAGTTCCAGGGGCAGCACAGTGACATGCAGGCAGGTAGGCAGGCGGACAGCCAGTCCCTGGGGCAGCACAGTGGCATGCAGGCAGGTAGGCAGGCGGACAGCCAGTAGCAGGGGCAGCACAGTGACATGCAGGCAGGTAGGCAGGCGGACAGCCAGTCCCAGGGGCAGCACAGTGACATGCAGGCAGGTAGGCAGGCGGACAGCCAGTCCCAGGGGCAGCACAGTGCATACAGGCAGGTAGGCAGGCGGACAGCCAGTCAGTCTCAAGGGCAGCACAGAGGCATGCAGGTTCGCAGGCGGTCAGCCAGTCAGTCAGTCTCAAGGGCAGCACAGAGGCATGCAGATTCGCAGGCAGGCAACCAGCCAGTCAGTCTCAAGGGCAGCACAGAGACATGCAGGCAGGTAGGCGGGGCAGCCAGTCAGTCCCAGGGGCAGCACAGTGACATGCAGGCAGGTAGGCAGGCGGACAGCCAGTCAGTCCCAGGGGCAGCACAGTGACATGCAGGCAGGTAGGCAGGCGGACAGCCAGTCAGTCCCAGGGGCAGCACAGAGGCAGGCAGGTTCGCAGGCGGTCAGCCAGTCAGTCAGTCTCAAGGGCAGCACAGAGGCATGCAGGTTCGCAGGCAGGCAACCAGCCAGTCAGTCTCAAGGGCAGCACAGAGACATGCAGGCAGGTAGGCGGGGCAGCCAGTCAGTCCCAGGGGCAGCACAGTGACATGCAGGCAGGTAGGCAGGCGGACAGCCAGTCAGTCCCAGGGGCAGCACAGTGACATGCAGGCAGGTAGGCAGGCGGACAGCCAGTAGCAGGGGCAGCACAGTGACATGCAGGCAGGTAGGCAGGCGGACAACCAGTCCCAGGGGCAGCACAGTGACATGCAGGCAGGTAGGCAGGCGGACAGCCAGTCCCAGGGGCAGCACAGTGACATGCAGGCAGGTAGGCAGGCGGACAGCCAGTCAGTTCCAGGGGCAGCACAGTGACATGCAGGCAGGTAGGCAGGCGGACAGCCAGTCCCTGGGGCAGCACAGTGGCATGCAGGCAGGTAGGCAGGCGGACAGCCAGTAGCAGGGGCAGCACAGTGACATGCAGGCAGGTAGGCAGGCGGACAGCCAGTCCCAGGGGCAGCACAGTGACATGCAGGCAGGTAGGCAGGCGGACAGCCAGTCCCAGGGGCAGCACAGTGGCATACAGGCAGGTAGGCAGGCGGACAGCCAGTCCCAGGGGCAGCACAGTGACATGCAGGCAGGTAGGCAGGCAGACAGCCAGTCCCAGGGGCAGCACAGTGGCATGCAGGCAGGTAGGCAGGCGGACAGCCAGTCCCAGGGGCAGCACAGTGGCATGCAGGCAGGTAGGCAGGCGGACAGCCAGTAGCAGGGGCAGCACAGTGACATGCAGGCAGGTAGGCAGGCGGACAACCAGTCCCAGGGGCAGCACAGTGACATGCAGGCAGGTAGGCAGGCGGACAGCCAGTCCCAGGGGCAGCACAGTGGCATGCAGGCAGGTAGGCAGGCAGACAGCCAGTCCCAGGGGCAGCACAGTGACATGCAGGCAGGTAGGCAGGCGGACAGCCAGTCCCAGGGGCAGCACAGTGGCATGCAGGCAGGTAGGCAGGCGGACAGCCAGTCCCAGGGGCAGCACAGTGGCTTGCAGGCAGGTAGGCAGGTGGACAGCCAGTCAGTTCCAGGGGCAGCACAGTGACATGCAGGCAGGTAGGCAGGCGGACAACCAGTCCCAGGGGCAGCACAGTGACATGCAGGCAGGTAGGCAGGCGGACAGACAGTCCCAGGGGCAGCACAGTGGCATGCAGGCAGGTAGGCAGGCGGACAGCCAGTCAGTTCCAGGGGCAGCACCGTGACATGCAGGCAGGTAGGCAGGCGGACAGCCAGTCCCAGGGGCAGCACAGTGACATGCAGGCAGGTAGGCAGGCAGTCCCAGGGGCAACACAGTGGCATGCAGGCAGGTAGGCAGGGGGCAGCCAGTCCCAGGGGCAGCACAGTGACATGCAGGCAGGTAGGCAGCCAGTCCCAGGGGCAGCACAGTGGCATGCAGCAAGGGGGCAGCCAGTCAGTCCCAGGGGCAGCACAGTGACATGCAGGCAGGTAGGCAGGCGGACAGCCAGTCCCAGGGGCAGCACAGTGGCATGCAGGCAGGTAGGCAGGCGGACAGCCAGTCCCAGGGCAGCACAGTGGCTTGCAGGCAGGTAGGCAGGTGGACAGCCAGTCAGTTCCAGGGGCATCACAGTGACATGCAGGCAGGTAGGCAGGCGGACAACCAGTCCCAGGGGCAGCACAGTGACATGCAGGCAGGTAGGCAGGCGGACAGACAGTCCCAGGGGCAGCACAGTGGCATGCAGGCAGGTAGGCAGGCGGACAGCCAGTCAGTTCCAGGGGCAGCACCGTGACATGCAGGCAGGTAGGCAGGCGGACAGCCAGTCCCAGGGGCAGCACAGTGACATGCAGGCAGGTAGGCAGGCAGTCCCAGGGGCAACACAGTGGCATGCAGGCAGGTAGGCAGGGGGGCAGCCAGTCCCAGGGGCAGCACAGTGACATGCAGGCAGGTAGGCAGCCAGTCCCAGGGGCAGCACAGTGGCATGCAGCAAGGGGGCAGCCAGTCAGTCCCAGGGGCAGCACAGTGGCATGCAGGCCGGTAGGCAGGGGTCCAGCCAGTCAGTCCCAGGGGCAGCACAGTGGCATGCAGGCAGGTAGGCAGGGGGGCAGCCAGTCAGTCCCAGGGGCAGCACAGTGGCATGCAGGCAGGTAGGCAGGGGGCAGCAAGTCAGTCCCAGGGGGCAGCACAGTGGCATGCAGGCAGGTAGGCAGGGGGGCAGCCAGTCCCAGGGGCAGCACAGTGACATGCAGGCAGGTAGGCAGCCAGTCCCAGGGGCATCACAATGGCATGCAGGCAGGTAGGCGGTGGGGGAGCCATTCCCAGGGGCAGCACAGTGGCATGCAGGCAGGTTGGCAGGCGGACAGCCTGTCCCAGGGGCAGCACAGTGGCATGCAGGCAGGTAGGCAGGGGGCAGCCAGTCCCAGGGGCAGCACAGTGACATGCAGGCAGGTAGGCAGGCGGACAGCCAGTAGCAGGGGCAGCACAGTGACATGCAGGCAGGTAGGCAGGCGGACAGCCAGTCCCAGGGGCAGCACAGTGACATGCAGGCAGGTAGGCAGGCGGACAGCCAGTCCCAGGGGCAGCACAGTGGCATGCAGGCAGGTAGGCAGGCAGACAGCCAGTCCCAGGGGCAGCACAGTGACATGCAGGCAGGTAGGCAGGCGGACAGCCAGTCCCAGGGGCAGCACAGTGGCATGCAGGCAGGTAGGCAGGCGGACAGCCAGTCCCAGGGGCAGCACAGTGGCTTGCAGGCAGGTAGGCAGGTGGACAGCCAGTCAGTTCCAGGGGCAGCACAGTGACATGCAGGCAGGTAGGCAGGCGGACAACCAGTCCCAGGGGCAGCACAGTGACATGCAGGCAGGTAGGCAGGCGGACAGACAGTCCCAGGGGCAGCACAGTGGCATGCAGGCAGGTAGGCAGGCGGACAGCCAGTCAGTTCCAGGGGCAGCACAGTGACATGCAGGCAGGTAGGCAGGCGGACAGCCAGTCCCAGGGGCAGCACAGTGACATGCAGGCAGGTAGGCAGGCAGTCCCAGGGGCAACACAGTGGCATGCAGGCAGGTAGGCAGGGGGGCAGCCAGTCCCAGGGGCAGCACAGTGACATGCAGGCAGGTAGGCAGCCAGTCCCAGGGGCAGCACAGTGGCATGCAGCAAGGGGGCAGCCAGTCAGTCCCAGGGGCAGCACAGTGACATGCAGGCAGGTAGGCAGGCGGACAGCCAGTCCCAGGGGCAGCACAGTGGCATGCAGGCAGGTAGGCAGGGGGGGAGCCAGTCCCAGGGGCAGCACAGTGACATGCAGGCAGGTAGGCAGGCGGACAGCCAGTCAGTTCCAGGGGCAGCACAGTGACATGCAGGCAGGTAGGCAGGCGGACAACCAGTCCCAGGGGCAGCACAGTGACATGCAGGCAGGTAGGCAGGCGGACAGACAGTCCCAGGGGCAGCACAGTGGCATGCAGGCAGGTAGGCAGGCGGACAGCCAGTCAGTTCCAGGGGCAGCACCGTGACATGCAGGCAGGTAGGCAGGCGGACAGCCAGTCCCAGGGGCAGCACAGTGACATGCAGGCAGGTAGGCAGGCAGTCCCAGGGGCAACACAGTGGCATGCAGGCAGGTAGGCAGGGGGGCAGCCAGTCCCAGGGGCAGCACAGTGACATGCAGGCAGGTAGGCAGCCAGTCCCAGGGGCAGCACAGTGGCATGCAGCAAGGGGGCAGCCAGTCAGTCCCAGGGGCAGCACAGTGGCATGCAGGCCGGTAGGCAGGGGGCCAGCCAGTCAGTCCCAGGGGCAGCACAGTGGCATGCAGGCAGGTAGGCAGGGGGCAGCCAGTCAGTCCCAGGGGCAGCACAGTGGCATGCAGGCAGGTAGGCAGGGGGGCAGCCAGTCAGTCCCAGGGGCAGCACAGTGGCATGCAGGCAGGTAGGCAGGGGGGCAGCCAGTCCCAGGGGCAGCACAGTGACATGCAGGCAGGTAGGCAGCCAGTCCCAGGGGCATCACAATGGCATGCAGGCAGGTAGGCGGTGGGGGAGCCATTCCCAGGGGCAGCACAGTGGCATGCAGGCAGGTTGGCAGGCGGACAGCCTGTCCCAGGGGCAGCACAGTGGCATGCAGGCAGGTAGGCAGGGGGGCAGCCAGTCCCAGGGGCAGCACAGTGGCATGCAGGCAGGTAGGCAGGGGGGCGGCCATTCCCAGGGGCAGCACAGTGGCATGCAGGCAGGTAGGCAGGCGGACAGCCTGTGCCAGGGGCAGCACAGTGGCATGCAGGCAGGTAGGCAGGGGGCAGCCAGTCCCAGGGGCAGCACAGTGGCATGCAGGCAGGTAGGCAGGCGGGCAGCCAGTCCCAGGGGCAGCACAGTGGCATGCAGGCAGGTAGGCAGGGGGGCAGCCAGTCCCAGGGGCAGCACAGTGGCATGCAGGCAGGTAGGCAGGGGGAGCCATTCCCAGGGGCAGCACAGTGGCATGCAGGCAGGTAGGCAGGCGGACAGCCTGTCCCAGGGGCAGCACAGTGGCATGCAGGCAGGTAGGCAGGGGGGCAGCCAGTCCCAGTGGCAGCACAGTGGCATGCAGGCAGGTAGGCAGGGGGGCAGCCAGTCCCAGGGGCAGCACAGTGGCATGCAGGCAGGTAGGCAGGGGGGCAGCCAGTCCCAGGGGCAGCACAGTGGCATGCAGGCAGGTAGGCAGGGGGGCAGCCAGTCACAGGGGCAGCACAGTGGCATGCAGGCAGGTAGGCAGGGGGGGAGCCAGTCCCAGGGGCAGCACAGTGGCATGCAGGCAGGTAGGCAGGGGGGCAGCCAGTCCCAGGGGCAGCACAGTGGCATGCAGGCAGGTAGGCAGGGGGGCAGCCAGTCCCAGGGGCAGCACAGTGGCATGCAGGCAGGTAGGCAGGGGGCAGCCAGTCCCAGGGGCAGCACAGTGGCATGCAGGCAGGTAGGCAGGGGGGGAGCCAGTCCCAGGGGCAGCACAGTGGCATGCAGGCAGGTAGGCAGGCGGACAGCCTGTCCCAGGGGCAGCACAGTGGCATGCAGGCAGGTAGGGGTCTCACTGACTGTATGTGATGACGCGTGGTTGAGCGGGTTGTGTGCTCGGGTTGAGAGCGCTGACACACAGCGCCACCGAAAGGAGGGAGATGTAAAATGGCTGTGCTCCTCACACACGTCAAGACAAACCCCCTTGGTCTAAACATATACACACAGGTTGGTTCAGTAGGAACACCATACTCTCAGTTATCAGATGATGTGTAGGTTCTTGCATTCCCCAAAGGAAGTGTGAGTTCTCCAGTACTGAAGATAGATGCAGCCTAAGGAATCTTAGCCACACTGTTTGATCAAAACAAGTGGCTCTGAATCTTCTAATATTTCTATACCACCTGTCCTGGGGTCTGTCTCTGCCATCTTCACCTTCATATGGATGCCTTCTACTGCTCCATCCCAGAGCTCTATGCTCTCTCCCCATCCACACACAACTCAAGCCCCCCTGCCATCCCTTACTCTCTGAGCTGCCCTCCCTCTCCTCTCCTACTTCCCCCTCCTTCCTTCCATTCCTTCTTTGCATTCCTCTCCTGGGCTGGGTCCTGGATCACAGCCCGCTCGGGCTGCCCGGCCGGCCCTGTCCGTTTTCATTCCCCTCTGAGAGGACAAGTAATTTGGGAGAGAGGGGAGCAGATGACCAATGGCTTCTGACCTTTTCTCCCTCAATATAACTCCTCCGCGCCGCGCCGAGAAAGTGGCAATCAGACTAGGCAGAAGTGACACCCTGATCTGAGCATGGCCGAGCCCCACACAATCACAGTGTCACTTACCATCAATATGCGACTGTGGCTGGATGGGTTGGTGGTGGAATGAAGGGGTCTGAGGGTGAGAGTTGGGTTAGCTTAGCTGTGGTGCTGCATAGGTCAAAGCCAGGGCTCCCCTGACAACACACACACACACACACACACACAAACACACTTGGCTCAAGTTTTTGCAGGACAGCAAAGACGAACTTGCATGCTTTCTCTTTGCTCCAGAAAGTCATTTTTCTGTTTCACCAACTACAATAAGGTTACCATTTGATGCCAGTTAGTCTTGGGCTTTCATTTCAATGCACATTTTGCAGTGGGGACTTGTGAGGTGGAGAAGCAGGGGCTTTTGCTCTTTTGTGAGGCCCCACCATCCAATCAGAGCAGTTGAGCTGCGGTACCAAGAAACCATCCCCACTATGAAAGGATTAATTCAGTCATTCATAGCAATAGATTAGAGTGTCCATCACGGGGTCTTCAGATTCCAGACGAGTGAATTACATAAGCCGGGGGAAAATCACAGGATAATATTTCATGGCCTGCTCAATATGAGGCAGTTTCATGACTGTTACTGTCAGACGTGGCACATGTGGGAGGAGGACGTAAGCCAGTGTGAAATACAATGAAACGCTGTGCACTCTGGGAACACATGTTAGAACATGAGGTGCCATGAAATAGACCGACTTAGAGAGTGGTTTCAGGAAATGCACTGTGGACACCGGGGCCACAGTGAGCGTGGCTTCCTAGTGGAACAATGTATTGTGGGATGCAAACAAAGTATGCACAGTTGTGGATTAATCTGTATTTAAACCAAGGAAATATGTAAAGAGAAATGATATTACAGATTATTTTCAAAGCACCTAAACTAGTTAGAGCTGAGGGAAGAGTTTGGGATAGAAGGAAACAAAGCGTTCTTCAGACATGCGTTTCCATGTTGAGACGAGAGACAGAAAGAAGACATCTAACTGATGATATGTCTCAAAAGGGGGCATTATCATTTGAAAAGATCCCGTCAGTGTGGCTTCGTCCCCTCTGTGCTGAAAATGAAATTGTCTGATGTGCAACATTTACCTTTGGCACGCTTGGCCCTGATCAGGCGCGAGGGTCGCGGCTCCACGTGTCATCTGGCGGCTCCATCGCCGTGCCTCCAATTTACACATCGCACTGCTCTGCATTTCAAAGGATCCCCAGCGCCAGCCTCCTGTTAGCAATCGCTATCTGGGTCCCGCCGCGCGGAGGCAAGATTAGGCCAGCTGGAGAAACTACTCGCTGCTCTACACCCCCGTTACCCCCTCCACACACCCCATTTACATTTTCATATTAGATGTTCCTCCCATTTCATTCCTCCGTCCCCCTCCTGGGCCTTAACTAGCATGTCCTCCACATCTCTCTCTCTCTCTCTCTCTCTCTCTCTCTCTCTCTCTCTCTCTCTCTCTCTCTCTCTCTCTCTCTCTCATGGAATAATCAATGAAACTTTTGAAGTAAAGACAAATAATGGCGTTCCTTAGCATTGCAGATTTCAAGTAATTCATCTATAAGAAAGAGAGCATGTTTTAGCATAACATAAATAGATCAAAGAGTTACTCATAAATCTGAGTTGGGGAAAAAACACATTCAAACAATATTGCCAAATTAAAGTTGGAGATAAAAAGGAGTTCACAGGCTCTTATGAGATTGTGAGCTGTTCTGTGAATTTGCAACCAAGCCCAAAACATCGTACAGCGAATCCATGATCTAAGGTTTTTCACTTCAAAAGTGCAAAAACTTCTCAATACAAACTGTCTGAGAAAGACATGAGAGCCAACGAACTGCTACTTTCTCCCTGCACTCCTCTAAACCATGTATATGCTGAGGAGATAATGAAATGAAACAGGCATGAAGAAGACGACCCTGACATTCTGACTCCATCAGCAGCCAAGGGGGGGTCAATTCTGAAGCAGGCCACCTCTCTCTCTTCCTCCTAGCTCCCTCCTTCCCTGGACTAGATGCTTATGGAGGAGAGAGGAGAGTTATATTATTTGGGAGGCGGTCCAAGCTGAGACGAAAACCCTCCATTCTGAATACCTGTCTCACTGGCAGACCTCGTTTACTCTGTTTGGGGGAGAATCTCATTTAGAGGGACGCTGGATGGACTTGCAGCCCAAAGAGAAAGGGAGAAAGAATCAAAGAGAGTAAGAGAGAGATAAATAAAAAGGGAGAGAGCTAAGGTGATGCATTGCTCCAGTAAACACCCATGACTCACCCCGCATATCAAGGGCAGGGAATCACCCGCTCTCTGTCCTATTCTCATTGCCTTCACGTTGAACAAACACTGAAGCTTCACTTCCCCTTCTGTAGGTCTGGCTCTGCAGAGATGAATAATCTCTCTCTCCCAGCCCATAGAATGCACTACATTATATCAAGTCGTCTTAAGGTGCCATATAGCATCAATACAGTATTGTGTTCCTTGGAGGGCGCCATATCCCGTTGGGTACATCCAATACACTAGAGGTCTTTCAAACTCCAAACATTGCTTGCTTTTAATAAATTCAAGGGATACGAGGAAAAATAAGACTGCTAAGATATTTGAGCCTGTGAATGTGTAAATATCTGTTTGCGCTTGGATGGTGAGCATGGAGTGGTAAGGAGAGAGGAGGATAGATAGGGAGAGAGGGAGGCAGAGAGGGAAGCAGAGAGGGAGTAAGGAAGGCAGAGAGTGAGAGAGGAAGGCAGAAAATGAGGCAGAGAGGGAGAGGAGGCAGAGGGAGAGAAGGCAGAGAGGAGGCAGAGGGAGAGAAGGCAGAGAGGAGGCAGAGGGAGAGAAGGCAGAGAGGGAGAGAAGGCAGAGAGGGAGAGAAGGCAGAGAGGGAGAGAGGGAGAGGAGGCAGAGAGAGGAGAGAGGGAGGAGGAGAGAAGGCAGAGAGAGGGAGAGAGGGAGAGGAGGCAGAGAGGAGGAGAGGGAGAGAAGGCAGAGAGGGAGAGAAGGCAGAGAGGGAGAGAAGGCAGAGAGGGAGAGAGGGAGAGGAGGCAGAGAGGGAGAGAGGGAGAGGAGGCAGAGAGGGAGAGAGGGAGAGGAGGCAGAGAGGGAGAGAGGGAGAGGAGGCAGAGAGGAGGGAGAGAGGGAGAGGAGGCAGAGAGGAGGCAGAGAGGGAGAGAAGGCAGAGAGGGAGAGAGGGAGAGGAGGCAGAGAGGGAGAGAGGGAGAGGAGGCAGAGGGAGAGAATGCAGAGAGGAAAGCAGAAAATGAGGCAGAGAGGGAGAGGAGGCAGAGGGAGAGAAGGCAGAGAGGGAGAGAGGAAAGCAGAAAATGAGGCAGAGAGGGAGAGGAGGCAGAGAGGGAGAGGAGGCAGAGAGGAGGCAGAGAGGGAGAGAGGAAAGCAGAAAATGAGGCAGAGAGGGAGAGGAGGCAGAGAGGGAGAGGAGGCAGAGAGGGAGGCAGAGAGGGACACAGAGAGGGACACAGAGAGGGACGCAGAGAGGGATGCAGAGAGGGAAAGGGGAGGGGTGAGAGACTGGGGGCAGAAAGGGAGGCGGAGAGGGGAATGCAGAGCGGGAGAGGGGGGAGACTGGGGGCAGAAAGGGAGAGACTGGGGGCAGAAAGGGAGAGACTGGGAGCAGAAAGGGAGAGACTGGGAGCAGAAAGGGAGAGACTGGGGGCAGAAAGGGAGAAAGGGAGGCAGAGTGGGATGCAGAGAAGGAGAGAGGGAGAGAGGAGGCAGAGAGGGAGAGAGGAAGGCAGGGAGGCAGAGAGGGCAGCAGAGAGGGAGGCAGAGAAGAAGAGAGGGAGAGGGGAAAGAGAGGAGGCAGAGGGGAAGGAGAGAGGGACGCAGAGAGGGAGAGAGGAAGGCAGAGAGGGAGACAGGAAGGTAGAGAGGAAGAGGGGGGGGCAGAGAGGAAGAGGGGGGGGCAGAGAGGGAGAGAGGAGGGCAGAGAGGGAAAGAGCAGGGCAGAGAGGGAGAGAGGAAGGCAGAGGGAGAGACCGGGGGCAGAAAGGGAGAAGACCTGGGGCAGAAAGAGAGGAGGCAGAGATGGAGGCAGAGAGGGAGGCAGATGGGAAGGCAGAGAGGCAGAGAGGAAGGCAGAGAGGGAGAGAGGAAGGCATAGCGGGAGAGAGGAAGGCATAGAGGGAGAGAGGAAGGCAGAGAGGGAGAGAGGAAGGCAGAGGGAGAGAGGAAGGCAGAGAGGGAGAGAGGAAGGCAGAGAGGGAGGCAGAGAGGGAGAGAGGAGGCAGAGAGGGAGTGAGGGATGCAGAGAGGGAGAGAGGGATGCAGAGAGGGATGCAGAGGGATGCAGAGAGGGAGAGAGTAGGCCGAGAGGGATGCAGAGAGGGAGAGAGGGAGGCAGAGAGGAAGGCAGAGAGGGAGAGAGGAATGCAGAGAGGGAGGGAGAGGGGGAGGCAGAGAGGGAGGTAGAGAGGGAGGCAGAGTTGGAGAGTGGGAGAGAGGGAGGTAGAGCGGGGAGAGAGGGAGGCAGAGAGGGGAGAGGAGGCAGAGAGGAGGCAGAGAGGAGAGAGGGATGCAGAGAGGCAGAGAGGCAGAGAGGGAGGCAGAGCGGAGAGAGGGAGGCAGAGAGGAAGGCAGAGAGGAGGCAGAGTTGAAGAGCGGGAGAGAGGAGGCAGAGTGGGAGAGAGGAAGGCATAGAGGGAGAGAGGGATGCAGAGAGGGAGAGAGGAGGCAGAGAGGGAGGCAGAGAGGGAGAGAGGAGGCAGAGAGGGAGAGCGGGATGCAGACAGTGAGAGAGGAGGCAGAGAGGGAGGGAGAGGGGGATGCAGAGAGGCAGAGAGGAAGGCAGAGAGGGAGAGAGGAAGGCAGAGGGAGAGAGGAAGGCAGAGAGGGAGAGAGGAAGGCAGAGAGGGAGGCAGAGAGGGAGAGATGAGGCAGAGAGGGGGTGAGGGATGCAGAGAGGGAGAGAGGGATGCAGAGAGGGATGCAGAGGGATGCAGAGAGGAATGCAGAGGGATGCAGAGAGGGAGAGAGTAGGCCGAGAGGGATGCAGAGAGGGAGAGAGGGAGGCAGAGAGGAAGGCAGAGAGGGAGAGAGGGATGCAGAGAGGGAGGGAGAGGGGAGGCAGAGAGGGAGGTAGAGAGGGAGGCAGAGTTGGAGAGTGGAGAGAGGGAGGTAGAGCGGGAGAGAGGGAGGCAGAGAGGGAGAGAGGAGGCAGAGAGGGAGGCAGAGAGGGAGGGATGCAGAGAGGCAGAGAGGGAGGCAGAGCGGGAGAGAGGGAGGCAGAGAGGAAGGCAGAGAGGGAGGCAGAGTTGAAGAGCGGGAGAGAGGGAGGCAGAGTGGGAGAGAGGAAGGCATAGAGGGAGAGAGGGATGCAGAGAGGGAGAGAGGAGACAGAGAGGGAGGCAGAGAGGGAGAGAGGAGGCAGAGAGGGAGAGCGGGATGCAGACAGTGAGAGAGGAGGCAGAGAGGGAGGGAGAGGGGGATGCAGAGAGGCAGAGAGGAAGGCATAGAGGGAGAGAGGAAGGCATAGAGGGAGAGAGGAATGCATAGAGGGAGAGAGGAAGGCAGAGAGGGAGAGAGGAAGTCAGAGGGAGAGAGGAAGGCAGACAGGGAGAGAGGAAGGCAGAGAGGGAGGCAGAGAGGGAGAGAGGAGGCAGAGAGGGAGTGAGGGATGCAGAGAGGGAGAGAGGGATGCAGAGAGGGATGCAGAGGGATGCAGAGAGGGAGAGAGGAGGCAGAGAGGAGGCAGAGAGGGAGGCAGAGAGGGAGGCAGAGAGGGAGAGAGGAAGGCAGAGAGGGATGCAGAGAGGGAGAGAGGAGGCAGAGAGGGAGGCAGAGAGGGGGAGAGGAGGCAGAGAGGGAGAGAGGGATGCAGAGAGGGAGAGAGGGATGCAGAGAGGGAGGGAGAGAGGGATGCAGAGAGGGAGGCAGAGAGGGAGAGAGGGATGCAGAGAGGGAGGGAGAGAGGGATGCAGAGAGGGAGGCAGAGAGGGAGAGAGGGATGCAGAGAGGGAGGCAGAGAGGGAGAGAGGGATGCAGAGAGGGAGGGCAAGGGGGAGGCAGAGAGGGAGGTAGAGAGGGAGGCAGAGTTGGAGAGTGGGAGAGAGGGTGGCAGAGCGGGAGAGAGGGAGGCAGAGAGGGAGAGAGGAAGGAAGAGAGGGAGAGAGGAAGGCAGATAGGAAGGCAGAGAGGCAGAGGGGAAGGCAGAGAGGGAGAGAGTAGGCCGAGAGGGATGCAGAGAGGGAGAGAGGGAGGCAGAGAGGAAGGCAGAGAGGGAGAGAGGGATGCAGAGAGGGAGGCAGAGAGGGAGAGAGGGATGCAGAGAGGGAGAGAGGAGGCAGAGAGGGAGGCAGAGAGGGAGAGAGGGATTCAGATAGGCAGAGAGGAAGGCAGAGAGGGAGGCAGAGAGGGAGAGAGGGATGCGAAGAGGGAGAGAGGAGGCAGAGAGGGAGGCAGAGAGGGAGAGAGGGATGCAGAGAGGGAGGGAGAGAGGGATGCAGAGAGGGAGGCAGAGAGGGAGAGAGGATGCAGAGAGGAGGCAGAGAGGGAGAGAGGGATGCAGAGAGGAGGGCGAGGGGGGAGGCAGAGAGGGAGGTAGAGAGGGAGGCAGAGTTGGAGAGTGGGAGAGAGGGTGGCAGAGCGGGAGAGAGGGAGGCAGAGAGGGAGAGAGGAAGGAAGAGAGGGAGATAGGAAGGCAGATAGGAAGGCAGAGAGGCAGAGGGGAAGGCAGAGAGGGAGAGAGTAGGCCGAGATGGATGCAGAGAGGGAGAGAGGGAGGCAGAGAGGAAGGCAGAGAGGGAGAGAGGGATGCAGAGAGGGAGGCAGAGAGGGAGAGAGGGATGCAGAGAGGGAGGGCGAGGGGGAGGCAGAGAGGGAGGTAGAGAGGGAGGCAGAGTTGGAGAGTGGGAGAGAGGGAGGCAGAGCGGGAGAGAGGGAGGCAGAGAGGGAGAGAGGAAGGAAGAGAGGGAGAGAGGAAGGCAGAGAGGGAGGCAGAGAGGGAGAGAGGGATGCAGAGAGGGAGAGAGGAGGCAGAGAGGGAGAGAGGAGGCAGAGAGGGAGAGAGGGATGCAGAGAGGGAGAGAGGAGGCAGAGAGGGAGAGAGGAGGCAGAGAGGAAGGCAGAGAGGCAGAGGGGAAGGCAGAGAGGGAGAGAGGGATGCAGAGAGGGAGAGAGGAGGCAGAGAGGGAGAGAGAAGGCAGAGAGGAAGGCAGAGGGGAAGGCAGAGAGGGAGAGAGGAGGCCGAGAGGGAGGCAGAGAGGGAGAGAGGGAGGCAGAGAGTAAGGCAGAGAGGGAGAGAGGGATGCAGAGAGGGAGAGAGGAGGCAGAGAGGGAGGCAGAGAGGGAGAGAGGGATTCAGAGAGGCAGAGAGGAAGGCAGAGAGGGAGGCAGAGAGGGAGAGAGGGATGCGAAGAGGGGAGAGAGGAGGCAGAGAGGGAGGCAGAGAGGGATGCAGAGAGACAGAGAGGAAGGCAGATGGGAAGGCAGAGAGGCAGAGAGGAAGGCAGAGAGGGAGAGAGGCAGGCACAGAGGGAGAGAGGAAGGCATAGAGGGAGGCAGAGAGGGAGAGAGGAGGCAGAGAGGGAGTGAGGGATGCGGAGAGGGAGAGAGGGATGCAGAGAGGGAGAGAGGGATGCAGAGAGGGAGGCAGAGAGGGAGAGAGGGATGCAGAGAGGCAGAGAGGAAGGCAGAGAGGGAGAGAGGAGGCAGAGAGGAAGGCAGAGAGGCAGAGAGGGAGGCAGAGGGGTAGGCAGAGAGGGAGAGAGGAGGCCGAGAGGGAGACAGAGAGGGAGAGAGGGAGGCAGAGAGGAAGGCAAAGAGGGAGAGAGGGATGCAGAGAGGGAGGCAGAGAGGGAGAGAGGGATGCAGAGAGGGAGGGGGAGAGGGAGGCAGAGAGGGAGGCAGAGTTGGAGAGTGGGAGAGAGGGAGGCAGAGCGGGAGAGAGGGAGGCAGAGAGGGAGAGAGGAAGGCAGAGAGGGAGAGAGGGATGCAGAGAGGGAGAGAGGGATGCAGAGAGGGAGAGAGGAGGCAGAGAGGGAGGCAGAGAGGGGGAGAGGAGGCAGAGAGGGAGTGAGGGATGCAGAGAGGGAGAGAGGGATGCAGAGAGGGAGAGAGGGATGCAGAGAGGGAGGCAGAGAGGGAGAGAGGGATGCAGAGAGGGAGGCAGAGAGGTAGAGAGGGATGCAGAGAGGCAGAGAGGAATGCAGAGAGGCAGAGAGGAATGCAGAGAGGCAGAGAGGAAGGCAGAGAGGGAGAGAGGAGGCAGAGAGGGAGGCAGAGAGGAAGGCAGAGAGGGCGAGATGGATGCAGAGAGGGAGGCAGAGAGGGAGAGAGGGAGGCAGAGAGGAAGGCAGAGAGGGAGAGATGGATGCAGAGAGGGAGGCAGAGAGGGAGGGAGAGAGGGAGGCAGAGCGGGAGAAAGGGAGGCAGAGAGGGAGAGAGGAAGGCAGAGAGGGAGAGAGGAAGGCAGAGAGGGAGGCAGAGAGGGAGACAGAGAGGCAGGCAGAGAGGGAGAGAGGAAGGCAGAGAGGAAGGCATAGAGGGAGAGAGGAAGGCAGAGAGGGAGAGAGGAAGGCAGAGAGGAGGAAAGGAAGGCAGAGAGGGAGAGAGGAAGGTAGAGAGGGAGAGATGAAGGCAGAGAAGGAAAAAGGAAGGCAGAGAGGGAGGCAGAGAGGGAGAGATGAAGGCATAGAGGGAGAGAGGAAGGCAGAGAGGGAGGCAGAGAGGGAGAGAGGAGGCAGAGAGGAAGGCAGAGAGGCAGAGGGGAAGGCAGAGAGGGAGAGAGGAGGCCGAGGGGGAGGCAGAGAGGGAGAGAGTGAGGCAGAGAGGATGGCAGAGAGGGAGAGAGGGATGCAGAGAGGGAGAGAGGAGAAAGAGAGGGATGCAGAGAGGGAGAGAGGGATTCAGAGAGGCAGAGAGGAAGGCAGAGAGGGAGGCAGAGAGGGAGAGAGGGATGCTGAGAGGGAGAGAGGAGGCAGAGAGGGATTCAGAGAGGGAGAGAGGAGGCAGAGAGGGAGGCAGAGAGGGAGAGAGGAGACCGAGAGGGATGCAGAGGGAGAGAGGGAGGCAGAGAGGAAGGCAGAGAGGGAGAGATGGAGGCAGAGAGGGAGAGAGGAAGGCAGAGAGGGAGAGAGGAAGGCAGAGAGGGAGGCAGAGAGGGAGATAGGGGCAGAGAGGGAGTGAGGGATGCAGAGAGGGATGCAGAGAGGCAGGCAGAGAGGGAGAGAGGAGGCAGAGAGGAAGGCATAGAGGGAGAGAGGAAGGCAGAGAGGCAGAGAGGGAGGGAGAGAGGAAGGCAGAGAGGGAGGCAGAGAGGGAGAGAGGGATGCAGAGAGGGAGAGAGGAGGCAGAGAGGGAGGCAGAGAGGGAGTGAGGGATGCAGAGAGGGAGAGAGGAGGCAGAGAGGGATGCAGAGAGGGAGAGAGGAGGCAGAGAGGGAGGCAGAGAGGGAGAGAGGAAGGCAGAGCGGGAGAAAGGAAGGCAGAGAGGGAGGGAGGGGGCAGAGAGGGAGTGAGGGATGCAGAGAGAGATGCAGAGAGGCAGGCAGAGAGGGAGAGAGGAGGCAGAGAGGAAGGCATAGAGGAAGAGAGGAAGGCAGAGGGAGAAAGGAAGGCAGATAGGGAGGCAGAGAGGGAGAGAGCGATGCAGAGAGGGAGAGAGGAGGCAGAGAGGGAGGCAGAGATGGAGTGAGGGATGCAGAGAGGTAGAGAGGAGGCAGAGAGGGAGGCAGAGAGGGAGAGAGGAAGGCAGAGAGGGAGAGAGGGATGCAGAGAGGCAGAGAGGGAGAAAGGAGGCAGAGAGGAAGGCAGAGAGGGAGAGAGGAAGGCAGAGAGGGAGAGAGGAGACAGAGAGGGAGAGAGGAAGGCAGAGAGGGAGGCAAAGAAGGAGAGAGGGATGCAGAGAGGGAGAGAGGAGACAGAGAGGGAGAGAGGAAGGCAGAGAGGGAGGCAGAGAGGGAGAGAGGGATGCAGAGAGGGAGAGAGGAAGGCAGAGAGGGAGGCAAAGAAGGAGAGAGGGATGCAGAGAGGGAGAGAGGAGACAGAGAGGGAGAGAGGAAGGCAGAGAGGGAGGCAAAGAAGGAGAGAGGGATGCAGAGAGGGAGAGAGGGAGAGAAGGATACAGAGAGGGAGAGAGGGAGAGAAGGATACAGAGAGGGAGAGAGGGATGCAGAGAGGTAGAGAGGGATGCAGAGAGGCAGAGAGGAAGGCGGAGAGGGAGGGAGGCAGAGAGGGATACAGAGGGAGAGAAGGAGGCAGAGAGGCAGAGAGGAATGCAAAGATGGAGAGAGGAGGCAGAGAGGGAGGCAGAGAGGCAGAGAGGAAGGCAGATGGGAAGGCAGAGGGACTCATTTTACATTGTCTGCATGTTCCTGATGGCAGACGGCTGACCTTCAGCACAGACACGCTTGGGTGGTTAACAGAGCTCAAATTACGTCCGTTCCAAAGGACTACATGAAACAGCCAGTATGCTTTAAAGTTGTTCAATTAGATTATCCTTTTCATTTCTTTCTTCTAGTGTGCAATCAAGGGACAGACACACCACCAACATCCAAACACGCTGGTGCATATGCTGCCAAGCACACACAGTGAGGGTGAGGGAGGGGAGGGAGAGAAACTGTAACCAATCGTTGCAGCAGCTTCAGGAGACGGCATGTTTGTCCAGACCTGGACACAGAAAGCTTTCATGTGGAAAAATGTTGTCTTACGATGAAGGATGAATACATTTAATAACAAGAAAACTTGTTTAGAAAACAGAAATTATATTCCAATTGAGGGAATATGGGGAAATTATTATATTTATTGGTAAACAACCAATTACTAATGCAACTCATACTGTATGTGTCTCTGTTAAAAAGTAACAATCAAGTCTAGGGCGCTCATGCTGACAGTCACACACACACACACGCACGCACGCACGCACGCACGCACGCACACACACACACACACACACGTCTCCTCTCTCACACACCAGTCCCCTCTCTCACACATCGATGTGATTCCTTCTCTCTGTGACTGATGCTGCTCTGCATCCCACCATCCTGTCGAGGTGACAGTCATTTGGACTGAAGCTCATCACACATTAACATTCGGCTGTGTGCGTGCGTGTGGAAAAGGGAGGGACTGGGTACTTTCAGGGGATTTGCAGTAATTATATGACAAAATGCTGGCGAATCTCTCTGGGTGCTGAATAGAGGCCCACGGGTCAGAGGATGGAGCACTCTCGACTGGGTAATTTGTAAATGTCATTCAGGTGGGGTCCTCTGTCAAAACCACGCCAGCCAGCAGGGAGTGAGGGTGGAGGGAGTGAGGGTGGAGGGAATGAGGCTAGAAAAAAAGAAAAGCACAGCAACCTTTAGTCATGCAGATTATTCCAAAACAGATGCCAGGTCTCCCTCCTTCTGAAGGACTGGGCTGCTGTGGTCTGCTGGGCTGCTGTGGTCTGCTGTGGTCTGCTGTGGTCTGCTGGGCTGCTGGGGTCTGCTGGGCTGCTGTGGTCTGCTGGGCTGCTGGGGTCTGCTGGGCTGCTGTGGTCTGCTGGGCTGCTGGGGTCTGCTGTGGGCTGCTGGGCTGCTGTGGTCTGCTGTGGTCTGCTGGGCTTCTGTGGTCTGCTGTGGTCTGCTGTGGTCTGCTGTGGTCTGCTGGGCTGCTGTGGTCTGCTGTGGTCTGCTGGGCTGCTGTGGTCTGCTGTGGGCTGCTGTGGGCTGCTGGGCTGCTGTGGTCTGCTGTGGTCTGCTGGGATGCTGTGGTCTGCTGTGGTCTGCTGTGGTCTGCTGTGGGCTGCTGTGGTCTGCTGTGGGCTGCTGTGGTCTGCTGTGGTCTGCTGTGGTCTGCTGGGCTGCTGTGGTCTGCTGTGGTCTGCTGGGCTGCTGTGGTCTGCTGTGGTCTGCTGGGCTGCTGTGGTCTGCTGGGCTGCTGCTGACTGGTCAGGGATTTCCTCATGCAATATGCAAACATATTGTATGTTCAGTCAAAATGTGCATGAATGATACAAATATGTTCACGGTCATATAATACTACCGTAGTTGTTTTGACAATAGGTGCAGCCTATGAGAGGCAAAATGGATATTGATTCCAGTCGAAAAATATTAGGAGTTTTGTTGTGTGACACTGAATTAATTTGTGTGAGCGTGAATAGTGTGAATATCTGTGTTTTTCTGTGCCTGCTCTCAACAGACAGGTGACAGAGGTAAGACGTGGGGGAGTATAATTAGGGGTGTGTTGTCAAAGGAGACCAACAACAGAGCACGTTACTGCGACTTCAGATAATCACTGTGACGCGTATAGCCCAAGCATCAATCGATGTGCTATTACCATTATCTTTTAAAAGAGCTGGCTCATTTCCCTTTAAGTGGCCTATCAGTGTTGCCTCTAAAACAGGCCATTAGGGGCCGCCTGGCCTCCCAACATGCCAACCCAGGTGTCTGGGAGTGACACCCACCACCTTCAGCTACCCTAGCCCCATTCGAGGGGATGCATGAGGGGCCAGGGAGGAGGCATGCCTGGGTCACCCTCTCATCCACCCCATGGCAGTCATCCATAATACAACACAGTTAGTCATTCATACGTAATCATGAAGCCATGGTGGTTGGGCATTCGGAACAGAAAGCGTCAAGGACTCTATCTGGCGCAGTCACTAGGTGAACGCACTAGACTGCGTCACAATAAGGTGTATAATGTTTGCTCTTACCCACTAATTATTTATGTATATATATTTTCTACTATGAGCACAAATACAATAAGGAGAAATTAATGGCTTCTTAAATACATGTAACTTATAGCCGAGGTTGACTTTTAACATTGGTGGTGCCAGATGTCCCTACCTTCAAAAATGTTAAGAAATCCACTCAATGTGAATTTAATGTGATGCAGTGTTTGATTGTTTGCAGTGTGTTAATTAGCGGGCTAGTGAGACGGGAGCTACAGTAGCTTAAATACATTAACTAGTGACCCTCAGAAAATGCCAATCAATGGCCACCACAAGAAACCCTATGTCTCCTGCTAATTGAATTTCATTGAAACCAAGGCTAGGTCTTCTAGTTGTAATCTGTGTCGCTGTTTGCTCAACAGATTAATTCAGTTCCATCCTTCAAGGCAACACAATATTCAGCTTGAAGACCCTGTCCATGGACATGAGTCACCAAGACAGGGCATTGACAGAAGTAGTGTTGCAATGGTAATATTTTTAAAAAGCTGTCATCAATGGACAGAATCTGCTATCAGCAACAGATCAAGGACAGAGTATTATAGTGAAATGGAGAAAGCTGGGAGCCTTCAATTCAGAAAACAAAAGCAAGAGAAAACTCAGTCTCATCCAACCCAACAAGAGTTGAAGATTCTAGGCGCATTAGAAAAAGGAGGCCCATTTATTTTTAAAAGAGAGGGAACGGACACATATTTCCTGCAGTGGCTGGCGGAGACACTCATTGGTGACTTTTATGTCTCGGTAGTGGGAGGAAAGGCACTATCAGACTATTGGTGTTTATTACAGGGGGTATTAATGGGGCCTGCTGAAGTGATGTTCTACTGTTTCTGTCTGGTTGCACCACACCACACTGCTCCGTTCGTCACCCCTCCATGGCTGATTGTTGCAGTAGGTGCCTGCGATAGCTACTATTCTGTGTGCTCTTAAAAGCTTTGCCTTGAACCAAACTGCTTGCCTGACTCTCCCAAACCATCTGGTGATTCTGAACACCCCGTCCTCTGGTAAAATAGATAAATATAAAGAAGTCTATGAATTCCCAGACAGGTCCCTATATTGGCCCATCTAGAGAACAGGGGAACTATCAACCTGAGGCATGTGCTAGGCCAGCTCGATTTCATTTTAGATTTACACTGTAACCCTTCAACCCCCCTGTCTTCTTCTTCAATTCAAAATTGGGAATGACGCAACTTCCACGTCGATTATGACCACTTGTATTAACTCAAGGCTAATGACTTTAGCACAGGTGTGAGTTTAACTAACTAGGCTACATCACAGGGAGTTAGTTACCCATGAACATTCCACTTTGTCATGATAAACAGTAGCCAGGCAGTCTGGGGAATCTGCCTGTGCTGTATTTTAGGCTGTATCAGAGGGATAGGGGGAGTGGGTGGGTGTTGTGGGGTAGAGAGAGGGTCCCAGTCCCTCCACAGTGCAGGCCTGACTGCAGCCCAATCCACTGAGAACCTCATTCCGTCGGGGACCATCCCATTTGAATGCTCTGGCTTTCTTTATCAGTGGCACAAGTGGTGCATAAAAATTGCTTGGGATTAATTTGTAGGGCCTGTGAACACAGCTGGGATCAGTGAATTCAGCTTCCTCAGAGGTGGTGCTCCTTAAATACTGGGTTTACCACGCTTTTATTAAAGGCTGGGCTGCCCCATTGAAGTGTTATATTTTCCCCAAGCCAAAGTCGATGGTGCAACTTGAAATGGTATTTAGAAAATGATAACATACAACTTACAAAGCGATATAGGATTTTACTCTCCTTCTTTAGCTGTGTAGCGTGCTATCCCCCCCAAGCACACAGGATCGCAGTGTGATGTGTAAATAACTACAGTATGATTTGTGTAGATAACTACAGTATAACAGTGTGATGTGTAGATAACTACAGTATAACACATTGTGATTTGTGTAAATAACTACAGTATAACACATTGTTATTTGTGTAAATAACTACAGTATAACACATTGTTATTTGTGTAAATAACTACAGTATAACACATTGTGATTTGTGTAAATAACTACAGTATAACACATTGTGATTTGTGTAAATAACTACAGTATAACACATTGTGATTTGTGTAAATAACTACAGTATAACACATTGTGATTTGTGTAAATAACTACAGTATAACACATTGTGATTTGTGTAAATAACTACAGTATAACACATTGTGATTTGTGTAAATAACTACAGTATAACACATTGTGATTTGTGTAAATAACTACAGTATAACACATTGTGATTTGTGTAAATAACTACAGTATAACACAGTGTGGAGTAAGGGGGCTTTTCTACCAACTCCACTTCTGTCCAAAAATACAATACATTTTTGTTGTCGCGCAACACTAACACATCAGTGCACCACTAGAGGTTCTCCTCCACAGCGAATGTTGTTCTCTGTGGTTTTCCTCCATAGTGTATATGGTTCTCCTCCACAGTGCGTCTGTGGTTCTCCTCCATAGTGTCAGTGGTTCTCTGTGGTTCTCCTCCACAGTGTATCTGTGGTTCTCCTCCATAGTGTATGTTGTTCTCTGTGGTTCTTCTCCTCCAGTGTGTCTGTGGTTCTCTGTGGGTCTCCTCCGTGGTGTATGTGGTTCTCCTCCACAGTGTGTATGTGGTTCTCCTCCAAAGAGTGTCTGTGGTTCTCCTCCACCACGTGCCAGTGGTTATTTGTGGTTCTCCTCCATGGTGTGTCTGTGGTTCTCCTCCAAAGAGTGTCTGTGGTTCTCCTCCACCACGTGTCTGTGGTTATTTGTGGTTGTCACGCCTTGGTCTTAGTATTTTCTGTTTTCTTTAATTATTTGGTCAGGCCAGGGTGTGACATGGGTTTATGTTGTTGTATTTCGTATTGGGGTTTTTGTATTATTGGGATTGCGGCTGAGTAGGGGTGTTGTATGGGCTTGGCTGCCTGAGGCGGTTCTCAATCAGAGTCAGGTGATTCTCGTTGTCTCTGATTGGGAACCATATTTAGGTAGCCTGGTTTCGCTTGGTATTTCGTGGGTGATTGTTCCTCTCTCTGTGTAGTTTCACCAGATAGGCTGTAATTAGGTTTCACGTTCCGTTTGTTGTTTTGCTTTTGTTTAGTTATTTCATGTATCGCTTTTTTCCTTCATTAAAGACATGAGTAACCACCACGCTGCATTTCGGTCTGACTCTCTTTTGACAAACGAAGAACGCCGTTACAGTGGTTCTCCTCCATAGTGTATGTTGTTCTCAGTGGTTCTCCTCCACAGTGTACAGTGGGGAGAACAAGTATTTCATACACTGCTGATTTTGCAGTTTTTCCTACTTACAAAGCATGTAGAGGTCTGTAATTTTTTATCATGTCATATCGTACACTTCAACTGTGAGAGAAGGCATCTAAAACAAAAATCCAGAAAATCACATTGTATGACTTTTAAGTAATTAATTTGCATTTTATTGCATGACATAAGTATTTGATCACCTACCAACCAGAAAGAATTCCGGCTCTCACAGACCTGTTAGTCTTTCTTTAAGAAGCCCTCCTGTTCTCCACTCATTATCTGTATTAACTGCACCTGTTTGAACTCGTTACCTGTATAAAAGACACCTGTCAACACACTCAAACAGACTCCAACCTCTCCACAATGGCCAAGACCAGAGCTGTGTAAGGACATCAGGGATAAAATTGTAGACCTACACAAGGTTGGGATGCCTGTAGCCACAGGACAATAGGCAAGCAGCTTGGTGAGAAGGCAACAACTGTTGGTGCAATTATTAGAAAATGGAAGAAGTTCAAGTTGACAGTCAATCATCCTCAGTCTGGGGCTCCATGCAAGATCTCACCTCGTGGGGCATCAATGATCATGAGGAAGGTGAGGGATCAGCCCAGAACTACACGGCAGGACCTGGTCAATGACCTGAAGAGAGCTGGGACCACAGTCTCAAAGAAAACCATGAGTAACACACTACGCCGTCATGGATTAAAATCCTGCAGCACACGCAAGGTCCCCCTGCTCAAACCAGCGCATGTCCAGGCCCGTCTGAAGTTTGCCAATGACCATCTGGATGATCCAGAGGAGGAATGGGAGAAGGTCATGTGGTCTGATGAGACAAAAATAGAGCTTTTTAGTCTAAACTCCACTCGCCGTGTTTGGAGGAAGAAGAAGGATGAGTACAATCCCAAGAACACCATCCCAACCGTGAAGCATGGAGGTGGAAACATCATTCTTTGGGGATGTTTTTCTGCGACAGGACGACTGCACCATATTGAGGGGAGGATGGATGGGGCCATGTATCGCAAGATCTTGGCCAACAACCTCCTTCCCTCAGTAAGAGCATTGAAGATGGATCGTGGCTGGGTCTTCCAGCATGCATGGTTATCTGTGGTTCTCCTCCATAGTGTCTGTGGTTCTCCTCCATAGTGTATGCGGTTTTCCTCCACAGTGCATCTGTGGTTCTCTGTTGTTCTCCTCCATAGTGTATGTTGTTCTCTGTGGATCTCCTCCATAGTGTATGTTGTTCTCCTGCACAGTGCATATGTGGTTCTCCTCCACAGTGCATATGTGGTTCTCTGTGGTTCTCCTCCAGTGTCTGTGGTTCTCTGTGGTTCTCCTCCAGTGTGTCTGTGGTTCTCTGTGGTTCTCCTCGAGTGTGTCTGTGGTTCTCTGTGGTTCTCCTCCAGTGGCTGTGGTTCTCTGTGGTTCTCCTCCACAGTGTGTCTGTGGTTCTCTGTGGTTCTCCTCCACAGTGTGTCTGTGGTTCTCCGTGGTTCTCCTCCACCGTGTGTCAGTGGTTCTCCTCCAGTGTCTCAATGGTTCTCCTCCAGTGTCTCAGTGGTTCTCCTCCACAGTATGTCAGTGGTTCTCCTCCACAGTGTGTCTATGGTTCTCCTCCAGTGTCTCAATGGTTCTCCTCCAGTGTCTCAGTGGTATTCCTCCTCAGTGTGTCAGTGGTTCTCCTCCGCAGTGTGTCAGTGGTTCTCCTCCACAGTGTGTCAGTGGTTCTCCTCCAGTGTGTCAGTGGTTCTCCTCCACAGTGTGTCAGTGGTTCTCCTCCAGTGTCTGTGGTTCTCTGTGGTTCATCTCCACATTATGTCTGTGGTTCTCCTCCACAGTGTCTGTGGTTCTCTGTGGTTGTCCTCCACAGTGTCTCTCTGTGTCCAGTGAGGAGTAATGGAATTAATGAACCATGCCAGCTCTTAAACATCCTGACACCAGGCCCACTTTGATTGACGGTTGTTGCTGCCTTCAGCCTAGAGTTGCACATCTGCCAGCTGACAGTGCTGCAGAACTGCTGGAGTAGACACTGGGCTTTGAGCACCAATCTACAGAACCAGATGAGCTATCAATGGCCTCTTCAGCTGAATGCACACATACACAAAATACACACACAAACAAATACAGGGGCACACACACACACACACATACACACAAACAAATACAGGGGCACACACACACACATACACACATACACACAAACAAATACAGGGGCACACACACACACATACACACAAACAAATACAGGGACACACACACACACATACACACAAACAAAATACTAGACTTATCATCTGGCCGTTTCCTTAATGCTGATGACAGCGTATCAATTTCTGTAGGAAAGGCTCCAGAGCCACGGTGATATGGTCTCTCTTATAGCCGACACACTTCAGCAGACAGCAGCTTGCTTCCAGCAAAAAGGTTTGTTTTATGTGGAAAACGATATCAAAGTGAAATACTATTGAGGGGTAAATCAAATAGGTGGTGTGGGGAGGAAAAAATAAAGTTTCCCATTTCAAAGTCATTTTCCCCTGAATGTTATTCTAACGCTCTTAATAACTGACGCTTTTTTATGATGTAATAGGACACTGAAGACATCAGCAGTTGGCTCCCCCGAGGCGAGAGATAAAGTGGTGGACAGGCTCAGGAACCACCAAGAAAGCACGGTTCCACAGACCCCGCCGCATTACTAACACTTGCAAAGGTCACATTCAAATAAACTTTGCATTGGTTACACACACACACACACACACACACACACACACACACACACACACACACACACACACACACACACACACACACACACACACACACACACACACACACACACACACACACACACACACACACACACACGAGGTAGAATTCACAGATCTAAGAAAGCACTGCTACATGAGTCCCGTTTCATTCTACAGCACATAGACTACTGTGTTATGTGCATCACTCAGGGCATATAGTGATGACAGGGAGTGTTTACTGAAGTCTTTGTCTATAAAAAGACACAGCAATGCTCTGCATCATTGCTCATTCAATGTCCTATTGATATTTCAAATAAGGTGTTCAAAGGGAGACCAGAGTAGGGGAAGTGAGAGAGTGACAGAGAGCGAGAGCGAGAGAAAGAGAAAGAGAGAGGAGAGAGCAGAGAGAGAGAAAGGAAAGAGCGGAGAGAGAAAAGGAGGGATAGAGCAAGAGAGAAAGAGAGCGAGACAGCGAGAGAAAGAGAGAGACAGCGAGAAAGAGAGAGAGAGACAGCGAGAGAAAAAGAGAGAGAGACAGCGAGAGAAAGAGAGAGAGAGACAGCGAGAGAACATACCAAAAAACAATTAGGCAACAACAAATTCAATCCCTTTTAGACAACTTCCTGGATAAAACGTTCACTGGAATAGCAAAGGTGTAAACTTGGCAGTAGAAAATCTTAACAGTATATTTGACCTCAAAGCATCCTTATCAAATCTAAAAATGTCTAACAGAAAACTGAAGAAAATGGACAACAATGACAAATGGTTTGATGAAGAATGCAAAAACGTAAGAAAGAAATTGAGAAACATGTCCAACCAAAAACATAGGAGACCCAGAAAACCTGAGTCTACGCCTTCACTATGGTGAATCACTAAAACAACACAGAAATACACTACGGAAAAAGAAGGAACAGCGTGTCAGGAAACAGCTCAATGTAATGGAAGAATCCAGAGACTCTAACCACTTCTGTGAAAATGTGAAAACACTAAACAAACAGCAACACGAAGACCTATCTATCCAAAAGGGAGATAGATGCATGGGTAAAACACGTCTCCAATCTTTTTGGCTTTATAACAAAGAACAAACAGCAAAAAACATATACAGTACATCACAAAAGTGAGTACACCCCTCACATTTTTGTAAATATTTTAGTATATCTTTTCATGTGACAACACTGAAGAAATTACACTTTGCTACAATGTAAAGTAGTGAGTGTACAGCTTGTATAACAGTGTACATTTTCTGTCCCCTCAAAATAACTCAACACACAGCCATTCATTTCTAAACCGCTGGCAACAAAAGTGAGTACACCCCTAAGTGAAATTGTCCAAATTGGGCCCAATTAGCCATTCCCCCAGTGTCATGTGACTCGTTAGTGTTACAAGGTCTCAGGTGTGAATAGGGAGCAGGTGTGTTAAATTTGGTGTCATAGCTCTCACACTCCCTCATACTGACTGGTCACTGGAAGTTCAACATGGCACCTCATGGCAAAGAACTCTCTGAGGATCTGAAAAAAATAATTGTTGCTCTACATAAAGATGGCCTGGGCTATAAGAAGATTGCCAAGACCTTGAAACGGAGCTGCAACACGGTGGCCAAGACCATACAGCGGTTTAACTGGACAGGTTCCACTGAGAACAGGCCTCACCATGGTCGACCAAAGAAGTCGAGTGCACGTGCTCAGCGTCATATCCAGAGGTTGTCTTTGGGAAATAGACGTATGAGTGCTGCCAGCATTGCTGCAGAGGTTGAAGGGGTGGGGGGTCAGCCTGTCAGTGCTCAGACCATACGCCGTACACTGCTTCAAATTGGTCTGCATGGCTGTCGTCCCAGAAGGAAGCCTCTTCTAAAGATGATGCACAAGAAAGCCCGCAAACTGTTTGCTGAAGACAAGCTGACTAAGGACATGGATTACTGGAACCATGTCCTGTGGTCTGATGAGACCAAGATAAACTTATTTGGTTCAGATGGTGTCAAGCGTGTGTGGCGGCAACCAGCTGAGGAGTACAAAGACAAGTGTGTCTTGCCTACAGTCAAGCATGGTGGTGGGAGTGTCATGGTCTGGGGCTGCATGAGTGCTGCCGGCACTGGGGAGCTACAGTTCATTGAGGGAACCATGAATGCCAACATGTACTGTGACATACTGAAGCAGAGCATGATCCCCTCCCTTCGGAGACTGGGCCGCAGGGCACTATTCCAACATGATAACGACCCCAAACACACCTCCAAGACGACCACTGCCTTGCTAAAGAAGCTGAGGGTAAAGGTGATGGACTGGCCAAGTATGTCTCCAGACCTAAACCCTATTGAGCATCTGTGGGGCATCCTCAAACGGAAGGTGGAGGAGTGCAAGGTCTCAAACATCCACCAGCTCCGTGATGTCGTCATGGAGGAGTGGAAGAGGACTCCAGTGGCAACCTGTGAAGCTCTGGTAAACTCCATGCCCAAGAGGGTTAAGGCAGTGCTGGAAAAAGATGGTGGCCACACAAAATATTGACATTTTGGGCCCAATTTTGACATTTTTCATTTAGGGGTGTACTCACTTTTGTTGCCAGCGGTTTAGAGATTAATGGCTGTGTTATTTTGAGGGGACATTTTGACGGGACAGCAAATTTACACTGTTTTACAAGCTGTACACTCACTACTTTACATTGTAGCAAAGTGTTCTTTCTTCCGTGTTGTCACATGAAAAGATATATTCAAATATTTACAAAAATGTGAGGGGTATACTCATTTTTGTGATATACTGTACATGATCAAATACAAATCTTAGAATCAACTATTAAAAACCACCAGAACCCACTGGATTCTCAAATTACCTTGAATGAACTACAAGACAAAATAAAAGCCCTCCAACCCAAAAAGGCCTGTGGTGCTGATGGCATCCTCACTGAAATGATAAAATATACAGACAACCAATTCCAATTGGCTATACTAAAACTCTTTAACATCATCCTTAGCTCTGGCATCTTCCCCAATATTTGTAACCAAGGACTGATCACCCCAATCCACAAAAGTGGAGACAAATTTGATATGTGTCAACAGCAACCTTGGGAAAATGCTCTGGATTATCATTAACAGCAGACTCGTACATTTCCTCAGTGAAAACAATGTACTGAGCAAATGTCAAAGTGTCTTTGTACCAAATTATCATACGACAGACCACGAATTCACCTTGAAAACCCTCATTTGACAAACAAACAAACCAAAACAAAGGCAGTCTTCTCATTGGTTGATTTTTAAAAAAGCCTTAGACTAAATTTGGCATGAGGGTCTGCTATACAAATTGATGGAAAATGGTGTTGGGGGAAAAACATTCGACATTATAAAATTAATGTACACAAACAACAAGTGTAAAATAGGCAAAAAAACACATTTCCACATTTCTCAAAATGGAGTGAGACAGGGATGCAGCTTTAGCCCCACCCTCTTCAACATAGATATATCAATGAATTTGCGAGGGCACTAGAACAGTCTGCAGCACCTGGCCACACTCTACGAGAATCTTAAGTCAAATGTTTGCTGATGACCTTTTAAAATAAAATAAAAATCACCTTTATTTCACCAGGTAGGCTAGTTGAGAACACCTTTATTTCACCAGGTAGGCTAGTTGAGAACACCTTTATTTCACCAGGTAGGCTAGTTGAGAACAAGTTCTCATTTACAACTGCGACCTGGCCAAGATAAAGCAAAGCAGTGCGACACAAACAACAACACAGAGTTACACATGGAATAAACAAGTGTACAGTCAATAACACAATAGAAAAAAAAGAAAATCTATAAACAGTGTGTGCAAGTGGCGTGAGGAGGTAAGGCAATAAATAGGCCATAGTAGCGGAGTAATTACAATTTATCAAATTAACACTGGAGTGATAGATGAGCAGATGATGATGTGCAAGTAGAAATACTGGTGTGCAAAAGAGCAGAAAAGTAAATAAAAACAATATGGGGATGAGGTAGGTAGATTGGGTGGGCTATTTACAGATGGGCTATGTACAGCTGCAGCGATCGGTTAGCTGCATAGATAGCTGATGTTTAAAGTTAGTGAGGGATATAAATATAAGTCTCCAGCTTCAGCGATTTTTTTCAATTCGTTCCAGTCATTAGCAGCAGAGAACTGGAAGGAAAGGAGGTGTTGGCTTTGGGGATGATCAGTGAGATATACCTGCTGAAGCACGTGCTACGGGAAGGTGTTATTATCGTGACCAGTGAGCTGAGATACGGCGGAGCTATACCTAGCATAGACTTATAGATGACCTGGAGCCAGTGGGTCTGGCAACGAATATGTAGCAAGGGCCAGCGAACTAGAGCATACAGGTCGCAATGGTGGGTGGTATAAGAGGCTTTAGTGACAAAATGGATGGCACTGTGATAGACTGCATCCAGTTTGCAGTAGAGTATTGAAAGCTATTTTGTAAATGACATCGCCGAAGTCGAGGATCGGTAAGATTGTCATTTTTACGAGGGTATGTTTGGCGGCGTGAGTGATGGAGGCTTTGTTGCGAAATAGGAAGCCGGTTCTAGATTTAATTTTGGATTGGAGATGTTTAATATGAGTCTGGAAGGAGAGTTTACAGTCTAGCCAGACACCTAGGTATTTGTAGTTATCCACATATTCTAAGTCAGAACCGTCCAGAGTAGTGATGCTATTCCGGCGGATAGGTGCTTGCAGCAAAGGGTTGAAAAGCATTCATTTGGTTTTACTGGTGTTTAAGAGCAGTTGGAGGCCACGGAAGGAGTGTTGTATGGCATTGAAGCTCATTTGGAGGTTAGTTAACACAGTGTCCAAAGAAGGGCCAGTTGTATACAGAATGGTGTCGTCTGCGTAGAGGTGGATCAGGGAATCACCCGAAGCAAGAGTGACATCGTTGGTATATACAGAGAAAAGAGTCGGCCCGAAAATTGAACCCTATGGTACCCCCATAGAGACTTCCAGAGGTCCGGACAACAGGCCCTCCGATTTGACACACTGAACTCTGTCTGAAAAGTAATTGGTGAACCAGGCGAGGCAGTCATTTGAGAAACCAAGGCTGTTGAGTCTGCCAATAAGAATATGGTGATTGACGGAGTCGAAAGCCTTGGCCAGGTTGATGAAGACAGTACGGTCTTTTATCGATGGCTGTTATGATATTGTTTAGTACCTTGAGCGTGGCTGAGGTGCACACGTGACCAGCTCGGAAACCGGATTGCACAGCAGAGAAGGTACGGTGGGTTTCGAAGTGGTCAGTGATCTGTTTATTAACTTGGCTTTTGAAGACTTTAGAAGGGCAGGGCAGGATGGATATACAGTGCCTTGCGAAAGTATTTCGGCCCCCTTGAACTTTGCGACCTTTTGCCACATTTCAGGCTTAAAACAAAGATATAAAACTGTATTTTTTTGGGAAGAATCAACAACAAGTGGGACACAATCATGAAGTGGAACGACATTTATTGGATATTTCAAACTTATGTTAATTTATGTTCCCTTTTGTACTTTAACCATTTGCACATTGTTACAACACTGTATATACACATATGACATGTGTAATGTCTTCATTCTTTTGTAACTTCTGAGTATAATGTTTACTGTTCATTTTTATTGTTTAATTCACTTTTGTATATTATCTACTTCACTTGCTTAGGCAATGTTAACATATGTTTCCCATGCCATTAAAGCCCCTTGAATTGCATTGAATTGAGAGTGAGCGAGCGAGAGAGAGCTAAAAAGAAAGAGCGAGACTATAGGCAGTCAAAGAGAAAGACAAAGAGGAGAACAGAGAACCAGAATAAACAGAGTGGTCAGGAGGAGTAGAACAATGTGGGTGGGTTACATGACGGTGAGCCAGCCAAGCAGGCAGGCAGTGTGTGAGGAGATGGCCTGGCTAGCCGCTGCTGCTGTGTGGCGGTTGGATTTAGAAAACATGTCTTAAAGCAATCAAACAATGTCTGGCCCAATCTGCGCCCTCATTACGATAAGAGGCAGCAGTAAGGCTGGCTGGGGGAGAGGACGGCGAGTTGGCCGCTCTCTAATCAGAAGCCGGACCGGCGTAATTGCCTGCTACAATCTATCTCTGCCACCGCCGGCCCCCAGCCTTTCACACATATTAGACAGGGGCCCGGTTCATTTCAATACGCCTCGCTGAGCGCCGTCAAGTGAAATTGGCAGGGTAAATAGGAACTGCTGTTTATTTCCTACTTACACACACACACACACACACACACACACACACACACACACACACACACACACACACACACACACACACACACACACACACACACACACACACACACACCATTGGTTGTCGTATTCAGGCTAAACAGGGGAGTAGAAAGAGAGTGCCATTAGCTCAGGCAGAATCAACACCGACCGACAGAAATGACTGTCAGCGGGGCAGCCCTGCACGGCGTGCCGCAAAACAATGGAGGGGGCGTCCAAATTAAAGCACAATAAATCAGAAGGTGTTTAACTGCGCAGAGCGACCAGGAGTCTTGCCTCATTCTGGAGGAATGGGGTGAGGGTATGGATTTATTTATTTTTAAACTTATTTTTTTACCTTCATTTAACTAGGCAAGTCAGTTAAGAACAAATTCTTACTTACAATGACGGCCTACCCCGGCCAAACACAACCCGGACGATGCTGGGCCAATTCTGAGCCGCCTGTGTGGGACTCCCAATCACAGCTGGTTGTAATAGAGCCTGGAATCGAACCAGGGCCTGTAGCACTGAGATGCAGTGCCTTAGACCGCTGCGCCACTCGGGAAGGAGCATGTGTGTGTGTGTGTGTGTGTGTGTGTGTGTGTGTGTGTGTGTGTGTGTGTGTGTGTGTGTGTGTGTGTGTGGGGATTATTGACAGTATCCCACCCCACACACAGCATTATTAAGGGAACAGGTCGAGGATAAGCTCATAATGGGAGGCAAGGCTTATTCTGCGTCCACTTCAAAACAACTTCAACCAAAGACACTTCTCCAACTACACTGGGAACAGTTGAACATTGTTAGCGATACTCCTGGTTTCTCTTAACTGTGATTTTCATGCAAGGATTAGGGCTATTTTTCTGAAATATGACATTTCAATTTCAATTTGATAAAATGATTGGCCAGAAAAGTGTCCTCAACAAAGTGCTGAACTGGGAGACACTGCACAAATCTGTACAAAACATTCTCATCAGTGTAAACTGATGATCAACATCAGGGGTGTGGAGGGGCACTTTAACATAATGGTAGCAGTCCATGAAAAACCTGTCCCATACCAGACAACACAATCAATATACTAGATGACCCATAAATGACAACACACAAATTACTACACCAACAAAAGAATGTTGACCAAAAGGTGGTCGAAAAGGTTCATCGTACAAAAATATGATTCAAGGTCCTTCAGGAGTGTATAGATGGTGCCTTAGTATCTGTCATTTTAAATCAAATGGCTTTGTCCATAAAATCCCAGTTCTCTTTTTTATATGAAATAATTGTGTTGTGAGTCTGGGTGCAGTGAACTGCAAATGCGAAACACAACATTTTGACAGAAAGGACAGAGGAGTATTTTATATCATTTTTCTAGGGCACTAGCAGTGCTTTTATGAGGGTCCTTGTGGTTTTTCAATCAGCAATAACAGCAGTATTTGGTGACTACCACTCGGAGAGACGCTCTCACAATGATATTTGAACTCCAGGTTCAAAAGGCCTGAAAATCATTCAGCCTCTCTTTTTTTGGTCGGTATGTTCGCCTGTCTGCTGAATGGACCATTTCACACAGAATAGAGGCCCTTTCGAAATAGGCCTAGTCTAACTGCCATTTCTAAAACTACTTCTTATTACTTAAAAGATGTTTCGAGGCGTCTTTTAAATTGCAATGGGTCTGTCAATTGGCTGGACCCTGAATTATTTTTGCCGGAGAAGACAGGCAAACAATTTTGAACTCCTCCGTCTCCCTGAAAGGGCATAAACCATTTCATTTTGAGAGGGATGCACAGCATTTTGTGGGGCACTTACCTCTGGTGATGGGGCTTGGGCGTTTCAAAACTCACTCCAAGAAGCAGTTATGTCTATTGTCTACAACTGCTGTGTCTCTGATACTACATCTGCAGTGCACAGAAATGATAAGAATTTGACTGACCAGAGTCATTTCTCTGCTTATTGAATGCCCACACTGAACAACCATAAGTAAACATGTTCACCAATCAGACCAAGCATCCCTCTCCAGTACAGCATGGCTTCTATAGGAGACCGTATGGCCGGTCAGTTGTAGGCTGTTATTGACTTGTTAATTGTTTACTCCATGTGTAACTCTGTGTTGTCTGTTCACACTGCTATGCTTTATCTTGGCCAGGTCGCAGTTGCAAATGAGAACTTGTTCTCAACTAGCCTACCTGGTTAAATAAAGGTGAAATAAAAAAATAAAAAATAAATAAATTGAAAAGGCTAATCTCACATAGATCTTTCCACATTATGGTGAGTTTAAATAAACAATTAATGATGACTAAGACCACACAAAGGGGCAGTTTTAGTTTCAAAACTGTATAGAATGTGAATGTATGAATGTTAATTTAACAGAAAATATTCTGAAAATAGGCATGTTAGTTGGATTAGTGATATTCCCAAGACATCATCAGGCTTTGGGGTATGCATTGGTTAAAATGGTAAGAGGATGTCCTTAACAAAGAAGCCAATGTCACAGTGAGGACTATCACGTTCAGCAGCACTCAAAGAGCAGGAAGCATAAGAGACATTACATTGTCCTTTGCCATGCATAAACTGCTAAATCAATGCTACTTATTGTAAAACAATGGACAGCAGAGCATGCCAAGTGAATACCATAGCCACCGATCCCCTAACACACACTGCCCATTTCAGCATATTACTAAACCCTGACATGCTTGCTGTCATCAAGGACCTCAGCCACCCGAGCCACAGCCTGTTCACCCCGTACCATCTAGAAGGAGGAGACAGTACAGGTACATTAAAGCCAGGACCGAGAGACTGAGAAACAGCTTCTACCTCCAGACCATCAGACTGTTAAAAAGACACCACTAGCGTTAGTCACTGTCCTAGCCGGCTACCACCCGATGCTCTATCCTGCACCTTACAGACTGCTGACCTACGTACATTGAACAATGGTCACTTGAATAATGTTTACAAATGGATTTACCCACTTTATATGTACATTATTCTAGTCATTGAACACTTCAATAATGTTTATATACAAAACACACTATTAAAAAGGTACAGTACCAGTCAAAAGATGGACACACCTACTCATTCAAGGGTTTTCCCATATTTTAACATTTTCTACATTGTAGAATAATAGTGAAGACATCAAAACTATGACACAACATGTATGGAATCATGTAGTACCCAAAACCAAAATATATTTTATATTTGAGATTCTTCAAAGTAGCCACCCTTTACCTTGATGACAGCTTTGCACACTCTTGGCATTCTCTCAACCAGCTTCATGAGGTAGTCACCTGGAATGCATTCAAACTAACAGGTGTGCCTTGCTAAAAGTAAATTTGTTGCATTTCAGTCCTTCTTAATGCATTTGACCCAGCCACTTGTATTGTGACAAGGTAAGGGTGGTATACAGAAGACAGCCATATTTGGTAAAAGACCAAGTCCATATTAGGGTAAGAACAGCTGAAATAAGCAAAGAGAAATGACAGTCCATAATTTCTTTAACAAAATGTGGAAAAAGTCAAGGGTCTGACTACTTTCCGATGCCACTGTGTTTATACAGCCTTGTTCTAAAATGTATTAAATACCACATTTCCTTAGCAATCTACACACAATACCCCATAATGACAAAGAGAAAACGTGTTGTTCGATTTTTTTTTGCAAATGTATTAAACATAAAAAACAGAAATACCTTAGTTACATAAGTATTCAGACCCTTTGCTATGCGACTCGAAGTTGAGCTCAGGTGCATCCTGTTTCCATTGATCATCCCTGAATTGTTTCTACAACTTGATTGGAGTCCACTTGCGGTAAATTCAATTGATTGGACATGATTTGGAAAGGCACAAGCCTGTCTATATAAAAACTTCCACAGTTGACAGTGCAAAAACCGAGTAAAAACCAAGCCATGAGGTCACAGGAATTGTCCGTAGAGCTCTGAGACAGGATTGCGTCGAGACACAGATCTGGGGAAGTGTAAGAAAATAATTCTGCAGCATTGAAGGTCCCCAAGAATACAATGGCCTACATCATTCTTAAATGGAATAACTTTGAAACCACCAAGATGCTTCCTAGAGCTGGTCGCCCGGCCAAACTGAGCAATCAGGGAGGATGGGCCTTGGTCATGGAGGTGACCAAAAACCCGATGGTAAAATCTGACAGAGCTCTAGAATTCCTCTGTGGAGATAGGAGACCCTTCCAGAAGGACAACAATCTCTGCAGCACTCCACCAATCAGGCCTTTATGGTAGAGTAGCCAAACGGAAGCCACTCTTAAGTAAAAAAGGCACATGACAGCCCACTTGGAGATTGCCAAAAAGCATCTAAAGACTATCAGACCATGAGAAACAAGACTATGGTCTGATGAAACCAAGATTTACCTCTCTGGCCTGAACGCCAAACGTCACATCTGGAGGAAACCTGGCACCATTCCTACGGTGAAGCATGGTGGTGGCAGCATCAACCTGCTCCAGAGCACTCAGGACCACAGACTTGAGTGAAGGTTCACCTTCAAACAGGACAACAACCCTAAGCACACAGCCAAGACAAAGCACGAGTGGCTTCAGGACAAGTCTCTGAATGTCCTTGAGTGGTACAGCCAGAGCCTGGACTTGAACCGATCGAACATGTCTGGAGAGACCTGAAAATGGCTGTGCAGCAACACTCCCGATCCAACCTGACAGAGCTTGAGAGGATCTGCAGAGAAGAATGGGAAAAACTCCCCAAATACAGGTGTGCCAAGCTTGTAGCGTTATACCCAAGAAGAGGTTTTTCTTGATTTTGTAGAATAACAGTGTCAAAGCAAAGGGTGGCTAATATATTTTGATTTGTTTAACACTTTGTTTTACTGTTATTTCATAGTTATGTCTCCACTATTATTCTACAATGTAGAAAATAGTAGAAAAATAAGAAAAACCCTTGAATGAATAAATGTGTCCAAACTTTTGACTGGTACTGTATATATTCTGGTCTCTGATATGTGTAAGGGATTTCTTCCATTGACGGAGAGTCAGACCAAAGCTCAGCGTGGTTGTTTTGATTCATGTTTTAATAAATCACTTCAAATGAACAAAAACAAGAAACGTGAAAACCCTAAACAGCCCTATCTGGTGCAAAACACAGAGACAGGAACAATCACCCACAAACACACAGTGAAACCCAGGCTACCTAAGTATGATTCTCAATCAGAGACAACTAATGACACCTGCCTCTGATTGAGAACCATACTAGGCCGAAACATAGAAATACCCCAAAAACATAGAAAAACAAACAGACTGCCCACCCAACTCACACCCTGACCATACTAAATAATGACAAAACAACGGAAATAAAGGTCAATACGTGAACATATGTCTCATTCTGATATTTCACAATTTTTCTTGATTATGTGTGTATTGTTTTTTTGTATTTTTTGTATTTGTATTGGTAGATATTACTGCACTGTTGGAGCTAGAAACACAAGCATTTTGCTGCACCTGCAATAACATCTGCAAATCTGTGTACGCGACACTGTGGAGGAGAACCACGGAGACACTGTGGAGGAGAACCTCTGAGACACTGTGGAGGAGAACCACTGAGACACTGTGGAGGAGAACCACAGACACTGTAGAAGAGAACCACTGAGACACTGTGGAGGAGAACCACTGAGACACTGTGGAGGAGAACCACTGAGACACTGTGGAGGAGAACCACTGAGACACTGTGGAGGAGAACCACAGACACTGTGGAGGAGAACCACTGAGATACTGTGGAGGAGAACCAATGAGATACTGTGGAGGAGAACCACTGAGAAACTGTGGAGGAGAACCACTGAGACACTGGAGGAGAACCACTGAGACACTGTGGAGGAGAACCACTGAGACACTGTGGAGAAGAACCACAGAGACACTGTGGAGGAGAACCACAGAGACACTGTGGAGGAGAACCACTGAGACACTGTGGAGGAGAACCACTGAGACACTGTGGAGGAGAACCACTGAGACACTGTGGAGGAGAACCACTGAGACACTGTGGAGGAGAACCACTGAGACACTGGAGGAGAACCACTGAGACACTGGAGGAGAACCACTGAGACACTGGAGGAGAATCATTGAGACACTGGAGGAGAACCACTGAGACACTGGAGGAGAACCACTGAGACACTGGAGGAGAACCACTGAGACACTGGAGGAGAACCACTGAGACACTGTGGAGGAGAACCACTGACACACTGTGGAGGAGAACCACTGACACACTGTGGAGGAGAACCACTAACACACTGTGGAGAACCACAGACACTGGAGGAGAACCACTGAGACACTGTGGAGAACCACTGACACATAGAAAAAATAAAGCAGCATTACACCATGTACACTACATCATATAAAAAATTGATAATACAACAGTCATTTTAAAAGGTTTTTCATATTCTTAAATGAGTCATGTATGTCGAAAAAAGTTGTGTTGGAGACACAATGTGTTTTGTCATCACATAAATAAATGCAATCATATGTCCAGAAACAGCCTAAAGCATTATTTTTAACACTTTTTCTATGTGTATAAAAGCCCTATAATGTATTTTATTCTTGTCTATAGGGGCATAGAGATCCCAGCTCTGAAAATAACAGAGCCAATGCAACATTTATCTACGGGGTCCTATAGGTTCACAGCTCCATCTAGTGACTGGTATGAAGCATCATACTATTTCCCGAATGTATGGAAAACTTCCTGAAGCACAAAACATGTAATAACATTTGAAAATACAAAAATCTATTCCAATAATCACAACACACTGGCAGGTTCCTGTTTTGGAGCTCTACGGACAATTCATTCCACCTCATGGATTGGTTTTTGCTCTGAGATGCACTGTAAACTGTGGGAACTTATATAGACAGGTGTGTCCCTTTCCAAATCATGTCCAATCAAGTTGTAGAAACATCTCAAGGATGATCAATGGAAACAGGATGCACCTGGGCTACATTTTCAGTCATATAAAAGGGTTTGAAAACTTAAGTAAATAAGGTATTTCTAAAAATCTGTTTTCGCTTTGTGGAGTATTGTGTGAAGATTGATGAAAAAAAAACATGTTTATTTAATCCATTTTAGAATAAGTCTGTAACGTAACAGAATGTGGAAAGAGTCAAGGGTCCTCAATACTTTCCGAATGCACTATAAAGAGTCACCTTCCTATCAGCCATGTTGTAATGAACACTGGCTATGGCAGCTTTACATTCAACAGTCATGACTATCTGAAGAGTAGAGCAGAAGAGTGAAATATAGATCATGCCTGTACCCCCATCACACCCCCACCCAGGTCTCCCCTCCTCCCCCACTGAGTTCCACAGTCTGGGCCTGCTGCTGCTGCCACCACTGCACCGAGAGGGAATTTACATTTTAATAGGCAGAGCTGCTCACCGCCTCCGAATGAGGGTATATGCTCAGCTGAACAGCAGGAAATGCACCCTACTGCAGAAGTTTAGAATGAACCCAGAGACAAATCCTGAGGCACACAGAAGGGAAATTATATTTTTTGCCCAGTCGTCTATCTGTGGAGCTACCACATCGTATACATAATCACACATGACATCTGTGGAGCTACCACATCGTATACATAATCACACATGACATCTGTGGAGCTACCACATCGTATACATAATCACACATGACATCTGTGGAGCTACCACATCGTATACATAATCACACATGACATCTGTGGAGCTACCACATCGTATACATAATCACACATGACATCTGTGGAGCTACCACATCGTATACATAATCACACATGACATCTGTGGAGCTACCTCATCGTATACATAATCACACATGACATCTGTGGAGCTACCACATCGTATACATAATCACACATGACATCTGTGGAGCTACCTCATCATATACATAAACACACATGACATCTGTGGAGCTACCTCATCATATACATAAACACACATGACATCTGTGGAGCTACCTCATCATATACATAAACACACATGACATCTGTGGAGCAACCTCATCATATACATAAACACACATGACATCTGTGGAGCTACCTCATCATATACATAAACACACATGACATCTGTGGAGCTACCTCATCATATACATAAACACACATGACATCTGTGGAGCTACCTCATCATATACATAAACACACATGACATCTGTGGAGCTACCTCATCATATACATAAACACACATGACATCTGTGGAGCTACCTCATCATATACATAAACACACATGACATCTGTGGAGCTACCTCATCATATACATAAACACACATGACATCTGTGGAGCTACCTCATCATATACATAAACACACATGACATCTGTGGAGCTACCTCATCATATACATAAACACACATGACATCTGTGGAGCTACCTCATCATATACATAAACACACATGACATCTGTGGAGCTACCTCATCATATACATAAACACACATGACATCTGTGGAGCTACTTCATCATATACATAAACACACATGACATCTGTGGAGCTACCTCATCATATACATAAACACACATGACATCTGTGGAGCTACCTCATCACATACATCTGTGGAGCTACCTCATCACATACATAAACACACATGACATCTGTGGAGCAACCTCATCATATACATAAACACACATGACATCTGTGGAGCTACCTCATCATATACATAAACACACATGACATCTGTGGAGCTACCTCATCATATACATAAACACACATGACATCTGTGGAGCTACCTCATCATATACATAAACACACATGACATCTGTGGAGCTACTTCATCATATACATAAACACACATGACATCTGTGGAGCTACCTCATCATATACATAAACACACATGACATCTGTGGAGCTACTTCATCATATACATAAACACACATGACATCTGTGGAGCTACCTCATCATATACATAAACACACATGACATCTGTGGAGCTACCTCATCACATACATCTGTGGAGCTACCTCATCACATACATAAACACACATGACATCTGTGGAGCAACCTCATCATATACATCTGTGGAGCTACCTCATCACATACATAAACACACATGACATCTGTGGAGCTACCACATCATATACATAAACACACATGACATCTGTGGAGCTACCTCATCACATACATAAACACACATGACATCTGTGGAGCAACCTCATCATATACATAAACACACATGACATCTGTGGAGCAACCTCATCATATACATAAACACACATGACATCTGTGGAGCTACCTCATCATATACATAAACACACATGATATCTGTGGAGCAACCTCATCATATACATAAACACACATGACATCTGTGGAGCTACCTCATCATATACATAAACACACATGACATCTGTGGAGCTACCTCATCACATACATAAACACACATGACATCTGTGGAGCTACCTCATCACATACATAAACACACATGACATCTGTGGAGCTACCTCATCACATACATAAACACACATGACATCTGTGGAGCTACCTCATCATATACATATAGATGCATGTGTTCATAATCAAACATCCAGAGAGAAATGGAATGTTATGTAGAGCAGTGCCACCTTATGTGAAGATTAGATTGCTTAGAATAATTTTTGACCCAGCCTGGTAGGGGGCTGGGACTCCCCCTTTTGCCCTCAGAACAGCCTCAGGGCATGTAACTCTACAGGGTGTCGAAAGCGTTCCACACGGATGCTGGGCCATGTTGACTCCAATGCTTCCCACAGTTGTGTAAAGTTGACTGAATGTCCTTTAGGTGGTGGACCATTCTTGATACACACGAGAAACTGTTGAGCGTGAAAAACTCAGCAGCGTTGCAGTTCTTGACACAAACCGGTGCCTGACACCTACTACCCTACTCTGTTCAAAGGCACTTAAATCGCTTGTCTTGTCCATTCACCCTCTGAATGGCAGACATACATGTCTCAATGGTCTCAAGGATTACAAATCCTTCTTTAACCTGTCTCCTCCCCTTCATCTACACTGATTGGAGTGGATTTAACAAGTGACATCATTAAGGGATCATAGCTTTAACCTGGATTCACCTGGTCAGTATATGTCATAGAAAGAGCAGGTGTTCTTAATGTTTTGTACACTCAGTGTATATTTCCACACTATGAGGTTGCAATAATACTGTAAAATGTGAAAATTATAATAATACCCTTTCAGTGTAAGAGCTGTTTGAAAAGGCAGACTGAAATTTCTGCTCGTTTTGCAAGGGTGGCGACATCACATGGCAGTGTAAGTTAAAAGACCAATAAGAAAGAGAGTTTCAAAATTCTCTGCCAATAACTGCAAGTTTTCAGGTTACATATCCCTCCCATCAGGCCCCTCCAATTAGGACTAATCACAGACAATCCTAAAAATAAAAAAAAAATACTTTAGAAATGTATTTTTCTTAATTGTTACACATAAATGGATTCGTAGTAGTTTATTACTTTTTTATAGAAGTTGATATTTTGAGAGATAAACTTGCCAAAATAGCCAGATAAATGAAATATATATTTAAATGTGACTAGATTGTGGAGCCTAGGTTGTAGATGGTGGCGGGTCCATCCTCTACAAATAACTGGGATTAATTTATGTTCCAGCATCATACCCTTGTTCTCTGTAATGCAACATTCCTTCTCTTTACAATCAGACATGTGATTTCCATGTTTGATATTGTCCCATTTATTTCATTCCAGCCATTACAATGAACCTGTCCTCCTTTAGCTCCCCCGGTTTACATAGCTAGGTGCTAGACTAAGCACACTAATCCTTGAAAATGACCCCCTCTCATTTTCTCCTTCCCTCTCTTTTCTATTTTCACAGCGTTGGTAGCGTATGTCTGTGTCACTGTGGAGTGTGAAACGGCACAACGTGTCACACAGCTCCAGGCATGCAATCAAGATGAGCTGGGGCCCCTCCCCGGCCTAATTAATAACTATTGAACACGCTAACAACAATCAACACTAATTAAATACGCGTTTGTTGACAAGGGTGCAAGCCTTATCAAAAGCACAAGGCGGGAGGGGAGGGAGGGGATGTTGATGGGATGTTTGGGTGTGTGAGAAAGGGGGTGGGGGGAGGGGCAAAAAATTAGGGCTTCTGTTTTCAGTAATTAGTTAACGAAGTGCCCCGAGTCACACTAAATTCTGAGCCACGACGTTACTGTCCGTTTGTCTGCCTGCCGCTCTCCTCTGGCAGAGGATACAGGACAGTCAGCCCAGCTGGGGACGAGACGTAGACGTCACTGTGTCCCTGATGACATATAATACCATGGTTGTGTTTACACAGGCAGCCTAATTCTGACCTTTTTCAACTAATTGGTCTTTTAACCAATCAGATCAGCTTTTTTGCTAATAATTGGGCCAAAGATCAGAATTGGGCAGCCTGTGTAAACACAGCCTTTTTGACAAGAGCCCATAGGGTTCCATTTGGGACACAGACACTGTGTAAACATAGATGTGCAATGTAGAAGTGTCCAGTATGTGTGAGGTCCATACACTAGGTTGGACAAACATCAGCGGTAACAGTCAGACGTATGCCAGTCACGTGACAGTAGACCCATCAAGTGACGACAAAGTAGACCAACTAATCATCAATATGACCTAAAATAAAACTGACTGCACATGAGTGGTTGCGCTGCTGAGTCCTGTGCTTTCTATTGCAGAATACTTACTAGAAGCTTGAGCAGTTTGCAATACAAAACAGTCCTTCCCATTCTGATAATCACAGAATTGAAAAAAAGGTCAGTGATGTACAGAGTATTACATGTAGGAGGTTTGGTGGAGAAAGAGGTGCATGATGAGTTGAGAGGTCTGGTGGGGGTTTTAAACGCTGTAACTACGTGTGATTACCTGCCCTGTTTGGACCCAGGAGATGTTATGCTACAGCTCAGGAAAGTCACCGCTGATATTACTGTACAACTTGTGCTTCAACCAACAAAATCTAAATACCTGAGTTTACGAGCAAGAGGTTTGACCCCTTCATGTTTTCCAGTCTGCACACAGCTGTAGCCTACAGTGCCTTCAGAAAGTACAATATTCACACCCTTGGACTTTTTCCTAATTTTTTAGTGTTACAAGCCTGAATTTAAAATAGATTAAATTCAGATTTTGTATCACTGGCCTACACACACACACACACAAACACACACACACACACACACACACACACACACACACACACACACACACACACACACACACACACACACACACACACACACACACACACACACACACACACACACACACACATCAAAGTGGAATTATGTTTTTAGATATTTTTACAAATTAATAAAAAAAATAAAAAAATCAAATGACTTTGTCATGGAAATCCTAAATAAGTTCAGGGGTAATGTGCTTAATAAGTCACAGAATAAGTTTCATGGACTCTCTCTGTGTGCAATAATAGTGTTTAACGTGATTTTTGAATTACTACCTCATCTCTGTACCCCACACACACAATTATCTGTAAGGTCCCTCAGTCGAGCAGTGAATTTCAAACATAGATTAAACCACAAAGGCCAGGGAGGTTTTAAAAAAATTAAAAAGCAGACATTGAATTCCTTCTTTTGAGCATGGTGAAGTTATTCATTACACTTTGAATGATATATCAATACATCCAGTCACTACAAAGATACAGGCGCCCTTCCTAACTCAGGTGCCAGAGAGGAAAGAAACCGCTTAGGGATTTCACCATAAGGCCAATAGTGATTTTTAAATAGTTACAGAGTTTAATGTCTGTGAGAGGAGAAAACTAAGGATGGATCAACAACATTGTAGTTACTCCACAATACTAACCTAATTGACACAGGGAAAAGAAGGAAACCTGTACAGAATACAAATATTCCAAAACATGCATCCTGTTTGCAACAAGGCACTAAAGTAATACTGAAAAAATGTGGCAAAGCAATTAACTGTTTGTCCTGAATACAAAGTGTTATGGTTGGGGCTAATCCAATACAACACATTACTGAGTACCACTCTCCATATTTTCAAGCAGTGGTGGTGGCTGCATCATGTTATGGGTATGCTGGTAATCATTAAGGACTGGGGAGTTTTTCAGGGTAAAAGTGCAGGCAAAAATCATAGAGGAAAAGCTGGTTCCGTCTGCTTTCTACGAGACACTGGGAGATGAATTCACCTTTCAGCAGGACAATAACCTAAAACATAAGGCCAAATCTACAATGGAGTTGCTTACTAAGAAGACATTGGATGTTCCTGAGTGACTGAGTTACAGTTTTGACTTAAATCTATGGCAAGATTTAAAAACGGTTGTCTAGCAATGATCAACGACCAATTTGACAGCGCTTGAAGAATTTTGAAAAGAATAATGGGGCAAATATTGTACAATCCAGGGGTGCAAAGCTCTTAGAGACTTACCCAAAAAGACTGCCATAGGTGATTCTAACATGACTCAATGGTGTGAATACTTATGTAAATAAGATATTTCTGTATTTAATTTTCAATACATTTGCAAAATTGTCTAATAACATGTTTTCACTTTGTCATTATAAACAAATCTATTTAATTAATTTTGAATTCAGGCTGTAACACAACAAAATGTGGAAAAAGTCAAGGGGTACGAATACTTTCTGAAGGAACTGTACATTATAAAAATCTGACTGGATCACTTCTGGACATGAGTTTGTCCCCCCTAACACCCACCCTGGTCTACTGACCAAGCCCCCATGCTCAAAACGTGGGTTATACTGAGTGACAGCTACCACAGGGCACAGCCCATGTATCGACAGCAGACGTTTGTTCCCATGATCGGTTCCTGATAGGCAATTGAATTTGTCAGTGACCCTAAACAATTGCTGGGACGAGGATCAGCAGACTTCCATTCCCCTGGCCTCCCGCTGCCCATCCTGATCGATAAGGACCCGATCGATAGCCAGTGACCGATATTGATCACTCTGTCCTGTCTGCTGTCTGTTCCCTTCCCAGCAGCCAGCAGCACAGGATTGGCGTGAGAGGGAGGTAGTGGGTGCGGGAGCGCACCTTCCTCCCCCTCACTTGTTGAGTACAGCCCAACAGACACACAGATGTTCAGTAAAGGACATGAGCGTAGACACAAAGTTGGCCACGTCCTCCCTCTCACACACTTTAATCAAGCCACAAAGAATGCAGATCTAATCATTTCAAACCACCTGATCTTTTATTTCAGGGATGAACCAGATGTATTTTCCAATAAGACATGAAGAGCATTGCTGTGTCTCTGGGGCAGCAGGTGAGAGTGGGCGTAGAGACTCGATGCATCAGCTGCTGTGGTCGCCAGTCTCATACTACTCCTATATAGTTGTTTCTGTAAACAGGTCTCAGAGTTAATCAGATTTACAAAACCCCACCTGAGGGGCACTCTAGACCCCCAAACAGACATCATGGACGTCAGGCCAGTCAGCTGCAGTCCCCCTCTTAACCCCCTCCACCCTTCGCTCCAGCCCCCTCGTCACATATGGTCGAGGACGTTCCTCCTAACGAGATAGGCCTGACAAATGTAAGAGACAGGCATAGCAGTGTTCCGTCGGTGAATGAATCTCCACAGAAAAGCACTTGTGGATAAACTAAGGGGCAGCAGCAGTGGTGTGGTGATCCAGCCAGTGAGACCACAGCAGCTGCAGCAATTACAGACAATTAGCTGTGAATTAAAAGGTTTAAGAGACATTACTTATTGTGTGTTTTCGAAGAGGGACCGTTTTTTGATGGATTTATTTTTACATTTGAGTGCTCCACACATCGGTTGGTAAACGTTTGCCTTGGCTGTCTCAGTCTCTCCGAGCCAAGGAGAGTTAGTTAACCGTTGTCGGTAATTAAAGGTCTGAAAAAACCCTGGAAAAACCTTGTGCTGTCAGGATGTGTTTTCAAGGCAACACTCAGCTAATGTTTAAGGTCTTCTTTGGAGGTTGTGTGGTTTTTAGACATCTCTCTGCGTATCCCCTCCCCCCAACAACGACCCTCTTTTTCACAAAATAACTAACAATGACCTTCTGCAAACAAACATGCGTTACTGAGATATCCCAGATTCCTGCGCTGCTGCGGTAAACACACACAAGCGGCTGCTGCCGAGACGTTCATTCAGTGCATTGTGAACACAGCTCGGTGTTAATTGCACAGATGACGGTTGGCTTTGAGCCGTGCTGGCCTGCCAGGATGGAGGCTTTTCTTCAGCGAGCCAGCGAGAGGTGCAATTAGAGCCTGATCGATACCGATGCTTCCTTCAGAATTTCTCTATCAATTTCCAATGGAATACACACAAACACAGCAGCCTTGAGCTGTCAAAAGAGGCCCGTTCACTCACACCACTCCAGGCGAAGTTGTTTACGTCACGTAATTGATTTTTTATTGTCTTTCAGTAGAAAGTCTGTAGAAGCGACTTAAGTGGACCATTTCACAAAACAACACAACACTGCTGAACATTACACATATACATGGTGTTGGTGCATAAAGGACTCAGAGAAAAAGTATCTCAAGTCTGTCTATTCATATTTAAACCTTTTCACCAAACTAAAACAACTCAGTGAAAAAAAAGAAAACCCTTCTAGCAATGGAGGCTGTGCTTTTAGACGGACACAAACACATATTCAATGCAGAGTGGCTTTCGTCCATGGCAAGAGGTCAACTTCTACTGTGGTCTAAGTGGGGATCATGTGCCTATATTATTATGACTCACTCTAACTCTTGGTGTTGTGTGGTCCAGCCACAGTGTGTAGTACTACATACAGTGCATTCAGAAAGTATTCAGATCCCTTGACCTTTTCCACATTTTGTTAATTAAGTTACAGCCTTATTCTGAAACGGATCGAATAGATATCAATCTACACACAATGCCCCATAATGACAAAGCAAAAACTGTTTTTTAGAAACTTGCATGAACATGTTTAAAAATAATAATTAAATAGCAAATTTTACATAACTATTCAGACCCTTTACTCAGTACTTTGTGAAGCACCTTCGGCAACGATTACAGCCTTGAGTCTTCTTGGGTAGGACGCTACAAACCTGGCACACCTGTACTTGGGGAGTTCCTCCCATTCTTCTCTGCAGATCCTCTCAAGCTCTGTCAGGTTGGATGGGGAGCGTCGCTGCAAAGATATTTTCAGGTCTCTCCAGAGATGTTCGATTGGGTTCATGTCTGGGTTCTGTCTAGGCCACTCAGAGACCTATCCTGAAGCTACTCCTGTGTTGTCTTGGCTGTGTGCTTAGGGCCATTGTCCTGTTGGAAGGTGAACCTTCCTCCCCGTCTGAGGTCCTGAGCACTCTGGAGCAGATTTTCATTGAGGGTCTCTCTGTATTCCGCTTCGTTAATTTTTCCCTCGATCCTGACTAGTCTTCCAGTCCTTGCTGCTGAACAACATCCCCACAGCATGATGCTTCCAACACCATGCTTCACCATGGGGATGGTGCCAGGTTTCCTCCAGATTTGATGCTTTGCAATCAGGTAAAAGAGTTCAATCTTGGTTTCATCAGACCAGAGGATCTTGTTTCTCATGGTCAGAGTCCTTTAGGTGCCTTTTGGCCAACTCCAAGCAGGCTGTCATGTGCCTTTTAATGAGGAGTGGCTTCTGTCTGGCCACTCTACCATAAAGGCTGGATTGGTGGAGTGCTGCAGAGAAGGTCATCCTTCTATCTCCACAGAAGAACTCTGGAGTTCTGTTAAAGTGACCATCGGGTTCGAGGTCACCTCCCTGAACAAGGCCCGTTTCCCCCATTGCTGTTTGGCCGGACGGCCAGCTCTAAGAAGCGTCTTGGTGGTTCCAAACTTCTTCCATTTAAGAATGATTTTCCCCCAAAAAAATGTACCTCTTTTTAACTAGGCAAGTCAGTTAACAACACATTCTTAGTAAATGAGGCCATTGGGTTTTTGGGAACCTTCAATGGTGCAGATTATTTGGTACACTTCCACAACAGATCTGTGCCTCGACACAATCCTGTCTCGGCATTCCACTGACAATTCCTTCGACCTCATGACTTGATTTTTGCTCAGACATGCACTGTCAATTGTGGGACGTACAGTGCCTTGCGAAAGTATTCGGCCCCCTTGAACTTTGCGACCTTTTGCCACATTTCAGGCTTCAAACATAAAGATATAAAACTGTATGTTTTTGTGAAGAATCAACAACAAGTGGGACACAATCATGAAGTGGAACGATATTTATTGGATATTTCAAACTTTTTTAAGAAATCAAAAACTGAAAAATTGGGCGTGCCTAATTATTAAGCCCCCATAAGTTAATACTTTGTAGCGCCACCTTTTGCTGCGATTACAGCTGTAAGTCGCTTGGGGTATGTCTCTATCAGTTTTGCACATCGAGAGACTGAACATTTTTCCCATTCCTCCTTGAAAAACAGCTCGAGCTCAGTGAGGTTGGATGGAGAGCATTTGTGAACAGCAGTTTTCAGTTCTTTCCACAGATTCTCGATTGGATTCAGGTCTGGACTTTGACTTGGCCATTCTAACACCTGGATATGTTTATTTTTGAACCATTCCATTGTAGATTTTGCTTTATGTTTTGGATCATTGTCTTGTTGGAAGACAAATCTCCGTCCCAGTCTCAGGTCTTTTGCAGACTCCATCAGGTTTTCTTCCAGACTGGTCCTGTATTTGGCTCCATCCATCTTCCCATCAATTTTAACCATCTTCCCTGTCCCTGCTGAAGAAAAGCAGGCCCAAACCATGATGCTGCCACCACCATGTTTGACAGTGGGGATGGTGTGTTCAGGGTGATGAGCTGTGTTGCTTTTATGCCAAACATAACGTTTTGCATTGTTGCCAAAAAGTTCAATTTTGGTTTCATCTGTCCAGAGCACCTTCTTCCACATGTTTGGTGTGTCTCCCAGGTGGCTTGTGGCAAACTTTAAACAACACTTTTTATGGATATCTTTAAGAAATGGCTTTCTTCTTGCCACTCTTCCACAAAGGCCAGATTTGTGCAATATACGACTGATTGTTGTCCTATGGACAGAGTCTCCCACCTCAGCTGTAGATCTCTGCAGTTCATCATCTTCACAACAGTATCACGGGACTGCCTGGTGTGTTCCTTGTTCTTCATGATGCTCTCTGCGCTTTTAACGGACCTCTGAGACTATCACATTGCAGGTGCATTTATAGGGAGACTTGATTACACACAGGTGGATTGTATTTATCATCATTAGTCATTTAGGTCAACATTGGATCATACAGAGATCCTCTCTGAACTTCTGGAGAGAGTTTGCTGCACTGAAAGTAAAGGGGCTGAATAATTTTGCACGCCCAATTTTTCAGTTTTTGATTTGTTAAAAAAGTTTGAAATATCCAATAAATGTCGTTCCACTTCATGATTGTGTCCCACTTGTTGTTGATTCTTCACAAAAAAATACAGTTTTATATCTTTATGTTTGAAGCCTGAAATGTGGCAAAAGGTCGCAAAGTTCAAGGGGGCCGAATACTTTCGCAAGGCACTGTATATACAGTTGAAGTCGGAAGTTTATGTACACCTTAGCCAAATACATTTAAACTCAGTTTTTCACAATTCCTGACATTTAATCCTAGTAAAAATTCCCTGTTTTAGGTCAGTTAGGATCACCACTTTATTTTAAGAATGTGAAATGTCACAATAATAGTAGAGAGAATGAATTATTTCAGCTTTTATTTCTTTCATTACATTCCCAGTGGTTCAGAAGTTTACATCCACTCAATTAGTATTTGGTTGCAATGTCTTTAAATTGTTTAACTTGAGTCAAATGTTTTGGATAACCTTCCAAAAGCTTCCCACAATAAGTTGGGTGAATTTTGGCCAATTCCTCCATACAGAGCTGGTGTAACTGAGTCAGGTTTGTAAGGCCTCCTTGCTCGCACATGCTTTTTCAGTTCTGCCCACATATTTTCTATGGGATTGAGGTCAGGGCTTTGTGATGGCCACTCCAATACCTTGACTTCATTGTCCTTAAGCTATTTTGGCACAACTTTGGAAGTATGCTTGGGGTCATTGTCCATTTGGAAGACCCATTTTTGACCAAGCATTAATTTCCTGACTGATGTCTTGAGATGTTGCTTCAATATATCCACTATATTCCTACCTCATGATGCCATCTATTTTGTGAAGTGCACCAGTCCCTCCTACAGCAAAGCACCCCCACAACATGATGCTGCCACCCCATGCTTCACGGATGGGATGGTGTTCTTCAGTTTGCAAGCCTCCCCCTTTTTCCTCCAAACATAATGATGGTCATTATGGCCAAACAGTTCTATTTCTGTTTCATCAGACCAGAGGACATTTCTCCAAAAAGTACAATTTTTGTCCCCATGTGCAGCTGCAAACCGTAGTCTTGCTTTTTTAATGGCGGTTTTGGAGCAGTGGCTTCTTCCTTGCTGAGCGGCCTTTCAGGTTATGTCGATATAGGACTCGTTTTACGTGGATATAGATACTTTTTTACCTGTTTCCTCCAGCATCTTCACAAGGTCCTTTGCTGTTGTTCTGGAATTTACTTTCACTTTTCACACCAAAGTACGTTTATCTCTAGGAGACAGAACGCCTCTCCTTCCTGAGCGGTAGAACGGCTGCGTGGTCCCATGGTGTTTATACTTGCGTACTATTGTTTGTACAGATGAACGTGGTACCTTCAGGCGTTTGGAAATTGCTCCCAAGGATTAACCAGACTTGTGGAAGTCTAGAATTTTTTTCTGAGGTCTTGGCTGATTTCTTTTGATTTTCCCATGATGTCAAGCAAAGAGGCACTGAGTTTGAAGGTAGACATTGAAATACATCAACAGGTACACCTCCAATTGATTCAAATTATATCAATTAGCCTATCAGAAGCCTTTAACATCTTTTTTTCTGGACTTTTCCAAGCTGTTTAAAGGCACAGTCAACTTAGTGTATGTAAACATCTGACCCACTGGAATTGTGATACAGTGAATTATAAGTGAAATAATCTGTCTGTAAACAATTGTTGGAAAAATGACTTGTGTCCTGCACAAAGTAGATGTCCTAACCGACTTGCCAAAACTATAGTTTGTTAACAAGAAATGTGTGTTGTGGTTGAAAAACAAGTTTTAATGACTCCAACCTAAGTGTATGTAAACTCCGACTTCAACTGTACATTCAGATGTGTGCCTTTCCAAATCAAGTCCAATCAATTGAATTTACCTCAGGTGGATGCCAATCAAGTTGTAGAAACATCACAAGGATGATCAATGGAAACAGGATCCACCTGAGCTCAATTGAGTCTCATATCAAAGGGTCTGAATACTTATGTAAATAAGGTAGTTCTGATTTTTATTTTGAATACATCTAAAAACCTGTTTTCTATTTGTCATTGTGGGGTATCGTGTATAGAATGATGGGGAAATGCTTTTATTGAGTCCATTTTAGAATAAGGCTGTAACATAACAAAATGTGGGAAAAGGCAAGGTCTGAATACTGTCCGAATGTACTGTATATCTATACTATTGTGTTGTATGCCAAGTGGATGAGTAGGGAACAATACAGAGTGACTGCAGTAAAATAACAATTCATCCGGCCTGCCAGCAAGAAAGACATACAGATATACAACTCAACCTGCCTGCCGGCAAGAAAGAAATACAGTGGGGCAAAAAAGTATTTAGTCAGCCACCAATTGTGCAAGTTCCCCCACTTAAAAAGATGAGAGAGGCCTGTCATTGTCATCATAGGTACACTTCAACTATGACAGACAAAATGAAAACAAAAAAAATCCAGAAAATCACATTGTAGGATTTTTAATGAATGTATTTGCAAATTATGGTGGAAAATAAGTATTTGGTCAAAAGTTAATCTCAATACTTTGTTATATACCCTTTGTTGGTAATGACAGAGGTCAAACGTTTTCTGTAAGTCTTCACAGGGTTTTCACACACTGTTGCTGGTATTTTGGCCCATTCCTCCATGCAGATCTCCTCTAGAGCAGTGATGTTATGGGGCTGTTGCTGGGCAACACAGACTTTCAACTCCCCCCAAAGATTTTCTATTGGGTTGAGATCTGGAGACTGGCTAGGCCACTCCAGGACCTTGAAATTCTTCTTATGAAGCCACTCCTTCGTTGCCCGGGCGGTGTGTTTGGGATCATTGTCATGCTGAAAGACCCAGCCACGTTTCATCTTCAATGCCCTTGCTGATGGAAGGAGGTTTTCACTTAAAATCTCATGATACATGGCCCCATTCATTCTTTCCTTTACACGGATCAGTCGTCCTGGTCCCTTTGCAGAAAAACAGCCCCAAAGCATGATGTTTACACCCCCATGCTTCACAGTAGGTATGGTGTTCTTTGGATGCAACTCAGCATTCTTTGTCCTCCAAACACGACAAGTTGGTTTTTACCAAAAAGTTATATTTTGGTTTCATCTGACCATATGACATTCTCCCAATCTTCTTCTGGATCATTCAAATGCTCTCGAGCAAACTTCAGACGGGCCTGGACATGTACTGGCTTAAGCGGGGGGACACGTCTGGCACTGCAGGATTCGAGTCCCTGGCGGCGTAGTGTGTTACTGATGGTAGGCTTTGTTACTTTGGTCCCAGCTCTCTGCAGATCATTCACTAGGTTCCCCCGTGTGGTTCTGGGATTTTTTCTCACCGTTCTTGTGATCATTTTGACCCCACGGGGTGAGATCTTGCGTGGAGCCCCAGATCGAGGGAGATTATCAGTGGTCTTGTATGTCTTCCATTTCCTAATAATTGTTCCCACAGTTGATTTCTTCAAACCAAGCTGCTTACCTATTGCAGATTCAGTCTTCCCAGCCTGGTGCAGGTCTACAATTTTCTTTCTGGTGTCCTTTGACAGCTCTTTGGTCTTCGCCATAGTGGAGTTTGGAGTGTGACTGTTTGAGGTTGTGCACAGGTGTCTTTTATACTGATAACAGGTTCAAACAGGTGCCATTAATACAGGTAATGAGTGGAGGACAGAGGAGCCTATTAAAGAAGCAGTTACAGGTCAGTGAGAGCCAGAAATCTTGCTTGTTTGAAGGTGACCAAATACTTATTTTCCACCATAATTTGCAAATAAATTCATTAAAAATCCTACAATGTGATTTTCTGGATTTTCTTTCTCATTTTGTCTGTCATAGTTGAAGTGTACCTACGATGAAAATTACAGGCCTCTCATATTTTTAAGTGGGAGAAGTTGCACAATTGGTGGCTGACTAAATACTTTTTTGCCCCACTGTACAGATATACAGCTCAACCTGACTGCCGGCAAGAAAGAGACACAGATATACAACTCAACCTGCCTGTCAGCAAGAAAGAGACACAGATATGCAACTCAACCTGCCTGCCGGCAAGAAAGAGATACAGATATACAACTCAACCTGCCTGCCGGCAAGAAATGCAGACAGATATACAACTCAACCTGCCTGCCGGCAAGAAAGAGATACAGATATACAACTCAACCTGCCTGTCGGCAAGAAAGAGATACAGATATACAACTCAACCTGCCTGTCGGCAAGAAAGAGATACAGATATACAACTCAACCTGCCTGTCGGCAAGAAAGAGATACAGATATACAACTCAACCTGCCTGTCGGCAAGAAAGAGATACAGATATACAACTCAACCTGCCTGTCGGCAAGAAAGAGATACAGATATACAACTCAACCTGCCTGCCGGCAAGAAAGAGATACAGATATACAACTCAACCTGCCTGCCGGCAAGAAAGAGATACAGATATACAACTCAACCTGCCTGCCGGCAAGAAAGAGATACAGATATACAACTCAACCTGCCTGTCGGCAAGAAAGAGATACAGATATACAACTCAACCTGCCTGTCGGCAAGAAAGAGATACAGATATACAACTCAACCTGCCTGCCGGCAAGAAAGAGATACAGATATACAACTCAACCTGCCTGCCGGCAAGAAAGAGATACAGATATACAACTCAACCTGCCTGCCGGCAAGAAAGAGATACAGATATACAACTCAACCTGCCTGCCGGCAAGAAAGAGACACAGATATACAACTCAACCTGCCTGCCGGCAAGAAAGAGATACAGATATACAACTCAACCTGCCTGCCGGCAAGAAAGAGATACAGATATACAACTCAACCTGCCTGCCGGCAAGAAAGAGATACAGATATACAACTCAACCTGCCTGCCGGCAAGAAAGAGATACAGATATACAACTCAACCTGCCTGCCGGCAAGAAAGAGATACAGATATACAACTCAACCTGCCTGCCGGCAAGAAAGAGATACAGATTTACAACTCAACCTGCCTGCCGGCAAGAAATGCAGACAGATATACAACTCAACCTGCCTGTCGGCAAGAAAGAGATACAGATATACAACTCAACCTGCCTGTCGGCAAGAAAGAGATACAGATATACAACTCAACCTGCCTGTCGGCAAGAAAGAGATACAGATATACAACTCAACCTGCCTGTCGGCAAGAAATGCAGACAGATATACAACTCAACCTGCCTGCCGGCAAGAAAGAGACACAGATATACAACTCAACCTGCCTGCCGGCAAGAAAGACATACAGGTATACAACTCAACCTGCCTGCCGGCAAGAAAGAGATACAGATTTGCAACTCAACCTGCCTGCCGGCAAGAAATGCAGACAGATATACAACTCAACCTGCCTGTCGGCAAGAAAGAGATACAGATATACAACTCAACCTGCCTGTCGGCAAGAAAGAGATACAGATATACAACTCAACCTGCCTGTCGGCAAGAAAGAGATACAGATATACAACTCAACCTGCCTGCCGGCAAGAAATGCAGACAGATATACAACTCAACCTGCCTGTCGGCAAGAAATGCAGACAGATATACAACTCAACCTGCCTGCCGGCAAGAAATGCAGACAGGTATCATTATACAATTAAACCCAGTTCAATCCAAAAGCTTTTAGTGTCCATGTTAGAGAGATATTGGAATTTGTCTCCGATTTGCACACACAGACCCAGAACACAAGGGGATTCAGCTTCTTAATGCTGTCCTCCATCATATGTAGTATGCCCTGATGACTGAGGTATCTCTGCCCTCTCTTCTTTAGCAAGCCAACTAAATAGGCTAGCCTTAGTGTAGAACAGGGATTCCAGTTGTACATTTTCCATTTGAAAAGCAACAGAACACCACATTGAAGGACTATCAGCCCTGCAATGGGATTGACTGTTCACCTTCAGTAAATATCCTCAATAGCTCATAGTAAATCACACAAGTAAACAAGACAATGCACTTATTTCAGAGTATCTAATTGCCAATTAGTAACCCAATTGCAAAATGCTACAGTTTTTGCCTAATTGATAGCTTTTACAGCAATAACCTTCCTGGTAGGCTGCCTTTACCCTGGCGGTCCCTCGCAGCAAGCCACATTTTACCTCATTAGATTACTGCAAATTGCAGAAAATGGGAAATGGGTTCATCTACCTCAGTGGTGTGATTGAATGTATGTTTATGAAGCTTTTATGAAAGCAACAATTCTTTTCGCCATGTCTGTTTCTCGTTGATTTCCAGACACAGTGGGAAACCACTATGCTAATTACAACGTGAACAGAACAGGGAAACCTTTACACAATATACAAACTCAGATACAAACTTTGATCAAGTCTAGCTAAAGTACAATCTCAAAACACTGGTGACTATTAAAAACACATTAGGGATCTTGGTGTGATGTCAACTTTACTTATCAACTTCACAAATAATCAGACCTCTGTGATCTCTATTGGTATTACTGCTAATGTATCCATTTCAATTACTAGTCAAAGGAATCCCTACTTTATTTCCCACCATTGGTGATTATAAACTCTCAGTGGAACGATGTGACGCAGTGTACAGCAGTAGACCTCCTCAGAGAAGTGGGCGGGGGGGTATATATGACAGAGAAAGGTGTGAGCCACGATTCTGACACTTTGCGGCGCATCATATTTGTAAACATCGTTAATCACAGATTAGCAGATTACAAAATAACAAGACCCAGGGGATGATTCTATTGATCGACTTCCTCTGTTACGGATAAGGGCTGGGCTGGAAGGGTGTGTGAAGGGATGCACATTGCCTGAGGAAGAGAGGTCTGAATTTGAATAAACCAACACTCTTTTGTTGCCACCCACCCACAATCCAGTGTTGCTCCAAACCCCCAACCGAGGCCATACACCATCACCAGAGCTACTCTCCTACCTGACAGTTACCAGCAGTACCAAGTCCACACCCCCTGCTCCCAGTACCATACACTCCCATTAATATTACATCATAACATCTCTCCCTCGATCACACGTCTTAAAAATAACTAAAAAGCTTAAAAACATTGATAAACTAGACATGCACACACAAAATGTTACATACTCACAAACCAATATTGTACTCTCTCTATACATTTTATAGTATGCATAATGCCCAAAGAAGGCGATCATAAATGTTCAATGGGTTCAGTTAGGTCTAATAAGCGTCCCTGACATGGCATGATGCTAGCATCATCTCTTAACATAAACAATTGGACGTCTAGGTTCTGAGGTGTGATAAATATAGAGCATATTCAGCAGAACAACAGCCAGAGTAACACATTGCCTCAGCATAAGGCATCCATCCATGGTAGATCTGAGGAACTTATAAAAGGCAGACAGTAGCACGCATGCATGTCAAGAACTCAGTCTTTTGTCACTTCAACGTGGCCCCTGCAGTTGCCGAGGAAACCGCTGCTCTGCGTTGCCACGGCGCACATACAGAGTGATGTGGATGCCACGGTTCAGTGATCCAGGGGCCGTCCACTACTCTTCCTCATCCTACTCCTTCCTTCTGTCCTGAATGCTCTGCCATAGAACAGACCACACCACACATCCACCACTGCCCAGATATAACAGTACCTTCTGTCTTTGTGTTTATAGATTTGCTGAGCACCCTGTGCAAGGTTTCCACCAGTTATTTTCGAAAGACAAGAGCAAGAGAAAAAATAAATGTTTTTTTACACCAAAACATAAAGTTGTCTTCTCCCCACCATTGTCATCTTTTTTGTAATGCATTTTATATTGTATTGTCTTCTGAAAATAACAGATGCACTCAGTAAATCAGGCCTGTAGTATGTAAATCAATCAGGGCCCTCTATGTTAATTGATAGCTAGCTAATTGAAGCACTAATCCAGTCACTAAGTACTGTACTGCCTACTGGCCTCTGCTTGGGAGTATGTCCACAGTAAACAGCAAGAACAGAGCAGGTCATCAATGCCTCGTTTCTTAACCCATGGAGGGGAGAGGGTGAAAGAATACCTATCAACTCTAGAATACCTATCAACTCTAGAATACATATCAACTACAGAATACCTATCAACTACAGAATACCTATCAACTACAGAATACCTATCAACTACAGTATACCTATCAAATACAGAATACTATCAACTACAGAATACCTATCAACTACAGAATACCTATCAACTAGCTGCAGATCTGAGACTAGGAGGAATAATATTACAGACAGACCACTCTGTTAGAGGAGAGCAGAGTGTAGGACAGGGGTCTCCTGCTTCAGTCCTGGAGAGCTACTGGGCAGGCAGGTGTTTGTTACAGCTTGGCACTTAAATACCTGATTCACATAATTGCAATTGAAAAAGAATGCCACTGAATGGGACCGAGAGCACGACATCACTAGATAGGCCTATAAAAAATAGAAATGTGTTCAGGAACTGCCTACTTGTGTTAATTATTCTGTGGACTGAGATAGTATAGTACAGACTGTAGAGAGGGGCTTGATAACTATTGGATCTGAGGTGAACAGAACAGGAAGTTCACCACTGTGCCAGTCTGTCGTCCCCCACTCTATTCACCTGAGAAAGGAGAGGGACAGTGAGCGAGCGAGCGAAATCGATAGTAGGTACATGTCTCCCCACACATAACAGAGGTGAAAGTTGAAGCCTGCACCAGAGACTGTCCTCCTGAATAATTACATGAGCGAAGCTCTTAACATACAAAACTGACCTCGCTTTCAAGTGTACCAGTGTTAATAATCAGTGTTCATAATGAACATAATCCATAGGTCAAGGTCCTCGACAACCTTGCTCCAAGCAACAACTGCAAGGAAGGAACAGCATGGTAAATGGCAGTTTCTACAAGAGCAGTGATATGCTACTGCCCCCTGGTGTACAAGGAAAACATGACAGCCACACAGGGGCATGAACACCACCTACCTGTTCATTGTACACACAGACATACACACATACTATGTTTTCAGTCAGAAGCAGAAAGACTATTTGCCATTCTATAAAATTGTTGGAAGATTATCATTTTTGTATGTATATCATTGATAGATTGAAATGTGTAATATATTCTGTTGTGATCTAAAAACAAAAAGTATTTCAAAAAAGAAATGTGTAACATACTGTATCTTCACAATTCACATAGTTAATGGAAAACTAAAGATTAGATAAAGCCTGTAAAAGTTGTGTGTTTCAACAGAAATGTATACATAACACTTGTGTTTGTTTAATAAGTAACCTCCAAAGAAAGTCCATCCTTATAATCTGTATGGAACCCAACCCAAGTAGTACTCCTATCTTTTGCTGAACACATGGCGTGTCATAATGACCGAGCAGAATGACTGGCAGTTCCTTCAGTTTCTGCAAGTTCATGGTGAGTATGTAAGTGTAGCTACCCAGTCACAGTGAATGTTATGAATGACCTGACTGACAACTGTGGGAAAGTTCAGTCATTAGTCATCAATCCCTAATCTATGACATTGTGCCACAAAACCAATGTAAATCTTTCTCATTAAAAGCACACAAGTATAAACATATATCAGTACAGCACTTTCTTCTTCAGAAAACATTCCTCCACTGAATATTGTGAGACAAGCACATGGTATAAGTCCATCTTTGGACCTGTATTAAGGCCTCCTTCAAAAAGGCACATCAGTCATCCGAAAGTGACTTTGTTCACTGGATGTGTTATCCCTCTGTGCTGTTAGTTCACTGGAAGAGTTATCCCTCTGTGCTGTTAGTTCACTGGAAGTGTTATCCCTCTGTGCTGTTAAAGGTGTTTGTTCACTGGAAGTGTTATCCCTCTGTGCTGTTAAAGGTGTTTGTTCACTGGAAGTGTTATCCCTCTGTGCTGTTTGTTCACTGGAAGTGTTATCCCTCTGTGCTGTTAAAGGTGTTTGTTCACTGGAAGTGTTATCCCTCTGTGCTGTTAAAGGTGTTTGTTCACTGGAAGTGTTATCCCTCTGTGCTGTTAAAGGTGTTTGTTCACTGGAAGTGTTATCCCTCTGTGCTGTTAAAGGTGTTTGTTCACTGGAAGTGTTATCCCTCTGTGCTGTTAAAGGTGTTTGTTCACTGGAAGTGTTATCCCTCTGTGCTGTTAAAGGTGTTTGTTCACTGGAAGTGTTATCCCTCTGTGCTGTTAAAGGTGTTTGTTCACTGGAAGTGTTATCCCTCTGTGCTGTTAAAGGTGTTTGTTCACTGGAAGTGTTATCCCTCTGTGCTGTTAAAGGTGTTTGTTCACTGGAAGTGTTATCCCTCTGTGCTGTTAAAGGTGTTTGTTCACTGGAAGTGTTATCCCTCTGTGCTGTTAAAGGTGTTTGTTCACTGGAAGTGTTATCCCTCTGTGCTGTTAAAGGTGTTTGTTCACTGGAAGTGTTATCCCTCTGTGCTGTTAAAGGTGTTTGTTCACTGGAAGTGTTATCCCTCTGTGCTGTTAAAGGTGTTTGTTCACTGGAAGTGTTGTCCCTCTGTGCTGTTAAAGGTGTTTGTTCACTGGAAGTGTTATCCCTCTGTGCTGTTAAAGGTGTTAGTTCACTGGAAGTGTTATCCCTCTGTGCTGTTAAAGGTGTTAGTTCACTGGAAGTGTTATCCCTCTGTGCTGTTAAAGGTGTTTGTTCACTGGAAGTGTTATCCCTCTGTGCTGTTAAAGGTGTTAGTTCACTGGAAGTGTTATCCCTCTGTGCTGTTAAAGGTGTTAGTTCACTGGAAGTGTTATCCCTCTGTGCTGTTAAAGGTGTTTGTTCACTGGAAGTGTTGTCCCTCTGTGCTGTTAAAGGTGTTTGTTCACTGGAAGTGTTATCCCTCTGTGCTGTTAAAGGTGTTAGTTCACTGGAAGTGTTATCCCTCTGTGCTGTTAAAGGTGTTAGTTCACTGGAAGTGTTATCCCTCTGTGCTGTTAAAGGTGTTAGTTCACTGGAAGTGTTATCCCTCTGTGCTGTTAAAGGTGTTTGTTCACTGGAAGTGTTATCCCTCTGTGCTGTTAAAGGTGTTTGTTCACTGGAAGTGTTATCCCTCTGTGCTGTTAAAGGTGTTAGTTCACTGGAAGTGTTATCCCTCTGTGCTGTTAAAGGCCACTGGACCCGAATAGGCAAAGTGAGAGCGAGGACTCCTTCCATCCGTGCAAAAATACAATTGTGAAGTAGTGGTGTAGGAGGACATTATATTAATCACCTGGAATCATTTGTTTATTAACAAAGTCTATTAACTGACATTGCTGACTAAGATCAAGAAATGGTCATTAGAAACGGAACGTAAGTGTTTAATAACATTGTGAATTAAATTAATTCCAATATACAAAGCAAAATCATAAGTTACAAGGCATCATTGGTGATAACAAGGCATTAGTCAGAGAGAGAGAGAGAGATATATATATATATATAACGGACATTATTTACCATTGTTAGAGTGGAGAGTTCAATATCTTGTCAGTATATTCCAAAATCTTTTCCATGGCTAGAATCCCAGTCTCTCAGGATAGGTTGGATAGCCTCTCACTCACCTCCCACAGCTTCCTAGCCAAAGCATCGTCCCGCCCCTTGGCGCCTACTTCCTGTAGAGCACATGAAGAGAAGTAGCGTCCACTCAGCGGCTCGATCCCCTCTTGGAGGGCACAGTGTAGGGTAGTCTGGGCTCCCCTCTCAGCATCCATGAAGAAAAGCTTAGAGATGGGCTCCAGAAAGAGCCTCTGCCATAGTTTCAGGTTGCGACCAAACTCAGTGTGAATGACCCCTAAATGACAAATGGTAATTTAGTATGGGATAGGATGGAATAGAATAAACCACATTGTCTGCAATGTTTTGAAAACACAGTACTGCTGTGTAAAAACACACTATACAATACACACTTAACACATACTAGCCATCTGAAACATCAAACAGTCTGCATATAGATTACAGAAAAGCTCAAATGTAAAACCAAGTAAGAAGGATCCCTTCTAGGTTCTCCAAGGCAGAGCAACTGACCTGGGTGGAGGCTGTAGGTGGAGAGAAACTGACCTGGGTGGAGGCTGTAGGTGGAGAGAAACTGACCTGGGTGGAGGCTGTAGGTGGAGAGCAACTGACCTGGGTAGAGGCTGTAGGTGGAGAGAAACTGACCTGGGTGGAGGCTGTAGGTGGAGAGAAACTGACCTGGGTGGAGGCTGTAGGTGGAGAGCAACTGACCTGGGTGGAGGCTGTAGGTGGAGAGCTACTGACCTGGGTGGAGGCTGTAGGTGGAGAGCAACTGACCTGGGTGGAGGCTGTAGGTGGAGAGCAACTGACCTGGGTGGAGGCTGTAGGTGGAGAGCAACTGACCTGGGTGGAGGCTGTAGGTGGAGAGCAACTGACCTGGGTGGAGGCTGTAGGTGGAGAGCTACTGACCTGGGTGGAGGCTGTAGGTGGAGAGCAACTGACCTGGGTGGAGGCTGTAGGTGGAGAGCAACTGACCTGGGTGGAGGCTGTAGGTGGAGAGCAACTGACCTGGGTGGAGGCTGTAGGTGGAGAGCAACTGACCTGGGTGGAGGCTGTAGGTGGAGAGCAACTGACCTGCGTGGAGGCTGTAGGTGGAGAGCAACTGACCTGCGTGGAGGCTGTAGGTGGAGAGCAACTGACCTGGGTGGAGGCTGTAGGTGGAGAGCAACTGACCTGGGTGGAGGCTGTAGGTGGAGAGCTACTGACCTGGGTGGAGGCTGTAGGTGGTAACGCTGGTCCCCTCCAGGCGGTTGGCCAGCTCCCGGGTGAAGAGCACGTTGCACAGCTTGCTGTGGCAGTAGGCCCTGAAGTTATGCCAGGTGGACTGGCCTGACACCAGGTCCTTGTGGGTACCCAGGAGGGCAAAGTTGACAGAGCCTAGTCGGTGTAGGAGAGCCGACACGTTGACAACACGACTAGGGCCACACTCCTTCAGCCGGTCCAGCAGCAAGCAGGTCAACAGGAAGTGGCCTAAGTGGTTTACCCCAAACACCATGCCGAACCCATCCTCAGTGTAGCCAGGCCCCAGCATTCCTGAAACAAATCACATTTTATTGGTCACATTCGCCGAATACAACAGGTATAGAGAGTACCTTGAAATGCTTACTTATGAGCCCATTCCCAACAATGTAGAGCTAAAAAGTAAGAAAAATATTTGCTAAATAAAAAAAGGAAATAGTAACACAAAATAACAATAACGAGGCTATTTAAAAGGAGTACCAGTACTGAGTCAATGTGGAGGCTATTTAAAAGGAGTACCAGTACTGAGTCAATGTGGAGGCTATTTAAAAGGAGTACCAGTACTGAGTCAATGTGGAGGCTATTTAAAAGGAGTAGCAGTACTGAGTCAATGTGGAGGCTATTTAAAAGGAGTACCAGTACTGAGTCAATGTGGAGGCTATTTAAAAGGAGTACCAGTACTGAGTCAATGTGGAGGCTATTTAAAAGGAGTAGCAGTACTGAGTCAATGTGGAGGCTATTTAAAAGGAGTAGCAGTACTGAGTCAATGTGGAGGCTATTTAAAAGGAGTACCAGTACTGAGTCAATGTGGAGGCTATTTAAAAGGAGTACCAGTACTGAGTCAATGTGGAGGCTATTCAAAAGGAGTACCAGTACTGAGTCAATGTGGAGGCTATTTAAAAGGAGTACCAGTACTGAGTCAATGTGGAGGCTATTTAAAAGGAGTAGCAGTACTGAGTCAATGTGGAGGCTATTTAAAAGGAGTAGCAGTACTGAGTCAATGTGGAGGCTATTTAAAAGGAGTACCAGTACTGAGTCAATGTGGAGGCTATTTAAAAGGAGTAGCAGTACTGAGTCAATGTGGAGGCTATTTAAAAGGAGTAGAAGTACTGAGTCAATGTGGAGGCTATTTAAAAGGAGTACCAGTACTGAGTCAATGTGCAGAGGTATGAGGTAGTTGAGGTCATTCAAGGTGACAGACAGTGAGACCAGAGACAGGGAGTAAGGCTACACATAATGTCCAAGTATTTCTATATTTGTCTTAAAATGTGTGTATTATTTTATCCATAGGGTAAGAAGAGATGTTAATTCAATAGGGTTCACTGAATAGAGAAAGTGTGTTTTATGTATTGGGAATGAATGTTTACATTCCCTCTTTCTCTGCCATACCTGCATTGTTGATGAGCAGGTCCAGTCTGAGTTCAGTCTTCAGGAAGGTTTCAGCAAAGGAGCGAACAGACTTCAGACTGCCCAGATCCAGATGCATGAACACCACCTCATTGCTCCCACTCTCCTATAGAACAGAGGAGGAATCAAACAGTGGATTTCCAACACCATACATTTTCACACAGGGCAAACAAATCCCTGATCAGTATGTATTGAGATGGCTATGCCACAACATAATATTTGGATTATTATGTTATCAATAAGGCTCCTCTAACCCTTCTGATATCATAGACAGCAGCCTCAGCTTTCTGTTTGCTGCGGCAGGCAAGGATGACCCTGGCACCTCTCTTGGCCAAATCCAAAGCAGTAGCCTTTCCAATACCAGTGTTACTCCCTAGGGAACAACAAAACACATGTTAATGTAAAGGTCTTCCACGTGAAACGTGCGCACACTAAATCAGTCCCCATCACACAGTAAGGCAGTAAGGCAACAAAATGTGCCTAACTAACCAGTTACAATAGCAGTCTTTCCTTTAAGTGTCACAGAGCTCGTGCATCTTGATCCTCTGATCACATTGTAATAAAGTATCAAATACAACGCAATTCCTACTGCCAGAATAGATAGCAAAACGGACATTATTACAGTACCGAGCGTTGTTTCCGAATTCGGGAATGTAATTTAGTTTGAAAGCTATCAAAGTTCAGCTGGCTAACATACGGCATGTGTTGTTTTTGTTTTTATTACGCCCTCAACAGCTTCCGGGTTTAATTTATACCTGCAGTATGGAAGTATTCCACCAGATGTCGTTTTTGTAATCTACATGAAAATCGGCTCCATATTGAGGGCATAGATCAACTTTCGGAGTGAAAATGGAATCCGAGATCAACATCTCAGATTTTAAAAATAAAAATAAAAACATTAATTAAAAAAACATGCCAATACATGATCACTACATATTAACTACGCTTGAATTGCCCTGCCAATGTTGTTCTTCTCAGGCCATTTTTAAATTTTAAAAATGTAGGTAGGCCTATATGATCACACTAGTAATATATAAGTTGTGGTATTGCTTGTGAGCCGAGTGAGCATAATAAATCGGTGTTTTACTGTACAGATGGCCAGCATTTGATGGTCAGTCTGGGGGGAAGGAGGGAGCAGCCGTGAAGCTGCACCTCACCCGACTCACCGTCCCTCCTCTCTTCCTCCCTCGACCGAGGAAATCGGACAGTCTTCCAGTTCCAGTTGATGACTCAACTGCATACATTTTGCCTCATGCAGCAATTAATGTTGTTACTCCTATGACCAGAGAAATTGTACTATTCCTCGATATTAAAAAAGACAAATAACCCCGAAAGCCTATCGAAACGCACATTTTATGGCTTATAAAACTGTTGAACAAAGTCTTGACAGTGCTAACAATTTAAACATGAATTTACTAATTAAAAACTATATTTGCTCTATTCGTTTAGTCTCTAGTCAATGGCACAAGAAAAGTGCAGACACGGTGATCTGAGCTATGTTTGGCGAGCGGTAGATAATAGGTCCACTTGATATGCTCTCTGGGCCTGCCGGGTAAACGGAGTTATATCTTGAGAAACATGAAATTGTTCAACATGGGAACATTTTGCCTTCCGGGCGCAAGCCTTTTTCATAACAAATGTTTGGTGATCGACTAGGAATGGTTTGGTGACCACTGTAAATCTAAACCATTTATTGGCACTAGTAGTTTACTTCCTCTTTAGGCCTCTCAATCACAAATGATTCATACATTATTACATATTTTGCAAGCCTGTTTTTTAAAGGTGTAAAGTAATTAATTGCAACTACTCTCGTTACTGTAATTGAGCAGTTGTTCTGAGTACTTGTACATTTTAAAGTAGTTTTAAAAGTTAGTAATTTTACCTCTACTTGAGTAAAATTGTATTAAACTGTACAACTACTTGAGTAGGATATTTCAGTACTCTTTCCACCACTGATGACGAATGAGTGAAAGAGGGAGTTTGTGCAGTGAGTTTGGGTGAGGGAGTGAGTGAAAGAGGGAGTTTGTGCAGTGAGTTTGGGTGAGGGAGTGAGTGAAAGAGGGAGTTTGTGCAGTGAGTTTGGGTGAGGGAGTGAGTGAAAGAGGGAGTTTGTGCAGTGAGTTTGGGTGAGGGAGTGAGTGAAAGAGGGAGTTTGTGCAGTGAGTTTGGGTGAGGGAGTGAGTGAAAGAGGGAGTTTGTGCAGTGAGTTTGGGTGAGGGAGTGAGTGAAAGAGGGAGTTTGTGCAGTGAGTTTGGGTGAGGGAGTGAGTGAAAAAGGGAGTTTGTGCAGTGAGTTTGGGTGAGGGAGTGAGTGAAAGAGGGAGTTTGTGCAGTGAGTTTGGGTGAGGGAGTGAGTGAAAGAGGGAGTTTGTGCAGTGAGTTTGGGTGAGGGAGTGAGTGAAAAAGGGAGTTTGTGCAGTGAGTTTGGGTGAGGGAGTGAGTGAAAGAGGGAGTTTGTGCAGTGAGTTTGGGTGAGGGAGTGAGTGAAAAAGGGAGTTTGTGCAGTGAGTTTGGGTGAGGGAGTGAGTGAAAGAGGGAGTTTGTGCAGTGAGTTTGGGTGAGGGAGTGAGTGAAAGAGGGAGTTTGTGCAGTGAGTTTGGGTGAGGGAGTGAGTGAAAGAGGGAGTTTGTGCAGTGAGTTTGGGTGAGGGAGTGAGTGAAAAAGGGAGTTTGTGGAGTGAGTTTGGGTGAGGGAGTGAGTGAAAGAGGGAGTTTGTGCACTGAGTTTGGGTGAGGGAGTGAGTGAAAGAGGGAGTTTGTGCAGTGAGTTTGGATGAGGGAGTGAGTGAAAGAGGGAGTTTGGGTGAGGGAATGAGTGAGAGGGAGTTTGTGCAGTGAGTTTGGGTGAGGGAGTGAGGGGCAGCAGGGTAGCCTAGTGGTTAGAGCGTTGGACTAGTAACCGAAAGGTTGCAAGTTCAAATCCCTGAGCTGACAAGGTACAAATCTGTCGTTCTGCCCCTGAACAGGCAGTTAAACCAATGTTCCTAGGCTGTCATTGAAAATAAGAATTTGTTCTTAACTGACTTGCCTAGTTAAATAAAATTAAAAAAGAGGGAGTTTGTGGAGGGAGTGAGTGAAAGAGGGAGTTTGTGCAGGGAGTGAGTGAAAGGAGTTTGTGCAGTGAGTTTGGGTGAGTGAGGAAAGGGTGAGTGAGTGAATGTCAGCCGGTCCCATTAACAGTAATAGAAGGATGAATGAGGGACTCTGAATGGTTGAAAGAATTAGACATGTTTATTTCTGGAGGCTGAAATATATTGACATCTGGAAACTTTGTTTATGCACTTTATTTTGTATAGTTAAAAAAAACAAATTCAATACATTTGAATTGCTTTGAATGTTTGTATTAAAATGTTAATCATTTTACGTACATATGTGACTTATAATTCAGAAAATAAATTAACTGAGTTCCTCCTCTACATTCATTGCCTCTATTCCTTTTTCAATTGAATGCAAGGAAAATGTGTAACAATATTCAGGTAACCTTAGCAAAATTAGATAATGATCATGGTCAATGTTTATATTTTAAAAGTAACTCAATTCATTTGACTTGAAGTCGTTTTTTTACACCATTCGTTTGACTTCAACTTGAGTAGAAATTGTACTAAAGTAACAGTACTTCTACTTGAGTGAGATATATCTGTACTCTTTTCACCCCTGGTTTTTAATTCAAATGCACATGATCAAGGCAACAAACAGCATCAGCTCCTCGGCCATGTGCACATGATCTTTAACCACGGGGTAACATTATCTAAAATATGAATGGATGCACTGTTCAGTGCTGGCACAATTATTATACAACTAACGAATATACAACAGCCTCATTGAGGAACACATACTTTATTTCCATAAGTCTTGAATTGCCCAGTAGGCCTATGCTTCTTCATCCTTTTTGCCACTTCATGGTTTAATTCATTCCAGCATGCACAGTTTTGGGTGGGTCGTTTAATTATGTTCCAGATATATCTACTAGGGCAGAGTGGAACACCCTAAGGAACCTATGGTAAGAACTTAGAAGTTAATGCACAAGATCAGTCCTATATACTAATCACACGGAGTAAGCACTTTTAGAATTTCTTTGACATGGTTGAATGATTTAAAGGGCAAGTCCACTCAAATGTCAAAAATCATCTTGCACACTGAGGAGAGCTTGAATCACAGTGGGAGGCTTTCACAGGAGTCCACACAGACTCTCACTGACTTCCCATAGCTTCTTGGCCACCGCATCATCTCTGGCCTTAGGATAGACGTTCCTGACTGTACAGTTAGAGAAGTAGCATCCAGACAGGGGCTCCAGGCCCTCCTGCAGGGCACAGTGCAGGGTGGTCTGAGACCCCGCCACAGAGTTCTTGAAGAACAACATTGAGATGGGCTTCAACAGCATTAAAAATGCAGAGTTGGCGTAACGGCCCAGCTCAGTTTCGATTATACCTAGGAGAAAAAGACACAAGCACTAGAGTTAAGTTATTCATCAATAAAAAAATATATATATTTTAGTCAATTAGCAGACACTCTTATCCAGAGCAACTTACATTAGTGCATTCATCTTAAGATAGCGAGGTGAGACAATAACATAATCGCTTAAAAGAGACAGGTTTTAAGACTTTGTCGGAAGATGGCCAAGGAGTCCGCTGTCCTGGCATTATGGGGAGGCTTGTTCCACCATTGGGGTGCCAGGACAGAGAAGAGCTTGGACTGGAACATTAGTCATCTTATTCTACTTTAAATTAAACCAAGAACTAACTTGAAAACTGCATATACCATTACATTCAAAAGTTTTATACATGGTCAAATGAAATTGGACGCCTGACTTAGCAGCACTGACCAGGGTGGAGGCTGTAGCAGGTAACATTTGTGTCCTTCAGTCTCTTGGCCAGCTCATGGGTGAAGACAACGTTACACAGCTTGCTGTTGCAATAGATGTTAAAGACGTCCGTGGCAGACTCGCCAACACCTAACTCCTTGTGAGTGCTCAAGCAGTTGAAATCAATTTTGCCAAAATTATGGCCCAAGGACGCCACGTTGACCACTCGACTCGGACCGCACTCCTTCAGACGGTCCAGAAGCAGGTTGGTCAACAGGAAGTGACCGATGTAGTTGACACCAAACATCATCCCCAAGCCGTCTTCTGTGCTGCCCTGCATGTAAATACCTGAGAGGAAACATGGAAACGAGCCATTATTCATCCATAATCACTTCTATGGGAGGTTGATGGGAGTTCAGGGTGCATCTTAATAGTGTTTAGTAGCCTCATCTCCTCACAGCCTTTCCTTCATCCTGCATTGATGCAAAGGAACAGGACAGGTGTATTGCTTTCACCTGTCATGCCAGTGCAAATAAAGGATAGAGTAGAGGGAAAGGAAGCCGTTTGGGACCATTGAGATACACCCAGAGAGAGAGAGAGAGAGGTCCAACAACACCTCCTCAAGCCTACTTTACCTGCATTGTTGATGAGCAGGTCCAATCTGCGTTCAGTCTTTAGGAAGGTTTCAGCAAAGGAGCGAACAGACTTCAGACTGCCCAGATCCAGATGCATGAACACCACCTCATTGCTCCCACTCTCCTACAGGACACACATTTCTTTGTTACTCAGTCCAAATTTCATTGAACATTTTCCAAATGTCCTCTTTTCACAGCCACCACATGAAGGTTGTGATGAAATAACAAAATCTGCTAATGTAAAGTAGGTCAGAGATTGTTGAATCTCTCCTCACCCTCTTGATGTCAGCGAGCGCAGCCTCAGCTCTCTGTTTGTTGCGGCAGGCCAGGATGACCCTGGCACCTCTCCTGGCCAGATCTAGCGCTGTCATCTTCCCTATGCCTGTGTTACTTCCTGTAGAATTAGTATTATTAGGATTAATGCAATGTAGGGGAGACCGGGAGGAAGAGTAAAAAATATATATATTTATAAACATATTTTACTCTATTGCTCAGAGACCACTTGAACTACGGAAGTCATTTTTTGATATAAGAACTTACATCAGTCTCCTAAACATTCATACCATTTATAGGTCTGTACATAAAACGGTCAGATTACAGATTTAAAATCGGGATGTTACATTTGCCACTGTGCCAGGGGCAATTGTAACACTAGCTAGGGTGAAATGTAACACCAAATAAATAAACCAAATAAACTCCATTAACTTCAAATACATTGTTTATGAATGATTATATACATATAGTATCTAATGATTTTGCAACAAACAATTATTTCTAAGTGCATAACCAATATTTACAGTAACACCCCTATTTGTGGATGGCCATTCGGTTCCTCTCAAAACATCTGATTAGTCTGATTGTGTCCAAATGATACCTGTTTACAGCATATTTACCACTCTACAGGACGACAAGGTGATTTAATGTTAGTTTTGAATAATTGTGGGATAGAAAAAACACACTTTAACCCTAACAAATATTGAGATATTTGCCTGAAACTCTTCAAGCAGGGAGAGAACCTAAATGGGCATTTACTGAGAGAGTTTCATCACTCGTTTGTTTCTGTTTGGAGAAATTCAAGGTGTTACAATTGCCCCCAGTCTCCCCTACAGCTTGCCGCAGAAAGAGTCATTTGTTGAGTTCTATAACCAGGGAAAATGTTTTAAAAAAGGAATAATAATAATAAACAAGTTAAATGAATTTAACAACACTATATATATTAAATTATGTACAGGCAAAGAACATTACATCTACTCAACATTATTACATTACAGTGCCATTAACTTTCCTCCGGTGTCAATGAAGGGAAACACAGAAAGCAGACAAAAACAGGCTCACCTGTTACAATTACAGTTTTCCCGTGCAGTTTCACATTGCTCTTGCAAACTGCCCCTTTGACAAAGATATTATGAAAAATCATATAGCCCACCACTACCATTCCAGCCAAAAGAAGAAACACAGCCATTGAGCTCAGATCCTGTGCAACACTCAGTAAAGAGAATTAATAGAACACACTGCTCACTCCAGAATTTCTTACTGCACACTTATTCTCATGGTTACTCTATTGCGCAAAGAGCTCTACTTCCTGTTGAGTTCCGAGAAAGCCTAAACCACACCCCTTTGGACTGCACAGGCACATTTGAGTTTTTTTCCCCCTTCTTTTCTTTGTTTGGATTCTTCTACTGAAGCTTTCATGCTGAAATCTCTCTATTTCTGCAGGGCAGGCATAAGTGCTGCCTTAAAATTCTCATTTAGGCTGACAAATTGTTAGGAGGATACTTAGGCAGAAGATATGAATTGTACAGTTTGAGCCATCATGAAACAATCAAGAGCAAACATTCTTAACAGTTTAGGTTTACTTACTGTTTTGTAAGAAATATGAATATAAACATGTCCATAAATGAAATGTCCCATAAATCAATGCTAGGTTCATTCATATATGGTGCATTCAGAAAGCATTCAGACGCCTTGACTTTTCCTACATTTCCTCATTAATCTACACACAGTATCCCCATAATGACAAATCAAAACTTTTTTATTTTAGCAAATTTATTAAACATTAAAAACATATTCAGACCCTTTGCTATGAGACTCAAAATTGATCCTGTTTCCATTGATCATCCTTGAGATGTTTCTACAACTTGATTGGAATCCACCTGTGATAACTTCAATTGATTGGACATGATTTGGAAAGGCACACGTCTATATAACAAGTTCCTGTAATGGACATTTTAATGTCTGTGCTTTTCTTATAACAAATCTCTTTTGTTCTATTCATGTGCTATTCTACAAATCAATTTCTGTGTTCATGCAAGTGGCTGACTGAACGAATCCTCACTATCAGTGGCTTCAATTTTGCAGTAGGCCCAGACCTTGTTTTGAGAATGAAAGAGATCTCCATTTCAAGGTCTCAGCTTAGAGAGAAGAAGCCTTGAGGTATTGGTCGGTCACATGAATGAAACAAAACGGTAATGATTCATTGATTATCCTAAATCATGCAAATATAACTTGTCTGTGAATACCGTATATAAGACAACTGCCTAAGCAGAGATCCTGATGGAGATGTGTACTATGGTGTATTGAGTTGGTTAGAAGCTCTCCAGCGAGCTGACAAATAAAAGACGATTAATTTAGATTGACTTTGAGTGTCTCTGTGTAAAAATTTCAGACAGCCCCACAGTTGACAGTGCATTGTCAGAGCAAAAACCAAGCCATGATGTCGAAGGAATTGTCCGTAGAGCTCCAAGACACGATTATGTCGAGGCACAGATCTGGAGAAGGGACCAACACATTTCTACAGCTTTGCAAGGCCCCAAAGACAGTGGACTGAATCATTCTTAAATGGAAGAAGTTTGGGACCACCAACACTATTCCTAGAGCTGGCAGCCCAGCCAAACTGAGCAAATCAGGGGGAGAAGGGCATTGGTCAGGGAGGTGACCAAGAACCCGATGTTCACTCTGACAGAGCTCCAGAGTTCCTCTGTAGTGATGGGAGAACTTTCCAGAAGTACAAGCATCTCTGCATCACTCTACCAATCAGGACTTTATGGTAGAGTGGCCAGACAGAAACCACTCCTCAGTAAAAGGCACGATAGCCCGCTTGGAGTTGGCCAATACACATCTAAAAGGACTGATTGGTGGAGTGCTAAAGGAGAAACAAGATTCTCTGGTCTGATGAAACCAATATTGAACTATTTGGCCTGAATGCCAAGCATCATGTCTGGAGGAAACCTGGCACCATCCCTGCAGAGAAGCATGGCGGTGTCAGCATCATGCTGTGGGGATGTTTTTCAGCGGCAGGGACTGGGAGACTAGTCAGGATCGAGGGAAAGATGAACGCCTCAAACTAGAGAGATCCTTGATGAAATCTTGCTCCAGAGCATTCAGGACCTCAGACAGGGCAAAGTTTCACCTTCCAACAGGACAATGACCCCCAGCACAAGGTCAAAACAACGCAGGAGTGGCTTCGGGACAAGTCTATGAATGTCCTTGAGTGGCCCAGCCAGAGCCCAGACTTGATTAAGCTCAGAACATGATTAAACATCCCTGGAGACCTGAAAATAGCTCTGGTGACACTCCCCATTCAACCTGACAGAGCTTGAGAGGATCTGCAGCGAAGAATGAGAGAAACTTCCCAAATACAGTTGTGCCAAGCTTGTACCGTCATACCCAAGAAGATTTGAGGCTATAATCACTGCCAAAGGTGCTTCAACTAAGTACTGAGTAAAGGGTCTCAATACTTATGTAAATGTGATATAATGTTTTTTATTTTTAATACAGTTGCAAAAAAATCTACAAACTCGTTTTTGCTTTGTCATTTTGGGATATTGTGTGTAGATTGAGGGATTGAGGGGAAAAAACAATGTAATACATATTAGGATGTGACGTAACAAAAATGTAGAATCAAATCAAGTGGCCTGAATACTTTCCGAATGCACTTCTATGTACGTACATTTTATAAAGGATAACCCAAAAAAGTAGTTTGGAAAAAACACAGGATATTGGATAGTAGCTTGCAGTCCAGTTAAAACTGCTGAGTTAGAGTGAGTTTCTTAAGATGATAGCCCACTCAGACTCTCACTGACTTCCCATAGCTTCTTGGCCACCACATCATCTCTGGCCTTAGGATAGAGGTTCCTGACTGTACAGTTAGAGAAGTAGCATCCAGACAGGGGCTCCAGGCCCTCCTGCAGGGCACAGTGCAGGGTGCTCTGAGACCCCGCCACAGAGTTCTTGAAAAAGAACATGAAAAAAGGCTTCATCAGCAACATGGCCACCTTGTTGATGCCGCGAGTCAGCTCAGAGTTGATGGCTCCTGAAAAACTAAATAATGTCCCTGTAGGTTAAAACTTTGCATGCCAATACATTTACTATTCAGCCACCTGGGGATGCAAAAACAAATACTGCATTTCAACAGATCAATACAGGACAACTCATTCTAATCTATACTTGGGCAATCTTTCATACATACGGAGGTGTAGTGTACTGACCTGGGTGGAGGGTGTAGCAGGTAACGTTTGTGCCGTGTAATCTCTTGGCTAGCTCATGGTTGAAGAGAACATTACACAGCTTGCTGTTGCAGTATGTGGTGAAGACATCCATGAACGAATCACCAACCCCCACCTCCTTGTGAGTGTTCAAACAGTTGAAGTCAATGGTGCCGAAGTTATGACCCACGGACGCCACGTTGACCACTCGACTCTGACCTCACTTATTCAAACGGTCCAAAAGCAGGTTGGTCAACAGGAAGTGACCAATGTGGTTGACACCAAACATCATCCCCAAGCCTTCCTCTGTGGTGCCTGGCATGTAAATACCTGAGACAACAGGGAGGAAAATATTAACATTTTACTTTCCAAAAATGATACCAGCTGCCTCACTTCCAAAAATGTTACACTGGTGTCAGAATTGTGATATTACATGAGTAATATTGGACAGGTGCCATGGTTGGCAGGCTTGGGCAGTTGAGAAAGCAGTCCAGCAAGCTCTTTTGGCTGGATCATAATGTGTAGCCTACAACACCATGGCTGCATGTGAAGGTCTCTGTACACAGGCTCTTGTGAAACTTCATTTAGCACTAACTTCAAGTCCCCCCGGAAAAGGCTGTCTGTACATGACTAAAAGCAATGTCATGGTAGTGTTGTATAAGATCAAGTGTATTGAAAGCTGGTCGTAGCGTTGCTGCAAACAGCCAGTACAAGCCACACCTGCATTGTTGATGAGCAGGTCCAATCTGCGCTCAGTCTTTAGGAAGGTTTCAGCAAAGGAGCGAACAGACTTCAGACTGCCCAGATCCAGATGCATGAACACCACCTCATTGCTCCCACCCTCCTACAGGACACACATTACTTTATTATTTTCATACACACAAATCATAATGAATAAATCCTAAAACTGCTGTAGAAAAAAACAAAAATAACTAGCCATAAACTACTGGTCATTATTATTTTATGGTCAAAGAGTGTTCATTCTCCTCCCACCCTCTTGATGTCAGCGAGCGCAGCCTCAGCTGTTTGCTGTGGCAGGCCAGGATGACTCTAGCACCTCTCCTGGCCAGATCTAGTGCAGTCATCTTCCCTATGCCTGTGTTACTTCCTGCAGTAAGTGGGCATAAACAATTAAAGAAAGGACATGTAAGGGTGAATAATATAAGTTTATGATAGTCTTTAATTTATGCAGAAGATCAAAAATAAATGCAATCCCCGACTACTACACAGAGAACAAACAAAAAGGCATCCTTGTCTCCCGTGTGAAAACACCTTTGCTTTCAAGAGTGTGCGCAAACTAATTTGTACTCATGGGAGAGCCCCTGTGAAAATATCCCACCCCTCTTATCAGCTACAAGATCAAGATGCTTTGAGTTTCTGTAGTGATTGTGCAACTGGATAAACCAGTCTCTACTCTCTCAGGGCAAGGGAACAGTTCAAAATAGTCTAATAGGAGATTGTTTTACCATTAGACCTACATAAATTGCAACTGTTACCTTTGACATAGAGCTGTACACGACCACCACCTTCTGGATAGTTCACTCACAACACATTACTGAAAGAAAAGCATTTTAGATCATTGACACCAGGTCTCAAAGTAATACAAAATAACAGCACAAGGAGGCATTTTTAAGTGTGTTCTTTAAAAAAATCTTTCTGTATTTACATTGTTTTAAACAGACAGGAACAAACAACACTTATTTACAGCGTACAATAATGTTAAACGAGAGCTAAAACAATCTGACACCATTTACACCATTCAGCATGGAAGACACAGGACTCAGAACAGGTGTGTAATAAACATTTCTGCAAAACTACAAAATATCACAAAAGGAGTCCATGGGAGGTACTGTACACTATACAAACCAACCACAATGGTTTATGTCCATCAGTGTAGGCTGGTGGGAGGAGCTACAGGAGGACAGGATCAATATAATGGCTAGAATGGAATGGTAAACAAGCAAACATATGTAAACCACACTCCTATTTACATGAATATACTGTACATACAAATGTGTGTATAAGCATGTAAGTGTGCTAGCTACCTGTGGAGCAAACGTAGCAACAACAAATAGTGCCAGTACTACAACTTCAATATCACAAAATAAAATGTTTGGGCTACATGAGCTGTCTGAAAAATAAGAAAATGTTAAGTGTACCAGTCATAGGTTTAGACACACCTACTCATTCAAGGGTTTTTAATTGTTTTTCTATTTTCTACATTTTAGAATAGTGAAGATATCAAAACTATGAAGTGACACATATGTAATCAAGTAGTAACCAAAATAATTGTTAAACAAATAAAAATATGTTTTAGATTCTTCAAAAAGTAGCCACCATTGGTCTTGATGACAGCTTTGCATGCTCTTGGCATTCTCTCAACCAGCTTCATGGAGAACCAACAGTTCTGGAGGTCCAACATATGCTGAGCACTTGTTGGCTGCTTTTCCTTCACTCTGCGCGCCAACTCATCTCAATTGGGTTGAGGTTGGGTGATTGTGGAGGCTAGGTCATCTGATGCAGCACTCCATCACTTTCCTTGGTCAAATAGCCCTTACACATCCAGGAAGTGTGTTGGTCATTGTCCTGTTGAAAAACAAATGGTCCCACTAAGCGCAAATCAGATGGGATGGCGTATCACTGCAGAATGCTGTGGTAGCCATGCTGGTTAAGTGTGCCTTGAATTCTAAATAAATCACTGACAGTGTCACCAGCAAAGCACCTCCATGCTTCTCGGGGGAAACCACACATGCAGAGATCATCCGTTCACCTGCTCTGCTTCTCATAAAGACACAGCGGTTGGAACCAAAAATCTTAAATTTGAACTCAGGCCAAAGAACAGATCTAATGGTCTAATGGCCATGTTTCTTGGCCCAAGCAAGTCTCCTTATTGGTGTCCTTCAGTAGTGGTTTCTTCACAGCAATTCAACCACAAAAGCCTGATTCACGCAGTCTCCTCTGAACAGTTGATGTTGAGATGCGTCTGTTACTTGAACTCCAAAGCATTTAATTGGGCTGCAATTTCTGAGGCTGGTAACTCTAATGAACTTACCCTCTGCAGCAGAGGTAACTCTGGGTCTTCCTCTCCTGTGGCGATCCTCATGAGAGCCAGTTCTTGAAATGTTCAGGATTGACTGACCTTCATGTCTTAAAATAATGAAGGACTGTCGTTTCTCTTTGCTTATTTCAGCTGTTCTTGCCATAATATGGACTTGGTCTTTTACCAAATAGGGCTGTCTTCTGTATACCCCCTTTACCCTGTTACAACACAACTGATTGGCTCAAACGCATTGAGATGGAAAGAAATTTTACAAATTCATTTTTAATTAAGAATGCCAAGAGTGTGCAAAGCTGTCATCAAGGCAAAGGATGGCTACTTTGAAGAATTTGTTTTGGTTACTACATGATTCCATGTGTTATTTCATAGTTTTGATGTCTTCACTATTACTTTACAATGTAGAAAATATTAAAAATAAAGAAAAACCCTGTAATGAGGTGTCCAAACTTTTAACTGGTACTGTATATACATGTATAACTAGACTGGCAAACATAAGTGACAAATACTCTTCAGTAAGTCAATCTAAATAAACAGATTTGAGATACTTAATTTCATGCAAAAGTATAAACAAAATAAATTAAAATAGCTATTTTTCCTGTGTAACAACCTGCTCCCCTTAGGTTTGACTGGAAATAGATGAGAAAGGGAGAGTTTGGGCTTTGGCACAGAGTTGCAATTGGTGGAGTTTGATAGTCTGTTTGTCTGCCCCCTCTTGGTTGGGGGTAGTATTGGCAGGGGTGGTATTGGCAGGGGTGGTATTGGCAGTGCCAGTGGATCCCTCTTCTTTAGGCTGCTTACTGGCGAACTCAACAATGCTGAAGACAAACTGCATGCAGCCCAGTTTGATGTAGCTGCCATGGTGGAGCAGCGCTGTGCCCTCCCAGCCAGCCCCGCTGCCACCGATCAGGCTGGAACTGCTGGCTTTGCAGTTGCAGGAGAGCCTGGGTCCTCCCTGGGGCTGGCAGCTCATCACTCCCTCCAATGGCATCATAACAGTCCTGTGCCCAGCCTCGGTCCCCTCCTCCTGCTGCTGCTCCCTCATCTTACAGCGGCCTGAAGAAAGAGGGCACCATCACTCAAGTCTCCTATAGACACACAGGGCTGGTCAAACCACACACACACCAAGCCTCTACAGGGTGAATGTGATGGGGCGTACACCCACCCACATGTTGCGCAAAGGAGGTATGGGGGGGTTCAAAATCAGCTAAATTGCGAGTGTGTGTGTGTACATATGATGAGGTGTGTGTGTGTTACTTACGGACAATGCCCTGCACTTTGGACACCAGGCCACTGGCCGGGCAGGGCAAAGTCTTCTCAGAGAAGTCACAGGAGTAGAGCACGTTGTCCACCGTGGTCCCATGCTCACTGTAGTTGAGCAGCTCGTAGTGTTTGGTGTTCTACACACAGGTACAAACCAACAGTCATGTCTGTAGTGCTACCGTTATTTCAAATAGTACTCACAGATCAGGTCATAGCAATGGGAAAAATATGTTTTTGTCAAGCTTTGTGTCTCGAACAGGACAGACGACCTACCCCGTCGTAAAAGATGCAGGCGTGTTTTCCAGATACATAATTACAATGACCATAGTTTGTAAGGCACACATCCATGTCAGCACCTACAGTGGGTTGTCAGAGAGAGAAAGACTGATGAGACTTTGTTCCATGTTGAGTAAAGATCAGTCTTTTGTAACAGCATGGGCAGTCCTTACCAGCTCCTATGTACAGGGTCCTATAAGACATGTTGATGGCTCCTCCCTTCCCCATGAGTGGATAGAACGTTGCTCTCGCCTGCACCTTCTGTTCTTCTGTGATGGGGACAGAATATGGAGGAATGACATTTTATAACATTCCTATGGCACAAATTAAACTGCCGCACGTCCGGTTCTGGGGGCTTACCCTCTGTGCACGGCGCGGGAGTGGGAGGAGAGGAAGCAGCTAGACCGCTGCCTTGGGGGACTGGGGGCTTACCCTCTGTGCACGGCGCGGGAGATTGAGGTTTGAGGGCGACGGCGGGAGGAGAGGAAGCAGCTAGACCGCTGCCTTGGGGGACTGGGGTTGCTTTGTGGGGGAACAACTGCTGTATCCTCTGCCAGGCCAGGAGTTTCACCAACTCCTCATCCAGTTTACTCAGTTCGATCTCTGTATGAACAACATCAGCATGTTTCAACGTCATCATAGACTTCACGTGAAGCAATCCTGTATCACAGCCATCATCTGTCAGCAGCATTACAGGCCATTTAATCATCACTATTTTTGAAGACCAGCATGGCCAAAACAATAATGCAATATTTTAACTTTATTGTTGTTGAATAAAGTACCCATTTTTAAACTGGACAGAGAGAGGTGCTCATCACAGAGGCCTAATTATGAACAGTGGTACCGGTAGAATGGTGTTGAGGTAGCTACTTACCTCCATCCGCTTCCATCACAGCCTTCATGCCACCAGACAGGTCTGCTATTAAGGGGAAGAGAGAGCTGGGGAACATGGAGCTGCCCTTAAGATCTGTCCCTGGGGAGAAACCGGGAGGTGTGGTGGTCGGCTGTTTTGCTGTGCTGGAGTCTTTGACGGCTCTGGGTGGGGTGAAGACATGGACACCTGGGGTGGGGCTGGGGCAGAGCTTCAGCTCACTGCAGCAGCTCAGAGGGTTGGCCTGAGTCCCTGCCATGCCTGAAGGAGTCCCGTGGGTCTGGCTCTTTATGTCCTGCCCTGTGGCTGCACACATCAAAGAAGGTGGACAACCTTTCTGGGTGCAAGACTCTAGGTGGCTGCCCTTCTCAGTTTTAACCTCCACCCCTCCTCTCAGGTGGTTTGGCATCCCCAGAGCAGAGGTTGGGAGTGGGGCTGGGGAGGTGAGTCTGTGCAGCTGGAGCTCTGTCTGTTTGCAGGCGTCAGAGGCAGCGTTACACACTACTGGTCCGTTGGCTTGCACAGGCTGCTCAGTCAGGGGCCCGTTGGGTTTCCTGCACTTCAGACAGTTCTGACATGGCCTCACCGGGCAGCTGCAGCTCTCCTGACCTTGCGAGAGACCCTTCAATACCTGGGCCCCCTGGGGGCCATCAGATGTACTGCAGGGCTTAGAGCAGGGGGCAGGCAGGGCTGAAGCTGTCCTTTCTGCAAGGGGCAGAGAGCTGTTCTCCTCTAGGGCCACACAGAGCTTAATGTCTTTCTTTTCCCTGTTTGTCTGTTCAGAGTGCCAGTCTGACGAGGACTTCTGCTTGCCAGATAAATGTCGCATGATGCTGCACTGCAGCGAGATGACATCTCGAAGCCACTGAATGACAAAGGGAAAAAAACAGTTTGGTGAAAAGAAAAAGCACCTTCACCAGTCCAGTATCTCAAATAAATACATTTACAGTTATTACACATTAAATAATTGGCAGTTAATCCCCATCATGTCTGGACCATTGTCTCCTCGCTGGGCCAGATCCCATTGATTTGTTTATCACAAAAAAATATAAGCACTTTAGATGTTTCTCAGGCACAGCCCAAAGGAACCACTGAATCCCAGAGTAGTAGACAGATACTTGTACGTGTGTGTGTGTTTCTGCCATGCTTACCTCCCGTTGCTCCGCTTGGCTGGTAAAATGCTGAGGGGAGCAATCCTGGGATGGGACACCATTACAGATCAGCTCCCCGTTACGCACCCCTGCAGGAGCCAAAATGGCCGGGGGGTTCTTGTACTGGGACTTAATAGCGTCGGGCACCTGGAGGGACAAACAAACATTTACAGGAGCAGTGAACTCCCACTGTGGTTCCTAATTCTTAAGAGGAAAAATATTTGGATATATTTTTTCCTTTATTAATAAAAAAATATATATATATATATATAGTGAAGCAGCTTAATTGACAAACGAACACTTTGTCTTTTCATCACCATTTCAAAGTGAAGACTAGCAAAAACCAATTTCATAACATATTTTACTCTGGGACAGACTTGAGCTACCTTGAGCACCTTCGTCTTGTGGTGGACACCACTGCGGACAGGGGGATTCTGTCGGTGGACCCGTCGCAGGAAGCCCACCTTGACAGCATGCTGGGATATCCTATCCTGGAACTGGTCTAAGAGCTGGCAGCGGCTGGTAAAGGACAGGCTCCTCTGGTTCAGCTGGAGAACAGGACAGGAGGTCATGTCAAGAACAAAGCGACGTATAGCCCTGAATCAACCGCTAGCTTGACACCCTACGCAATTGTAACAAGTCTACATACCCTAAAGCTCAGCTGGAGAACAGGTCATGTCAGTAATGGAACAACTTCTACATACCAGGGTTGAGAGATATCACAATATTATCGCATATCGGTGAAGCTTGATATCGCCCAAAGAACTACAAACCCTATTCCATTTACAGAGCCATTCCTGTCTAAAAATCACCATATCCTTATTGTTTAGGCCTGCCGAAACACAAACCCAGTTCCATGCATAAGGATACAGGGGGGGGAGCTGATCCTCTTACCACCAAGTGCTCCATATGGTTGGGGCACATCCACCTGCCTGTGGGCATGGCAGTAAGTGGGGGGTCCAGGCAGTCCATGTGGAAGAGCAGGGGGCAATAGTCACACTGAACCAGGGGCGCCATTCTGCAGCTCCTATAGAATAGACAGGAGGACGATAGAGAGGAGGACAAAGAGGCAGTGAGCTTGGACTAGCAGTCAGCCAACCAACTAGATTCCCAAAGGTGTGTTGATATTAGGGCTGTGGCGGTCATGAAATTTCATCAGCCGCGATTGTCAAGCAAATAACTGAGGATCTCACCGTAATTCACCGTTAATTAACAAAAACACATTTAGCATCTCCTGGCTTCCACGCATAGCCTACCATCCACTGATGCAGACCTTTGGAACATTACATTTAAACAAATTGAATAAATCCATTATTATTTTAGATAGGTCTAAAGAAACATGATATGAAGAGAATGTAGTCTATTTCAGAAGAACGGAATAGCATCGTGCATTGTCCATTTAGCAGACAAGATTTGCTTAGAATTATGTGGCATTATTTTATTGTATGAAGACTACAAATGAACGTGAATATTAAAAGAAAATTATATTTTCTCCAAACAGTGGCCGATTTGTCCTTGGGCTGAACATAATAATTAGAATTCCCTTCTCCCGACTGAGAGTTCTGAAGAACCTCATATGGCTCTCCGCCACGTGATTGGGCATTTCTCATAGACTACAAGTGAAGACAGACACATTGAGGATGAAACTGCGCGTGTCATCCAATTCCGAGGTGCATATTGAAGACATTACCTTGCACATTCTTCCACTGCAAATCTACCATTCCAGTGTTTTACTTGCTATATTGTATTTACTTCGCCACCATGGCCTTTTTTGCCTTTACCTCCCTTATCTCACCTCATTTGCTCACATTGTATATAGACTTATTTTTCTTTGTATTATTGACTGTATGTTTGTTTTACTCCATGTGTAACTCTGTTGTTATATGTGTCGAACTGCTTTGCTTTATCTTGGCCAGGTCGCAATTGTAAATGAGAACTTGTTCTCAACTTGCCTACCTGGTTAAATAAAAGTGAAATAAATCAAATATTGGAAGATCTGTCCATATTTACTTTCCTCAACCAACATAAAGCAAAAGCACTAGACTACGGCAATCTACTATCCCCCATAGTACAAAAGTTGACCTATTGTAGAGTGGCTTGCAAAAGTATTCACCCCCCTTGGCATTTTTCCTATTTTGTTACCTTACAACCTGGAATTAAAATAGATTTTGGGGGGTTTGTGTCATTTGATTTACATAACATGCCTACTACTTTGAAGATGCAATGTTTTTTTTTTATTATAGTGAAACAAACAAGAAATAAGACAAAGAAACAGAACTTGAGCATGCATAACTATTCACCCCCCCCAAAGTCAATACTTTGTAGAGACACCTTTTGCTGCAATTACAGCTGCAAGTCTCTTGGGGTATGTCTCTATAAGCTTGGCACTGGGATTTAGCTTCTGGGATTTTTACCCATTCTTCAAGGCAAAACTTCTCCAGCTCCTTCAAGATGGATGGGTTCTACTGGTGTACAGCAATCTTTAAGTCATACCACCGATTCTCAATTAGATTGAGGTCTGGGCATTGACTAGGCCATTCCAAGACAATTAAATGTTTACCCTTAAACCACTCGTGTTGCTTTAACAGTATGCTTTGGGTCATTGTCCTATTGGAAGGTGAACTTCCATCCCAGTCTCAAATCTCTTGAAGACTGAAACAGCTTTCCCTCAAGAATTTCCCTGTTTTTTGCACCATCCATCATTCCTTTAAATCTGACCAGTTTCCCAGTCCCTGCTGACGGAAAACATCCCCACAGCATGATGCTGCCGCCACCATGCTCCACCGTGGGGATGAGAGGTGTTGGGTTTGTGCCAGACATAGCGTTTTCCAAGATGGCCAAAAAGCTCAATTGTACACTCATCTGACCAGAGTACCTTCTTCCATATGTTTGGAGTCTCCCACATGCCTTTTGACGAACACCAAACGTGTTTGCTTATTTCTTTCTGGCCACTCCTCCGTAAAGCCCAACTCTGTGGAGTGTACGGCTTAAAGTGATCCTATGGAGAGATACTCCAATCTTCGCTGTAGAGCTTTGCAGCTCCTTCAGGGTTATCTTTGGTATCTTTGTTGCCTCTGATTAATGCCCTCCTTGCCTGGTCCGTGAGTTTTGGTGGGCAGCCCTCTCTTGGCAGGTTGTGGTGAGATATTCTTTTCATTTTTTAATCATGGATTTAAAATGGTGCTCTGTGGGGTGTTCAGTTTTTTCAAACCCAACCCTGATCTGTACTTCTCCACAAGTTTGTCCCTGACCTGTTTGGAGAGCTCCTTGGTCTTCAAGGTGCCTCTCTGCTTGCTTGGCGGTGCCTCTCTGCTTTGCTTGCTTGCTTGGCGGTGCCTCTCTGCTTTGCTTGCTTGCTTGGCGGTGCCTCTCTGCTTTGCTTGGCGGTGCCTCTCTGCTTGCTTGCTTGGCGGTGCCTCTCTGCTTGCTTGCTTGGCGGTGCCTCTCTGCTTGCTTGCTTGCTTGGCGGTGCCTCTCTGCTTGCTTGCTTGGCGGTGCCTCTCTGCTTGCTTGCTTGCTTGGCGGTGCCTCTCTGCTTGCTTGCTTGGCGGTGCCTCTCTGCTTGCTTGCTTGCTTGGCGGTGCCTCTCTGCTTGCTTGGCGGTGCCTCTCTGCTTGCTTGCTTGCTTGGCGTTGCCTCTGCTTGCTTGCTTGCTTGCTTGGCGGTGCTTCTCTGCTTGCTTGCTTGCTTGGCGGTGCCTCTCTGCTTGCTTGCTTGCTTGGCGGTGCCTCTGCTTGCTTGCTTGCTTGCTTGGCGGTGCCTCTCTGCTTGCTTGCTTGCTTGGCGGTGCCTCTCTGCTTGCTTGCTTGCTTGGCGGTGCCTCTCTGCTTGCTTGCTTGGCGGTGCCTCTCTGCTTGCTTGCTTGCTTGGCGGTGCCTCTCTGCTTGCTTGCTTGCTTGCTTGGCGGTGCCTCTCTGCTTGCTTGCTTGCTTGGCGGTGCCTCTCTGCTTGCTTGCTTGCTTGGCGGTGCCTCTCTGCTTGCTTGCTTGCTTGGCGGTGCCTCTCTGCTTGCTTGCTGGTGCCTCTCTGCTTGCTTGCTTGCTTGGCGGTGCCTCTCTGCTTGCTTGGCGGTGCCTCTCTGCTTGCTTGCTTGCTTGGCGGTGCCTCTCTGCTTGCTTGCTTGGCGGTGCCTCTCTGCTTGCTTGCTTGCTTGGCGGTGCCTCTCTGCTTGCTTGCTTGCTTGGCGGTGCCTCTCTGCTTGCTTGCTTGCTTTGCGGTGCCTCTGCTTGCTTGCTTGCTTGCTTGGCGGTGCCTCTCTGCTTGCTTGCTTGCTTGCTTGCTTGCTTGGCGGTGCCTCTCTGCTTGCTTGCTTGCTTGGCGGTGCCTCTCTGCTTTGCTTGCTTGCTTGGCGGTGCCTCTCTGCTTTGCTTGCTTGCTTGGCGGTGCCTCTCTGCTTTGCTTGCTTGCTTGGCGGTGCCTCTCTGCTTTGCTTGCTTGCTTGGCGGTGCCTCTCTGCTTTGCTTGCTTGCTTGGCGGTGCCCCTCTGCTTTGCTTGCTTGCTTGGCGGTGCCCCTCTGCTTTGCTTGCTTGCTTGGCGGTGCCCCTCTGCTTTGCTTGCTTGCTTGGCGGTGCCCCTCTGCTTGCTTGGCGGTGCCCCTCTGCTTGCTTGGCGGTGCCCCTCTGCTTGCTTGGCGGTGCCCCTCTGCTTGCTTGGCGGTGCCCCTCTGCTTGCTTGGCGGTGCCCCTCTGCTTGCTTGGCGGTGCCCCTCTGCTTGCTTGGCGGTGCCCCTCTGCTTGCTTGGCGGTGCCCCTCTGCTTGCTTGGCGGTGCCCTCTGCTTGCTTGCTTGCTTGGCGGTGCCCCTCTGCTTGCTTGCTTGCTTGGCGGTGCCCCTCTGCTTGCTTGCTTGCTTGGCGGTGCCCCTCTGCTTGCTTGCTTGCTTGGCGGTGCCCCTCTGCTTGCTTGCTTGCTTGGCGGTGCCCCTCTGCTTGCTTGCTTGCTTGGCGGTGCCCCTCTGCTTGCTTGCTTGGCGGTGCCTCTCTGCTTGCTTGCTTGGCGGTGCCTCTCTGCTTGCTTGCTTGGCGGTGCCTCTCTGCTTGCTTGCTTGGCGGTGCCTCTCTGCTTGCTTGCTTGGCGGTGCCTCTCTGCTTGCTTGCTTGCTTGGCGGTGCCTCTCTGCTTGCTTGGCGGTGCCTCTCTGCTTGCTTGCTTGCTTGGCGGTGCCTCTCTGCTTGCTTGCTTGCTTGGCGGTGCCTCTCTGCTTGCTTGCTTGCTTGGCGGTGCCTCTCTGCTTGCTTGCTTGCTTGGCGGTGCCCCTCTGCTTGCTTGCTTGCTTGGCGGTGCCCCTCTGCTTGCTTGCTTGCTTGGCGGTGCCCCTCTGCTTGCTTGCTTGCTTGGCGGTGCCCCTCTGCTTGCTTGCTTGCTTGGCGGTGCCCCTCTGCTTGCTTGCTTGCTTGGCGGTGCCCCTCTGCTTGCTTGCTTGCTTGGCGGTGCCCCTCTGCTTGCTTGCTTGCTTGGCGGTGCCCCTCTGCTTGCTTGCTTGCTTGGCGGTGCCCCTCTGCTTGCTTGCTTGCTTGGCGGTGCCCCTCTGCTTGCTTGCTTGCTTGGCGGTGCCCCTCTGCTTGCTTGCTTGGCGGTGCCCCTCTGCTTGCTTGCTTGGCGGTGCCTCTCTGCTTGCTTGCTTGGCGGTGCCTCTCTGCTTGCTTGCTTGGCGGTGCCTCTCTGCTTGCTTGCTTGGCGGTGCCTCTCTGCTTGCTTGCTTGGCGGTGCCTCTCTGCTTGCGGTGCCCTCTGCTTGCTGGCGGTGCCCCTCTGCGGTGCCTGCCCCTCTGCTTGCTTGCTTGCTTGGCGGTGCCCTCTGCTTGCTTGCTTGCTTGGCGGTGCCCCTCTGCTTGCTTGCTTGGCGGTGCCCCTCTGCTTGCTTGGCGGTGCCCCTCTGCTTGCTTGGCGGTGCCCCTCTGCTTGCTTGGCGGTGCCCCTCTGCTTGCTTGGCGGTGCCCCCTGCTGCTTGCTTGCTTGGCGGTGCCCCCTCTGCTTGCTTGCTTGCTTGGCGGTGCCCCTCTGCTTGCTTGCTTGTTTGGCGGTGCCCCTCTGCTTGCTTGCTTGGCGGTGCCCCTCTGCTTGCTTGGCGGTGCCCCTCTGCTTGCTTGGCGGTGCCCCTCTGCTTGCTTGGCGGTGCCCCTCTGCTTGCTTGGCGGTGCCCCTCTGCTTGCTTGGCGGTGCCCCTCTGCTTTGCTTGGCGGTGCCCCTCTGCTTGCTTGGCGGTGCCCCCCTTGCTTGCCTCTCTTGCTTGCTTGGCGGTGCCTCTCTGCTTGCTTGCTTGGCGGTGCCCCTCTGCTTGCTTGCTTGCTTGGCGGTGCCCCTCTGCTTGCTTGCTTGCTTGGCGGTGCCCCTCTGCTTGCTTGCTTGCTTGGCGGTGCCCCTCTGCTTGCTTGCTTGCTTGGCGGTGCCCCTCTGCTTGCTTGCTTGGCGGTGCCCCTCTGCTTGCTTGCTTGGCGGTGCCCCCTCTGCTTGCTTGCTTGGCGGTGCCTCTCTGCTTGCTTGCTTGGCGGTGCCTCTCTGCTTGCTTGCTTGGCGGTGCCTCTCTGCTTGCTTGCTTGGCGGTGCCTCTCTGCTTGCTTGCTTGGCGGTGCCTCTCTGCTTGCTTGCTTGGCGGTGCCCCTCTGCTTGCTTGGCGGTGCCCCTCTGCTTGCTTGGCGGTGCCCCTCTGCTTGCTTGGCGGTGCCCCTCTGTTTGCTTGGCGGTGCCCCTCTGCTTGCTTGGCGGTGCCCCTCTGCTTGCTTGGCGGTGCCCCTCTGCTTGCTTGGCGGTGCCCCTCTGCTTGCTTGGCGGTGCCCCTCTGCTTGGCGGTGCCCCTCTTGGCGGTGCCCCTCTGCTTGCTTGGCGGTGCCCCTCTGCTTGCTTGGCGGTGCCCCCTCTGCTTGCTTGGCGGTGCCCCTCTGCTTGCTTGGCGGTGCCCCTCTGCTTGCTTGGCGGTGCCCCTCTGCTTGCTTGGCGGTGCCCCTCTGCTTGCTTGGCGGTGCCCCTCTGCTTGCTTGGCGGTGCCCCTCTGCTTGCTTGGCGGTGCCCCTCTGCTTGCTTGGCGGTGCCCCTCTGCTTGCTTGGCGGTGCCCCTCTGCTTGCTTGGCGGTGCCCCTCTGCTTGCTTGGCGGTGCCCCTCTGCTTGCTTGGCGGTGCCCCTCTGCTTGCTTGGCGGTGCCCCTCTGCTTGCTTGGCGGTGCCCCTCTGCTTGCTTGGCGGTGCCCCTCTGCTTGCTTGGCGGTGCCCCTCTGCTTGCTTGGCGGTGCCCCTCTGCGGTGCCCCTCTGCTTGGCGGTGCCCCTCTGCTTGCTTGGCGGTGCCCCTCTGCTTGCTTGGCGGTGCCCCTCTGCTTGCTTGGCGGTGCCCCTCTGCTTGCTTGGCGGTGCCCTCTGCTTGCTTGGCGGTGCCCCTCTGCTTGCTTGGCGGTGCCCCTCTGCTTGCTTGGCGGTGCCCCTCTGCTTGCTTGGCGGTGCCCCTCTGCTTGCTTGGCGGTGCCCCTCTGCTTGCTTGGCGGTGCCCCTCTGCTTGCTTGGCGGTGCCCCTCTGCTTGCTTGGCGGTGCCCCTCTGCTTGCTTGGCGGTGCCCCTCTGCTTGCTTGGCGGTGCCCCTCTGCTTGCTTGGCGGTGCCCCTCTGCTTGCTTGGCGGTGCCCCTCTGCTTGCTTGGCGGTGCCCCTTGCTTGCTTGGCGGTGCCCCTCTGCTTGCTGGCGGTGCCCCTCTTGCTTGGCGGTGCCCCTCTGCTTGCTTGCGGTGCCCCTCTGCTTGCTTGGCGGTGCCCCTCTGCTTGCTTTGGCGGTGCCCCTCTCTGCTTTGCCCCTCTGCTTTGGCGGTGCCCCTCTCTGCTTGCTTGCTTGGCGGTGCCCTCTCTGCTTGCTTGCTTGGCGGTGCCCCTCTGCTTGCTTGCTTGGCGGTGCCCCTCTGCTTGCTTGCTTGGCGGTGCCTCTCTGCTTGCTTGCTTGGCGGTGCCTCTCTGCTTGCTTGCTTGGCGGTGCCTCTCTGCTTGCTTGCTTGGCGGTGCCTCTCTGCTTGCTTGCTTGGCGGTGCCCTCTGCTTGCTTGCTTGGCGGTGCCTCTCTGCTTGCTTGCTTGGCGGTGCCCTCTGCTTGCTTGCTTGGCGGTGCCTCTCTGCTTGCTTGCTTGGCGGTGCTCTGCTTGCTTGCTTGGCTCTGCTTGCTTGCTTGGCGGTGCCTCTCTGCTTGCTTGCTTGGCGGTGCCTCTCTGCTTGCTTGCTTGGCGGTGCCTCTCTGCTTGCTTGCTTGGCGGTGCCTCTCTGCTTGCTTGCTTGGCGGTGCCTCTCTGCTTGCTTGCTTGGCGGTGCCTCTCTGCTTGCTTGCTTGGCGGTGCCTCTCTGCTTGCTTGCTTGGCGGTGCCTCTCTGCTTGCTTGCTTGGCGGTGCCTCTCTGCTTGCTTGCTTGGCGGTGCCTCTCTGCTTGCTTGCTTGGCGGTGCCTCTCTGCTTGCTTGCTTGGCGGTGCCTCTCTGCTTGCTTGCTTGGCGGTGCCTCTCTGCTTGCTTGCTTGGCGGTGCCTCTCTGCTTGCTTGCTTGGCGGTGCCTCTCTGCTTGCTTGCTTGGCGGTGCCTCTCTGCTTGCTTGCTTGGCGGTGCCTCTCTGCTTGCTTGCTTGGCGGTGCCTCTCTGCTTGCTTGCTTGGCGGTGCCTCTCTGCTTGCTTGCTTGGCGGTGCCTCTCTGCTTGCTTGCTTGGCGGTGCCCTCTGCTTGCTTGCTTGGCGGTGCCTCTCGGTGCCTCTCTGCTTGCTTGCTTGGCGGTGCCTCTCTGCTTGCTTGCTTGGCGGTGCCTCTCTGCTTGCTTGCTTGGCGGTGCCTCTCTGCTTGCTTGCTTGGCGGTGCCTCTGCTTGCTTGCCTCTCTTGCTTGGCGGTGCCTCTCTGCTTGCTTGCTTGGCGGTGCCTCTCTGCTTGCTTGCTTGGCGGTGCCTCTCTGCTTGCTCTGCTTGGCGGTGCCTCTCTGCTTGCTTGCTTGGCGGTGCCTCTCTGCTTGCTTGCTTGGCGGTGCCTCTCTGCTTGCTTGCTTGGCGGTGCCTCTCTGCTTGCTTGCTTGGCGGTGCCTCTCTGCTTGCTTGCTTGGCGGTGCCTCTCTGCTTGCTTGCTTGGCGGTGCCTCTCTGCTTGCTTGCTTGGCGGTGCCTCTCTGCTTGCTTGCTTGGCGGTGCCTCTCTGCTTGCTTGCTTGGCGGTGCCTCTCTGCTTGCTTGCTTGGCGGTGCCTCTCTGCTTGCTTGCTTGGCGGTGCCTCTCTGCTTGCTTGCTTGGCGGTGCCTCTCTGCTTGCTTGCTTGCTTATAATAATAATAATATATGCCATTTAGCAGACGCTTTTATCCAAAGCGACTTACAGTCATGTGTGCATACATTCTACGTATGGGTGGTCCCGGGATTGAAGAAATAGGCCTTTACATGTGGTAATTTTATATAAACTATTTATTCATTGAATTTACAGAAAATGTGCTATATCGTGATATGTATCCTTATCGGGATATGAGAGTTTGGCCATGTCGCCCAGCCCTATGTCCATTACATGAAATCCAAATAAAAATCCATTTAAAATTACAGGTTGTAAGACAACAAAATAGGAAAAATGCCAAGGGGGATGAATACTTTTGCAAGGCATTGTATTCTATGCAAGAAATAAATATTGCAAACTTAGTCTGGGACAGTTGTGGGATGGGATAGAGCCCAAATTATTACCCCCAAATTTTTTTTTTTTACAGAAAGAGGCTGATGCAACAGATCAGAACATTTAGCTTAAAATGTTGATAAACTTTTAGGCTATTTCTCCAGATACATGCAGCAATACGCGCACTGCAGTAAGTGCAAATATTCCATTAGCGGGAAAACACCATGAGCAAAAGTGACCACAAATGCAATTATACATGTAATGCTTTTATTATAAATAGGCATATGGTCAAAAGTATCTTTCCTAAACTCAAAACACACACGCTGCATATGTATGCCAGTTAGGATCTTCACCCATTGTAAAGCGGATTAATGTGCTTACATTTTCTAGTTATTTGGCCACTTTAGTTGTGATACAGACCTTTTTAAAACATATAGGCCTATGGGCTAGGCTACATGAGGTGTGATACAAACCTTATTAAAACATATAGGCCTATGGGCTAGGCTACATGAGGTGTGATACAAACCTTTTTAAAACATATAGGCCTATGGGCTAGGCTACATGAGGTGTGATACAAACCTTTTTAAAACATATAGGCCTATGGGCTAGGCTACATGAGGTGTGCGAATAGGATTTGAAAAAGTTGCAAAAAAAAGGCATGCAATGTTTCTTGGCTTTCTTGCCTTACTGCATACAAGCTGGGCATCATTCACAAGTGATAGGCTAATGGTCACACATGACACTATTCTTGATTTAATATTTTCTTTACATATATTAAATAATAGAAAGCAGAAAGCTCTTTTTAATAGAGGCCATCACTGTGTTTTCTCTTCACAATTGCATAGCCTTTAGAAATGTTGTGTAACATGAGCTATCACAAAGTGTTTGATTATTTTTTTTTTATACATTTGCATTGATGTCAGAGTGATTAGAGGGAAAATAGAGTGCTGAGTACAAGGCAGTTAGCAAGTTTGGTAGGTTACTAATGACCATGAGCAGCATTAGAGCTTGGAGATGCCCAATTATCGTGACTAAACAGTAATGTGGAATTTGACTGCCGTTATGACTCGTGACCACCGGTGTGGCAGTAATACAGTCACCATAACAGCCCTAGTTGATATAATGTGGAATGACAAAATTGTGGGTTTGATTGACTAATTATTGGTAGGATAGGTCATACCTGGTGCAGGAGAAGCACACCCTGACTGGCAGAGGAACGAGGCCGTTGGGGTCCATCTCATGCTGTGGCCTTCTGAAAGTCTTCATGATCAGCTCCTCTTTCCTCCTCCGTTTACTGCTGCCTGGCAGTGCTGTGGTGCAAGTGAGTTCGTTGGGCAGCTGGAACTGCGAGGGGTTCTGCTCCATGGCGGCGGCGATGAGAAGCTGGAAGGGCCTCTTGAGGAGCCGTGGTGTGGAGGTAGGGGTGGTGGTGGCTTGCTCAGATTCTGAGCCCTGGACCTCCACCTCCTCTGCCTTGGCCATCTCCTTGCCTACCTCGTTCTGCTCCTCCGAGGGGGTGTCCGTGGAAGAGGTGTTGGAAGTGGGCGTGCCAGGGCAGCTGCTGGCCCGCCTCTCAAGGCGATCCAGACGCTCGAGATGCACGGCAGCCACCCGCAGGCCGGGTCCAGCTGCTCCGACCCCGGGGGGCAGCCTGTCCAGACGCAGCATGGTGGTGGTAATAGTGGTGGTGCCCCGCTCCAGTTCAGCTGCAGGGGAGGAGCGCTTGGAGAAGAGCCTCTCCCTCTCCAGCAGGCCATTTGTCCTCTCAGCCTTCTGCTCCCGCTTCTGGGGATGAGAGTCAAATAGCAGAGTCAGGGACCAGCAAGGATCAGACCGTATTCCCCACCACCAGGGTTGTTTAAATAGTTGGACTCGTATTGATACATTGAAAACAGATGTTAAAAGAGGTTAATACATTTGAAGCATAAAAACATCTCTCTGTTGTGAGCATCCTCACATATTCTTGAACACTCACCTTTCTACGAACATTGCAGCGATGACACATCCAGTCACCAGGGGGCAGCATTTCTTCACTCAATGGTGGGTTACTGTGGGAACCACAAAGAAACAGCAATAAAAAAGGACATTCATGCTACAGTCATTTCATTTATAGGTCAACAGTGGATCAACTGCCATGTAAGCTTTATAAGGCCTAATGCCAAACTCACAATACAGCCTGGATGCTCTGACCAAACGTGTATCACAACGGGCCGTGATTGGGAGTCCCATAGGGTGACGCACAATTGGCCCAGCGTCGTCCGGGTTTGGCCGTCATTGTAAATAATATATTTTTCTTAACCGACTTGCCTAGTTAAATAAATACAGAATATGCACTTTTGAGGCATAGGCTATAATAGGGGTGTAGGGGACTGATGATGTAATTGACCTGGACTGTAGGACTGTATTGAAATACCACAACAATGTGTAAAGCACACTAAAATGCACATTTTAACACTGAATGCCAAAACCTACTTTCAGGCTTGAGTGTTTACTGTTAGAATGTCTTCTTTTCCAAATGCAGTTTTTATTTTAAGACTTAAATCACTAATGCCTGGGAAAGTAAGCACAACTAACATGGCCCACAACCATGTTGTATTCGAGACCGGTGTCAGATACATTTTGAATCAGTCTCTGACAATGAGGACGCAATTTCTTCCCGAGACCAGTAGAGTAAAAAATAATAATGACCAACTTCTATTCAGTCAACGCATAAAGCCACTTCACCAGGCCAAAAACCGACACTCCTTTCACATCATGTATTATTGCCTATTGAAACCTGGGCTTCTTACTTTACTTCTTACTTTACTGTCCTTTATTTTCAACTTTGTCGCACTCAGAATTTCCTTAGGGGTGAAGAGTGAGGGAAATGATTTGAAAGTGGCATGCTTACTGTTAGTAAGGGGAAACCGGGGAAGTTGTAACATACTTTGTATTTTTATCTATTATAGACATGGGTTACAGGTAATATGCAGAGTGGCTCTCCATTTGCCCTCAGCATGCATTTAGTTTCACCATTCTGAATCAATATGTTCTTTAAATTTGAACAAAGAACATTTTGAACTTTTATCTTGGTGATTTCATACAATTACAATCATGGCCTTCAATTAGTCTCGCTTTAGGTGGTCTCAAACACAACACCTGGCTGTGATGCTCATAACCTACATTATATCACCCAGTTAATACAGGCTGCCATCATAATGAATTGTTGAAATGCTTTCAGATGTTTCTAATCTAGAAAATATTCAAATATGCAGCTACTACTTTGGCAGTTGTCAAGGTGATTGTAGTATGTAACTTAAATCACGTGTCAAATTTCACAGTCAATGACTACCCAAGGGGATATGCAAATGTTCAATTGGCAAAGACTGAGCTTATCCGTCTTGTAGGTGGAAAGCCTTGCACTGTAGCTACCAACCAACATGATTGTTAGTCAGATCTTGCACAGCTGTGTGGTGTAATACCTGAATGGATGAGTCCCCGAAATACAAAGAAAACTATGTTAATCTCAAATCGTGTTATAACCGCGTTTCATCACCTGTATTATCATAATTATATTCCTGTTAAAACCCAGAGAAATGTCCGTAAAATGGCGCCGCTGAAATAAAACGTTTTTTTTTTTCAAGGGAGGTCGCCATATTGTAAACAGAGGCACACGAGCGAAGAGCAGCCTCGACTCCATTTTTTTGCCAGCGTTTCCCAGCGCTCTCAGTTAGAGCGGGTGAGTGACGATGCCTGGAGACATGCAGACCGAGGCGGGGGCGGTTGCAACCATTCGGCGGCAAATTTTAACCAAGTACTCGTTGCTGTGTCACAATCATCTTCCCAGTATGGTTGGAAGAAACACCCCCCCCCTTCCCGTAACGAATCTCATGTGTGACATTTTGCACAGCGGCATGGTTCTGTAAAGATGATGGACTGTCTAGACAGGAGAGCCACAGTCATTCTGAATCCAGTAAACCATGTATGATCCTTCCCAAGCTAACGTTAGTGGGATACTTTTCACACATACCAGCATTGTAGATGGAAGGCGGCTGGACAATGGTCACAACACAGAAGGTCCCCTCCCTCATGACAACTATCACAGGTATCGTGGTTGGTGGCCCTGCTCTTTCTCCGAACGTCCCTTTCACTCCTCCGACTCCTCTTTTCGCCATCCTCTGACTTGGGTGGTGCGAGCAGTGTTTGAATTTGCTGTAACAAGTTGAACATGTCAGAAATCTGGATCGAACTTTCTTCACTCCCAATTTAGGCTTGTTTACTTGGTTGCTAGCACATCAAACGAATAAAGCTAAAAACAGTTTATGATTCAATATCATGTCAGTAACATATGTTTTATACTAGCTAGTTAAGGGCAGTAAACTATAAATCGCCCCCAGCTGGAAGCTAGGGCCTTTACTGTAACGTTTAGTCTGCAGCAGTGATAACTGCTGGCAACTAAAATATGGCTTTAAATGTTAGTTACGCTATAACTAGAGTAATAGCACAGTGTTTGCCATAAACTAGCTAGCTACACATTGCAAACATGGGTGTTTTGTCTTCAACTTCATCCTAGCCAACGCGGCGTTAGGACAAAATGACTGCCTCAAACTAGATAGCTAACGTTATTTGCTTCCATCTTGCTACAGTATCTGCTAACATGTCAATTTATCTGGCTAGTTAGATATCTAACAAACTTAAATGGCTGCATGTTAACGGACATAAGTAACGTTGTGTGGTGACATGCCTCACCTCCATTAAACCCCCAGAGGTATCCAAATCGTACACAATCGTTGGCGTCTCCATTTTGTCCCACATTCACCCAGCAGTCGACTTCTTGCAAATAATCCTATGGAACCAGCTACTGTAGCTAACTAGTAGTGTTGTTCCACGCCCAGTCCCACTGGCAGTGACAGGCGACCCCCCCACACACGCACGTTTGACTAAAAATCGCCTTTCTCTGCCTATTACTGTATATTGGAGGGAATAACGGAATCAGCCAAGGTTAACAGTTAACTAGCCGTACGTAGCGACCTCGTATGCAAGTTGGCAACCGATAGCTAGCTGCTTTATCTGAATGTGATACAGGCACACACACTAGACTGATATCTAGTTACCTATTTAGTCAACTGTAGCTAGCTAACGTTAATTAGCAACACCATCCATTAAGCAATGTTTGCTTGCTAACTGCTGGCAAGAATATGACGAATGTTACGAGTTTCTCACAAACCTCAACTTTGTGCCTATTCTAAACTGTATTGTTGTCAGGTTGCTGAACGACTGAATGTATCTGCGAGGCCTAGCCATGGTTCTTGTTTTTGCTCCTACTGCTCCTACTAGCTGAAATTAGAAGACGCTTGAAAATTCTGCAAACCCGCTCGCTTCCACTTTGCAATGTCAACAGTCAGAATACACTAAATGTTAAATTCTCGCAACGTTGTGTTCCTTCCAATCAAGGGTTGCAAAATGCGTTGTTGTTGTTATTCGTCCAATAGTGCCGGATCCTCAAGAAATATATTTTTGTTCTGAAAAAGCCTATGCATCAATGCTGCTAGTGGCAACATCCTATCCGAGTTGGCGCAACCGCGAACGAAATTACGTTTGAGCATGCGCATTTCAAGATTGTTGAAAACCATGGCCGCCACAGCAGAGAAACGCTTGTCACTAGTCAACACAGCCACAAAATCTGCATTGGGTATATCGTAAAAATTCATGAAAAATAAAATGTCATTTTTGGTCTTAATTTAATTGTACGGTTAGGCATAAGGTTAGTAGTGTGGTTAAGGTTATGTATAAATTTACATTTTAAGAAGATACATGTTAGAAAATGGCGGGGTTTAACCATAATTACAACCTTGTGACTGTGGTAACTTGAGATGACGACGTCAGAAAGGAATACAAACGTTATGCTGCTGGAGAAGCCCCCTAGCTCGATTGTCTATTAAATGTTTGTAATCTATGTGTGCTTGTGTTCCCTCATGTGCTTTATGTATTGATTTGTTGTTAATAAACTAAATAAATAAATGTTTTTAAAAAAGCTAGAGAAGCCCTCAAAGACAATCTTTGGTTGCGGGTTTCATTCCGTTTTTTGATAGATAGCCATCACCTGGCTAGCGAACGTTATTCATATTAGTTAGAGCTGCTAAATTGTGAAATAACATCTAGCTAACATTAGCTATTAGTTAAGTTAACTACACCACCGTTTGCCTAGCTTGCATCATGTTCCCGCTTCAACGAGCTATCTCCCCCTCTATTGATGAATGACCACCGACGAAGCTTGCGAGCAAAACTACGCTCCTCATTTCAATGTAGCCTACGCTATGGTGCCCTCCATCTAGTTGGACAGTTAGATCAAAGTTTTGCCCAACCTGCCTTCTGACAGCAGTATTATTCATTTTATTTCGTTAACGCCGCCATTTGCTATTAGGCTACAACATTTTAGTTTGAATGAGGACAGATAGTACTGTACATAATGTTGTCTTTTTTGGGGGAGTATTTGTCAGGATATTTTACCATAAGCACTTTTTGTCCAGTCCCACCCCATTTTAGTAAACCGGATGCCAGTGTGTCTTGTCTGCTCTTTTGTCAAATGTTTTATCTATATCGATGCTTCCTCGCCTAACTATATTTGGTTAGAAGTGGCAGAGGAAACGGTGGGACAATACAAAACTGGATCAACATTCTGCTTATTTTCTCACCGATCAGGAAACCACTAATTGCAATACAGGTTTCTGTGCCCCCCAAAATAATTTGTTACGAACAGAGTCCACAACATTTTCTAGACTTGACTCATTCTCAATCATTCAAGTTAAACCGCTCCCTGGTTGCAGTATTTTTGCAGACCAGTAGATGGTGCTGGTGCACATGACAAGACAATAGTGTGAGCCACAAGTATACAGCGAGTCACAGTTTCCCCAGCAGTTATTAATATAGATGTGCCAGTTATTCCCAATCGCTGTCTATTACAAATGTCTGCTGATATCAGAAAATGTTAGACTAGTGTTCATACATAAATTGCTTGGCTATAGATGGTACCAGACCACGGTGCATGTTGATGGTCTTGTCTACACTGGTAATCTTACCGAGGGTTGGTATAAGGGCCTATAGGGGCAAATATAATGTATAGGGAACAGTATACATTTATGTAGCCTATACGGGAAGACCACCTCTTCACCACTACACTGGGCGTAAGTCTGTTACACTCTGAACTACACACTAGTACACTACACCGGGCGTAAGTCTGTTACACTCTGAACTACACACTAGTACACTACACCGGGCGTAAGTCTGTTACACTCTGAACTACACACTAGTACACTACACCGGGCGTAAGTCTGTTACACTCTGAACTACACACTAGTACACTACACCGGGCGTAAGTCTGTTACACTCTGAACTACACACTAGTACACTACAACCTACACCAGACACAAGTCTGCTACAGCTACAGCTACAGCTCCAACCCCAAACCCAAACCCTCTACACAAGGGCTGCCCAACCCTCTTCCTGGAGATCTACTGTCCTGTAGGCTTTCAGTCCAACCCTAATTTAGGGTATCTGATTTAGCTAGTCAAGGTCTTGTTGAGCAGCTAATTAGTATAATCAGGTGTGTTAAATTAGGGTTGGACTGAAAACCTACAGGACAGTAGATTTCCAGGAAGAGGGTTGGGCAGCCCTGCTCTACACTGTCAGAGGAAGCTCCATTCATGTATACTTTACTTACTTTGACTCATTAAGGAGCATAGGTCATCTGACAAAAACTTCCTCCAGTGTGCTCTGTTATGCAGTTTTCTCAACTTCTTTCTCGTGTTATGCAGTTTTCTCAACTTCTTTCTCGTGTTATGCAGTTTTCTCAACTTCTTTCTCGTGTTATGCAGTTTTCTCCACTTCTTTCTCGTGTTATGCAGTTTTCTCAACTTCTTTCTCGTGTTATGCTGTTTTCTCAACTTCTTTCTCGTGTTATGCTGTTTTCTCAACTTCTTTCTCGTGTTATGCAGTTTTCTCAACTTCTTTCTCGTGTTATGCAGTTTTCTCAACTTCTTTCTCGTGTTATGCTGTTTTCTCCACTTCTTTCTCGTGTTATGCAGTTTTCTCCACTTCTTTCTCGTGTTATGCTGTTTTCTCAACTTCTTTCTCGTGTTATGCAGTTTTCTCAACTTCTTTCTCGTGTTATGCAGTTTTCTCAACTTCTTTCTCGTGTTATGCTGTTTTCTCAACTTCTTTCTCGTGTTATGCAGTTTTCTCAACTTCTTTCTCGTGTTATGCAGTTTTCTCCACTTCTTTCTCGTGTTATGCTGTTTTCTCAACTTCTTTCTCGTGTTATGCTGTTTTCTCAACTTCTTTCTCGTGTTATGCTGTTTTCTCCACTTCTTTCTCGTGTTATGCAGTTTTCTCCACTTCTTTCTCGTGTTATGCAGTTTTCTCAACTTCTTTCTCGTGTTATGCTGTTTTCTCAACTTCTTTCTCGTGTTATGCAGTTTTCTCAACTTCTTTCTCGTGTTATGCAGTTTTCTCAACTTCTTTCTCGTGTTATGCAGTTTTCTCCACTTCTTTCTCGTGTTATGCAGTTTTCTCCACTTCTTTCTCGTGTTATGCAGTTTTCTCAACTTCTTTCTCGTGTTATGCAGTTTTCTCAACTTCTTTCTCGTGTTATGCTGTTTTCTCAACTTCTTTCTCGTGTTATGCAGTTTTCTCCACTTCTTTCTCGTGTTATGCAGTTTTCTCAACTTCTTTCTCGTGTTATGCAGTTTTCTCAACTTCTTTCTCGTGTTATGCTGTTTTCTCAACTTCTTTCTCGTGTTATGCTGTTTTCTCAACTTCTTTCTCGTGTTATGCAGTTTTCTCAACTTCTTTCTCGTGTTATGCAGTTTTCTCCACTTCTTTCTCGTGTTATGCAGTTTTCTCAACTTCTTTCTCGTGTTATGCTGTTTTCTCAACTTCTTTCTCGTGTTATGCAGTTTTCTCCACTTCTTTCTCGTGTTATGCTGTTTTCTCCACTTCTTTCTCGTGTTATGCAGTTTTCTCAACTTCTTTCTCGTGTTATGCTGTTTTCTCAACTTCTTTCTCGTGTTATGCAGTTTTCTCAACTTCTTTCTCGTGTTATGCAGTTTTCTCAACTTCTTTCTCGTGTTATGCAGTTTTCTCCACTTCTTTCTCGTGTTATGCAGTTTTCTCCACTTCTTTCTCGTGTTATGCTGTTTTCTCAACTTCTTTCTCGTGTTATGCTGTTTTCTCCACTTCTTTCTCGTGTTATGCAGTTTTCTCCACTTCTTTCTCGTGTTATGCAGTTTTCTCCACTTCTTTCAAGGAAGTTCTTGCTTCTTTCAGCTCTGCTTTATTCATGTATACTTATCAGGGCAATTCAGATGAACGACTCAGAGGGAAAAACGGTAAACTGCATCTTGAAGTGAACCAGTAATCCTTAATAAATTAATGAATAAGATTGTGTCAAAAAACATTCTGAATAGTAACTTTATTGAGGATGTGTTTTGTTCATGAAGTTGGTTAATCAGTATATATAGAAAGCATCAAAACTAGATTATATAATTATAATATTGTCATCATATCTATTTGTATGGATAAATATTAAAATGTGACAATGATAAAAATAGAGTTTGAATGGTGATGCATTCTCCTACAGAATCAGCTACATTATTTTTGGCAAATACATTGCATCAGTTTTTGAGAATTCCCCAATCCACAAAACTGACTTCTTAAGCTTAACCTTCCCAGGTTTTCATCACAAAACAAATGGCACTAGAACTTACATACACTTTGCCACAGACTTTTCAGATGTTTGCCAATCCAATATCATTAATGAATACCTTTTAATCAGCATTTTGAAGACATACATACAATTGTGAACAAAAACGTGAATGAGAAGAAACATTTTCTTTGCATTACTATATCTCTATTTTATGATCCATATGAAATCAACAATGTAATAATCTAAACTGAACCAATGACGTATCAGAAATACACATGTTATGAACATAGCTTAAAAAGGGCCTTTAATTTAAGGCACATTCTGATGTTTTTAATCATATGAGGTTGCATTAAAAAAAAGAGGTGTGTTTACATGTTTTTGAGAGGGTCATCTTTGCAATTTGGAGATACTGTACAAAAAAATGAAAATATGTTTCAATTGTCCAGTGTATTTGAAAGGTTTAAGAGTCCATCAAGTTATTATGATATCCCTCCAATCATCACTTGAATAATCTAGCTCTATTGTGATTAGCCTTCTCTCAAAATAAAAATAACCTACAAGCTGTGTGAAAAACATATCCTGTTGTATTTACACATTGTATTTTTCGGACTACATACATTTTTCGGACTAGATACAGCATTTCCCATTTGTGAGGTTCCACATTGGACTGACGTCTTTAGGGTTTGGTCATATCAGGATACAAACTGTACAAACACTGCTGTTAGGCCATTGCTGTTGAAGCTCTACAAAAATAATCATGTTTTCAAGTCTTTGCAGTGATGGCCAATTTCCACTGTGGGCTGGGCAGAGATGTGTTCAGCAGACAGAGGAAAAGGTGGAGGCAAGTAAAGAGCGGTGTGTGTTATCGGACAGTGGAGTGTAGACAAAATTCCACTAGGCAAACCGGCTTGAGACCAGACCTCTCAATGCTGAAACACATAGTCGTGCCTCTAGATGGAAACCTCATACTCTCTTGTGTCCTGTGAAATGAGGACAGAGTTCTGAATTAGGAACAAGCTTGTACACAAGAAGGTATAGGGAGACTGAGAAGTACAGTAGACCATATTTCTACTATGATCACAAACGCCATTCCTCTTTTTGTGAACGAGCCATGTGATAGCAGACATCTGTTTGTAGACTATGATAGGGACATCACAGAGATACAATTTGTGTGTGGAGGTGGTCAGCCCAAACTGTGAGGCTTTTGCATTTTCTCCTGGGAAGAGACAATGACTTTGAATGGTCTATACACACCATTCACATACATCCAGTATATATTTATTTATATTCCAGACTCTGACATTGCTCATTCTGATATGTCTTAATTTCTTGTTCGTTCTAGTAATTGTTTTCACTTTTAGATTGTGTGTGTATTGTATATTATTGCTAGATATTGTTGGAGTTAGAAACATAAGCATTTCGCTGCACCTGCGATAACATCTGTAAAACTGTGTATGCGACCAATACAATTTGATTATATTTTTTAGTTGATTTGAGAGGTTTGCCCCTCTCCTCCTAACCCATTTTTAAATGTACTCAACCTACTGTGGGCTTTAGGTTAATAAGCTCGCACTGTGTAATAGGTTCAGGCTGCAGAATCAGTGTGGAATTGATGAAGACTGACTGACAGACACACTGGAGGCTTAATAAGCAGGTTGTAGCGTAGCGCTTGGGCTCACCTCGTTGTTCTTCAGGAGTGCAGTCAAGGAAGTACAGAGAAAGAGACAGACAGACAGACAGACAGACAAACAATCATTATTTATAGCATGAAAGGATCAAACCTTTGTAAAATATTTGACCTCTTTCAAATACTATTTGAACCCATGTCTGAAAACCATGTCATAGCACTCTGTCAAATAATGTCAAATTAACTAGTTAACCTTTTGTCTGTATCAGGTGTAATGAAATGGCCTTTATCAATGACTGAAGGTGAATGGAGTATAGCTTTACACCCCTCATCCTATTGCTATAACATCACTTAACGGGGAATTCAATTTGGTGAATGAACCTGCAATACGTCAAACCAGACAGTGCTTTAAGTGCATCATCTCAACACAAATGACAGTGTGCCTGAATTCAACCTTTTTGGGGGCTTATTAATTCCAACAGGCATCTTAAAGAACCAGTGAATATCTCTATAACATAACGTACTGTAGTCTCTGTTTCGTAGAGGGAGTTGTCGAAGGTGGACTCTCCTGGGATGTGGTCATATGGTAAGGAGGTGGACATGGGAAGACACATAGGCTTCCCCTGAACCCTAGAGAACACAGACATAGTGTCATAAGGGCAGCATAGTATACTTACAACATTATTACAGAGCCTGTTCGGTCTTGGTTAGACTCAGTGCTTGACTTGGGCAAAAGTTCACCGGTGCGGAGTACCGGCACCTGAAATGTTCTACTGCTTGAGCTTCTGTTCTTCTTATAGAATATTAGTTAAAAAGCATTGTGGAGCACCTACACCTAAATATAAACAGTACCAGCACCCAAAACGAGTACCAGAACCTATTTCAGTCCAAGTCAAGCACTGGTCAGACTACTACAGTAAGTACTATGGATGATGATAGCTTTCATACTTTCAAAGTATTTTGTTTATCTATATAAAGTATGCATACTAGACCTACTTAGAGAAGTAAAGGTATATTCCGATGATGAAGACCATGATGAGGGCCACTGGTATAAAGACTGTTAGAGCTATGTTGGCTCCCTCCATGCTGTAGTCGGCACTGGCAACTGGTGGTAGAGGAATCAACAGGGACACACTCAACTGCTATGATAACCTAAAGATGCATTCTTCAATGTAGCACACTTGAATTTGCTGTGAAGTATTTTATTTCGTTTCATTATTAGGTCTTGATTTTATGTATTCATTTGAATGATGATCTAACATTTACTGTGCAAATATGACGACACTTACTGTCTAACCTGCGTTCATTTATAAACTCCATTGAGGAGGCTGTAAATAAATGAAAAACATCAGAACACAGATGTTAAAACATACAGACATATATATTGTTCATCATGAACTACTGTGAACTAAGTCTGTGTGAACTACACAAAGGAGAGTACATGTCCGCAGTTCCTACCTCTACAGACAGGGGGCAGGCTGCTCCACTGTGAAGGGTGTCCAGGGACACAGCGGAGGACAGGCTCCCCTAGCAACTCATGGCCTCTAAGGCAGGAGAAGCGCAGCGTCTCCCCGGCCTGATAGATAGGCTTCTCTGAGATCTGGGTGCTGTATGACGGGGTGCCAGGGTTCCTGCAAGGCTCATAGTTCACTGTTGAGAAAGGAGAGGACAGGACACACACACACACACACACACACACACACACACACACACACACACACACACACACACACACACACACACACACACACACACACACACACACACACACACACACACACACACACACACACACACACACACACACACACACACACACACACACACACACACACACACACACACACACACACACACAAAGGCATCATATCATCTAGTAAAACTGCCAATCTAGCTAGTATATAACGTTCTGAGTAGTATATAACGTTCTGAGTAGTATATAACGTTCTGAGAACCATGTGTTTCTTAGAGCTTGGTGAGAGTGTGGTTGTCCTATGGTTATACAACCTTCCCACAATATTCTGGGAATTGTGCAGGACAGCCAGCTTGCACATAACTTTCTGAAAAGCAGGTGGAAATGTCTGTATTTCAGCATAGCTTTTCCTCATGGTTCTATTTAAAGTAATGTTCTCAGAACGTTAAGAAACAACTTTCTTCTGTGGGAATTTCAGTACTTCAGCACAACATTTTCTACAGGTTTCCTCATGGTTCTATTTAAAGTAATGTTCTCAGAACGTTCAGAGAATGTTAAAGGTGCAATATCCAGAAATCGCACGGCCAATTCCTGGTTGTTAAAATTCTAATATTTTGCATAATTTGAGTTTTTGTGACAAAACAAGCAATGTATTGTGTAGAGAATCATCGTACCATCTAAACAGCTGTGAAATATATGTTCAATTACCAAAAATACTGTATTTTCAGTTGTTTGAAGCAGGTGTACAAAATCAAAAGTAAAATATGCAAAAACAATGTAACTTTTTGGGGGCGACCTGACCAAATGTATATAGAAATGTGAGTTATAGATCTGTCATTCTCATTGGAAGTATGTCTAAAAGCGGTAGATCAGTTCTATGTGCGCTATTTCTATGCTTTTACATTTTTGTATTTAACCTGTTTTTAACTTCCCATTCTTAAGTTTCATTTTTGCATTTACTTTAGGTTTTGTACACCAGCTTCAAACAACTGCAAATACAGTTGGTACAATGATTCTCTACACTCTGAGGGCTTGTTTTGTTACATAAACTGAAATTAGGCAAATTATTCGAATTTTAGCAACCTGCAATTCCTGCATATTGCACTTTTAATGAAGTACTTGTTTCCTTTGAAATGGGGTCTGTTTGAATAGACTAAAAATAACAGCTTTGTATTTATTTAGAATTTTTATTTTTATTTAACCTTTATTTAACTAGGCAAGTCAGTTAAGAACAAATTCTTGTATAAGTAAAATAAAACATAGCATGCTGGCTCCATCCTGGTGACGAGGTACTAATTCCATGGATAGAGAACAGAAGATCATAGGTTTGAATCTCACTGACACCATGTCAATACATTTTCTTGAATGATTAATGCTTAAAGGGACTGATAGAAATGTACAGAATGGTTATCTGCAGGAAAATGGGGGAGGGTCATGTTTTTTCAATTTCAGTATTTTTTAAATCTAGTCCAGGGGACGATCATGTACTTTGTAATTGATGAAATTTCAATATTTCTCAGTGTTTTAGTATTAGTTGCTTATTAGGCTACATATCGATGTGTGCTCGATGCTGCCCCTCATCTCTGATTCTCCGCTGGGCGCGCAATATCAATTATGCCTATAGGCTATTTAGTGTGGTCTCAATCAAATGATCCATAGCCTATAGGCTATGAAGTGCATGCTCAGAGAAGCACAGAGCAAAGCCGTATTTGTAAGATTGCTGCACAGCTTGCGCACAGACTAGCCTATAGCCTATGTTCTGTTCAGTTTGAGAAGGAGAGCGCGAAGGCCGGAGGTCAACTTTGATAGCTTCCTACTACCATATTTGATTTGAATAAAAACAATGTTTCTTGCCCAAGATGTATTTATGAGAGGTATTGACTTCACAATAAGCCATATTCAAGTAACTTACATTGTGGTGCTGAAACTTGAAGCAGCAGTAGCAGTACAATCAATTGGAAATGGACAGCTCATGGTGCTGAAAGTAGGCACATTTGAGTAGGCATAATTAATTTAAACAGTCTTCATTTTAATTAGACTTTACTAACAACAAGTGGGCTTTGTGTTGGAGCCTATTTCTTCCTAGATGACATTAGGCTCAAACTGAATAGGCTGCTATATCCATAGATTTGTCAGTCAATTCCTCCACCCATACACTCTTTAAATAACAGCCCTTCACTGACACGGGGGTAGGCTAAGTTAAAACAAAGACTCAAATTGAGGGGGTATGAGAGGGTATGCCATAGGCCTACCTTTTTATTTAATATAGATAATGGCAAACTTTGCTTGGGAAGTAATCTAATTCTGTCACTATCAACTGATTAAGCTATTAACTTTCTGTACAATAGTAGATGTTTAAACGCAGACAACTTTTCGGGAAATACTTGTATCCTGCGAACCCTCAACCTTCTAGCCCGCAGCCCTGTTTTCTTTTTATTTATTTAACCTTTATTTAACTAGACAAGTCAGTTAAAAACAAATTCTTATTCACAATGACGGCCTACCCCGGCCAAACCCGGACGACGCTGGGCAAATTGTTCGCCGCCCTATTGGACTTCCAATCACGGACGGTTGTGATACAGCCTGGAATCAAACCAGGATCTGTAGTGAAGCCTCTAGCACTGAGATGCAGTGCCTTAGATCGCTGCGCCACTCGGGAGCCCATCAAAATGTCCACTATCAAAATTCCTGCGTTGACATGTAATGCTTACAGGATGAAGAACCGTTTATAGAACTGCAAATAAGATAATAAAACCTCCCAGGAAAACTTTTAGGGAACCATAGCAAAACGTTCTCAGAATCTCCCTGCAACCTAAAATGTATGTTCCCAGAACGGGCAAAATTTCCACTTCCATTCTCAGAACGTTTAAAAAACGTTCAGTTTTACCAACGTCATTCCCAGAACCAATGGGAAACCAAAAATGTATGTTCCCACAACACACAAGGAGCCATGTGCTAGCTGGGAAGTGTGTATGATGGAGATGTGTTATCAGGCTTAAGTCCAGGGGGTACATACAGACACATTTGGGTAGCCTCTCACTCCACTTAGGTCCGGAGGAGCCGTGGTTGTAGCAGGAGAGCAGGCTGTTTCCAGAGAGGGTGTAGCCCTTGTTGCAGATGTACTGGACTGTGGAGCCTACAGTGAAACGCGGGCCGGACATCACCTTGCGACTGTGCTCCACAGTACCTGGGTCGGCACACAACAGCACTGGCACACAGACACACAGACACACAGACAGACAGACAGACAGACAGACAGACAGACAGACAGACAGACAGACAGACAGACAGACAGACAGACAGACAGACAGACAGACAGACAGACAGACAGACAGACAGACAGACAGACAGACAGACAGACAGACAGACAGACAGACAGACAGACAGACAGACAGACAGACAGACAGACAGACAGACAGAGGTTACTCATGTGCAGTGAATACAATTTTATTTTATTATATTATTAGTATTTGTCACTGCTTATTTGTGGTTATCCGATGTGGCCAGAGTGGTGCCTTTTTCTAAGTAAACCCTTCAGACACATAAACCCACCGAGCTGGAGAATAAAGAGATCATCTCTGTGTCTCAGTCTCTCACAGCAGCAAACCACAAACCCAATCCTAGGCCCAGTAGGATAGGGGTCAGTGTGGTAATAATGTTTATGTGACAGACGTCCAAATGAGGCTCCAAACCCCTGTGTCCTGTTACCGGTCAGTGATGCCGTGCCTGACCCTGTGTGGGACGGGATCAGGACCAAGGACACTCTGTCACACTATCCTGTCTCTACTCCACAGCATCCAGGTTATCTGGATAAAACAGGAGTAATGTGTGGAGGAGCTAGAACACAGACCCTATTCAACTCACTGATACATCGGTTTATAGAGAAAAAGGGTTGTGTTTTCAGGAAAGCAGTGAATGTTGTTACCCATCAGCCTCTGCTTTAGCCTGTCCTTAACTGAAACTGCCTCTCACACCTACAATGCACCTTTTGTATGCAGGTGTGTGTGTGTGTGGTATTCACCTCTCTCACAGCTGGGCAGGTCTCCGCTCCAGGTCAGGTCCCACTGGCACATGAGCAGCTCTGTGCCCACCAGCTGGAAGCCTGGGTAGCACTGGTAGGTGACCACTGTGCCATGGACCAGCTCAGGGTGGGAGGTGCTCTTCCATCCGTTGGTGATCTCTGGGAGCTCCGGACACGTGTCGTTACGAGGTACCTCTGTATCCACGAAGGAGGGAGAGAGAAAGAGAGCGAGAGAAAAAAGGCAACTACTTTACAGAGCGCACAGAGCTGGAGTGGTGTGGTTTTGCATTCAAATGAATGAACCTCTGGACAAACTCAATAGAGGACATCCATTTTGTTGGAATTTCAATCTAGTGTGAAAAGTATCACGCATGGGGAACTCTATCTGCCAGGCCCTGTTCTAGCCACAGCAGAAGCCAGAGAGGGCAGGGCACCCTGCAGATGAGGCTAATGTAGACAAACACACGCAGTAATTGTGTTTGGGCCTCTGACGGGCACAATACCAGACAGCTGCACCACTTGGCTGGGCCTTGCTTTCCCTCTCAGTTAGAGGCATGAACAGACTACAAAACCACCTCTCTCTCTCTCTCTCTCTCTCCCCACCCCTCTCTCTCTCTCTCTCTCTCTCTCTCTCTCTCTCTCTCTCTCTCTCTCTCTCTCTCTCTCTCTCTCTCTCTCTCTCTCTCTCTCTCTCTCTCTCTCTCTCTCTCTCTCTCTCTCTCTCTCTCTCACGTTTCTCTCTCTCTCCCCACCCCCTCTCTCTCCTCCCCCTCCCCTCTCTCTCTCTCCCTTCCTCTTCTCTCTTTCACTCACTCTTCTCTCTCTCTCGCTGCATCTTATCAGATGTCTGCTTTATGGGTTGGCTCCGCTCTGGTTTCGTGACGACCGTGCTGATGGAAGGGGCCCCTCTGACCATGGACGAGTGTCCTCCTGAACCCTCTAGAACTCTCCTCCTCCTTACTCATCTCCCCTCTTCACTGGCCGTCTATCTCTTCAACTCTCTGTTCACACACTCTCGTAACTCACTCCGGGGTCTTACCAAAGAAGTGCACCACAAAGCCGTTGCCGTAGCCGTAGATGTTGGTTGCCGGGTCAGACTGGAACTGGATGGTGACATCGGCCATGGAGGTGTAGATTTTGAAGTGTGGCCGTGAGCCACCGTACTGGCCCAGCACCGTAGCAGTCAGGTCATCTCCATCATAGAATGTCAGCAGGTCGTTCTTCCCTATATTGAGGCTGGAGCACCAAGAAGGAAAATGTATTTCACCATGCACAATGAATTGGCCTTCACGCACACTCTCACATTACTAGCTCATTTGTCACTGTTTCCTGTATCTGTTTTAAAAATTTGAATGCACCCTCACTAAAATACTTTTCTTGCTTTGAGACGTTCTGTTTCACTCTTCCATTTACTTTGGAGCACCATAGCTCTACTGACAAGAAAGTAGAGCTATGTGGTAATTTGTCGCTTAATTTCTTTTTACTATTGTTTTAAATGTGTCACCTGAGACAGAGCCCTCTCTTTAAGCACCAGGACGCACCAGGACGGGATGTGAAGTAGGGAGGAAATGAGTGTATGTGGATATTTTCTGTGTGCCTAGTGATATTTTCTGTATGCCCAGTGGATATTTTCTGTATGCCTAGTGGATATTTTCTGTATGCCCAGTGGATATTTTCTGTATGCCTAGTGGATATTTTCTGTGTGCCTAGTGGGTATTTTCTGTGTGCCTAGTGGATATTTTCTGTATGCCCAGTGGATATTTTCTGTGTGCCTAGTGGATATTTTCTGTATGCCCAGTGGATATTTTCTGTGTGCCTAGTGGATATTTTCTGTATGCCCAGTGGATATTTTCTGTGTGCCTAGTGGATATTTTCTGTATGCCCAGTGGATATTTTCTGTGTGCCTAGTGGATATTTTCTGTATGCCCAGTGGATATTTTCTGTGTGCCTAGTGGATATTTTCTGTATGCCCAGTGGATATTTTCTGTGTGCCTAGTGGATATTTTCTGTATGCCTAGTGGATATTTTCTGTGTGCCTAGTGGATATTTTCTGTATGCCCAGTGGATATTTTCTGTGTGCCTAGTGGATATTTTCTGTATGCCCAGTGGATATTTTCTGTGTGCCTAGTGGATATTTTCTGTATGCCCAGTGGATATTTTCTGTGTGCCTAGTGGATATTTTCTGTATGCCCAGTGGATATTTTCTGTATGCCTAGTGGATATTTTCTGTGTGCCTAGTGGGTATTTTCTGTGTGCCTAGTGGATATTTTCTGTATGCCCAGTGGATATTTTCTGTGTGCCTAGTGGATATTTTCTGTATGCCCAGTGGATATTTTCTGTGTGCCTAGTGGATATTTTCTGTATGCCCAGTGGATATTTTCTGTGTGCCTAGTGGATATTTTCTGTATGCCTAGTGGATATTTTCTGTATGCCTAGTGGGTATTTTCTGTGTGCCTAGTGGATATTTTCTGTATGCCCAGTGGATATTTTCTGTGTGCCTAGTGGGTATTTTCTGTATGCCCAGTGGATATTTTCTGTATGCCCAGTGGATATTTTCTGTGTGCCTAGTGGATATTTTCTGTATGCCTAGTGGATATTTTCTGTATGCCTAGTGGATATTTTCTGTATGCACAGTGGATATTTTCTGTGTGCCTAGTGGGTATTTTCTGTATGCCCAGTGGATATTTTCTGTGTGCCTAGTGGATATTTTCTGTGTGCCTAGTGGATATTTTCTGTATGCCTAGTGGGTATTTTCTGTGTGCCTAGTGGATATTTTCTGTATGCCCAGTGGATATTTTCTGTATGCCCAGTGGATATTTTCTGTATGCCCAGTGGATATTTTCTGTGTGCCCAGTGGATATTTTCTGTGTGCCTAGTGGGTATTTTCTGTATGCCTAGTGGGTATTTTCTGTGTGCCTAGTGGATATTTTCTGTATGCCCAGTGGATATTTTCTGTGTGCCTAGTGGGTATTTTCTGTATGCCCAGTGGATATTTTCTGTGTGCCTAGTGGATATTTTCTGTATGCCCAGTGGATATTTTCTGTGTGCCCAGTGGATATTTTCTGTGTGCCTAGTGGATATTTTCTGTATGCCTAGTGGGTATTTTCTGTGTGCCTAGTGGATATTTTCTGTATGCCTAGTGGATATTTTCTGTGTGCCTAGTGGATATTTTCTGTGTGCCCAGTGGATATTTTCTGTATGCCTAGTGGATATTTTCTGTATGCCTAGTGGATATTTTCTGTGTGCCCAGTGGATATTTTCTGCCGATGCATCTGTATTGCAACTCTAGAAAAAGCTACATCTGCAGTAATTCATTTACTTTTGAAAATGCATCTCACCTCAACAGAGCGGGACAGATTTAGAAATTGTATCAGCTTGCATAGAATTAGTTGTGATCGAGTTAAACAAGCCTTTGCATAGCTGTGCTGCCATATCTGCAGAGAAAATCAATCATGCTTTCTATTGTGTGGCAGTGATTTGATTTAGTGTAATTCAAACACAGGCTCAGATTGACTCGGCTCACAGGCCCACATGCCTGCCACCATGTTCCTTCACAGTGTGTTATCTCAGACAACTCCTCATCTGTACCCACATTTGCTTTTCTCCACCACTGAGAGAACTTGACATTTATGTCCAGTACAAGTTTCAAACTAGTTTGAGCAAAATTAATACCCCTCAATACAAATCACAATTAGACTAAACACAGTCATTTGGGTGTCATGATGGCTCCCCAATGGTCATTAGACCATTCTCCTTTTAGACCATTCTCCTTTTATCTCACCACTGCACCTCTTAGTTCCCAAACCTGAATGAACGTTCTGATGGAAGATCCTGTTTCTAGTTCTCTCCTCTCTGGCTTGTGAGATCTTGGCTGGACAGGGATCCAGATGCACTGCCCTTCACTCCGACTCAACTCTCAGTGCTAGGCTAACATACAGTATCCAGACTAGCAGGCTCAGAGTCAACACACTTATCAGCAATACTTGTGATGGAATAAGCCAATGAGTTCTCCTGCCAACTTCCAGCCCTGGGAGACAAACCTAATCAAGATAAGTGCTATAACTAATATTTGATGCATCGATGCATAAAATATCCTGTCGCTCTTTTCACTAAATTCTCACCAAAGGCAAAGCACACTTTAATGGAAGCTAATATGGAACTACCAGAATCACTGTCTATCTTTCAAATCCTATTTAATTGCAAACTATTTCAGTATGTGTGTGTATGTGAATGTATGCATGCACATTAACTAGAACTGCCGAAGGTCACATGCATGCGTGTTTGTGTGCAGGTGTTTATTCAGAATGTGTATTTCTGATAATCAAAGTTCATCAAGGCAGAGGCACAGCCTATTCTCATTCCCATACACTCCTAAACACTATTTAGGTGTTGGACCCCTCCGTCAACATCTGGAGCGTCTGAACTTAGGCTGCTGAACTACACCCCAGGTGTACCATCCTCCACACCTGCATGTCGTTCACAACCCCATCTCCTGCACCTGAGCTCTTAACGAGCGCCTAGCTAGTACTCCTAGTTGGTCGGGATTTACCAGTCGTCATTGGTAGTTCCCCTGAATGAGTGTCCCAGCCGTCATTAGGGCCCCTGGTCCTGTGTGATTGTGGGAGCGGTGAGCAGGACGCTGGGCCGTGATGAATGACTATAGAGGAATGAGATTGTTCTCATTATGGTGGTAAAGTGTTTCTAAACCCTGGTAACGAGCTTTAGGAAAGGCACACTGTGCAATGGTGTTTCAGAATGCTGGCGTGACTAGTAGGCCAAGAGGGAGGCATCAGGCATGGTATATGCAGGTTCATGGCACGAGAGTCTGTGTGTTCAGATTATCAGTGACTGTGCTCCAAGCACAATCACGCTTTGTGGAACCCTGGTTTCATCACTATGATCAGAGACTGAATGCGTTCTTTGAGGATATACTGAAGGATAACAGTGGTTTGAGTGATGTCGTTAAACTGAGATTGCAGATGTTAGGTTCTCATATTTCCCCTTGTTCACCTTTCAGTGTGTGCTGGTATTGATGTTCACATCAAAACTGGAGGAAACGGGGAGGAAATCCTGTAGATTATCCTTAGATAGCCTTCTCTCTGTCTCACCCACATGCACACTCAGGCTGAATTCTCATCACCGCTCCAAGGTTGAGCTGAACGCTCTTCACCAGTGTCCCTGAAAGTCATATCTGCCCAAATCGCATCCCCTCTAAATTAATAGGAAATTCATTATTTTGACAGCTTATTGTACCAAACATGGAGGATGCCATTTATTACAATGCTTCAGAATGTACAACCACAGTTGAGGCGTTCCGAAGAGAGAGGGAAGAGAAAAGAGCAAGAGAGACAACATATGCAAATGAGCCAGTTCTTAATTAAAGAATCCAAATGATTGTACGCATGGTTAATCTATCAAGGTCTGACACAGCAGGGTCTTCTGTTCCCAGCCTTCACCTGACATCACTATCAAGGAAAACTCTCACTCCTCTCCCCTGCTCTGCTCAACTCAACCTATCTGATTCAGCAGAACACACACACACCACCTCTGTCCGAACCCCTGTGAAATAATTAGTTTCCTTTCCAGTTGGTAATTAACCTTTGTCTGCTGCTACTTATGTTTCCCATCCAAGAGCAACATATTATTTTATCTTCAGCCCTTTTCTCTTTTGATTTGTTTAACCAGTCACAGTGGGGTAGTTTTTTGCACTGGCAGTTTCTGTTTGAAGTCAGGGCCGTGTTTGTACATCAGCAGTAAAGCTTCTCCTAATGATCTGAGTGTAGAGATCTGCTGTAGAGCTTGTGTGAGGGTCAATATCCTTACAAAGGTTAGAGCTATTCTGTGGTGGAGCGTCCTCCACTTGAACTGCTATGGGAAGGGGATGTGCAGCCAGGACGTTGTTTTAAAGGGTTCCCATAGCTAACATCCCTTTTCTGTGTCTACATAAAATGTTATATCTAATGTTCAGGATAATCTGTAGTGTAGAACGTAAGAGATAATTAAGATACGTACACTTGGATGTCTAGCATGATCCTCCTGTCTTCCTCCACGTGAATCCCCCAGATGCAGTCCTGGCCGCTATCGTAGGCCTCCGGCCAGTTAGGAGACAGGACCACTCCAGCAGAGTCAGTCATCTCTCCACTGCAAACAGCTGTAACACACACACACAGTAAGCAAAAATACTCTGTGCAACAATATCATATGGCTCATTTCCTACACAGAACCAAAACACACAGCATACCTCTGCAGGCGGGCTCAGTCTCGTTCCACTGGGGGTTGTTGTGGTCCATGCACTCAATGATGACAGAGCCCTGCTCCAGGGTGTAGCCAGGGTCACAGGTGAACTCTACCACCGTCCCCACTGCCCACGTGCTGTCATTACTGGTGAAGTTACCGTACTTGACAAACGTCTCATAGCAGTGGCCCACTGCAAACGCTGTGAAGGAGAGAATATGTGGATCAACCACAGAAAAAAGGCCAGACTGTGTCACTGAGCCCCTTGTCTGCCATAGGCAGCGGGCCATTGACTTTCCAGTTAGCGAGCCGCTCGCTAGCTCGCTGCCTAGCAGAGACGGAGCAGACCCAGAGGTACATTTAATTGGTGGTCTGCTGCTTCAACCCACTGACTGACATGTAATGGTTTCAGGATGAGAGGAGCACTATTAAAGCAGTTATACATGGTGTCAGATTGAACTGGGTAATGCTGTTAAAGACAACCCACACACGGCCCATTAGGATAAGCAGCGCTGCTCTCTTACATTTGCTACAGTAAATTGAAGCCCAATACAGATTAAATTGATCTGATTGGATAATGACTCCAGGACCTGTGATGTGGCTCTGACTCCAAGCTCTGAATAGCCCTTTGAACAACCATGTATGAATTGCCACATAAGTAGAGAGGAAGACTGGGGATGAGTTTAGAGAAAAATGTAACATTTAAAAGTTTGAAGCCCAACTGGTCAGAGCAGAGGACTTCAATTGTTATGTTATGTTTCACTTAATTCCATTCCAATTATTTATAGGAGGGAAAGAAGAGGGGAGGGCCTGAGGCAGTGTCTTTTTTCCACACCGGTGCCTGAAGGAGTCTGCGTGATGCATTTCTTAAACAACAGTTTTTATCTCCACTAATTTTACACTGCTGGACTGTATGTGAGGGAAGTTTGAGTATCCTTGAGTATCAATCAAATCAATGAAATATATTTATAAAGCCCTTTTTACATCAGCAGATGTCACAAAGTGCTATACAGAAACCCAGCTTAAAACTCCAAACAGCAAGCAATGCAGATGTAGAAGCTCGGTGGCTAGGAAAAACTCCCTGGAAAGGCAAGAACCTAGGAAGAAACCTAGAGAGGAACCAAGCTCTGAGGGCTGGCCAGTCCTCTTCTGGCTGTGGTAGGTGGAGATGATAAGAGTACATGCCCATTTAGGCCAGATTGTTCTTCAAGATGTTCAAACATTCATCGATGACCAACAGGGTCAAGTAATAATCACAGTTGTTGTAGAGGGTGCAACAGGTCATTACCTCAGGAGTAAATGTCAGTTGGCTTTTCATAGCCATGTACCCTTTCCAAAGACCTGAAGACTTGTGTTAAATACCCATGCCTAGTCGTGTGGCACACAGGGAACCTGCCTTCTACGCCAGTTAGTAACATTGGTGTCATGACCTGGATGGGTCTCTGTGAGATGGAGGTCAAAGGGGGGGCTAGGGGTAACCGAGACCTGAAGACTTGCGTTAGCTCCCTTGGGGATGTGTGTTTCGGCTCTCTTTGGGAGAAGGAGACCAAGGCGCAGCGTGGTAGGCGTACATCGTGTTTTCAGTGATGACACCAAAAAACAAAATAACAACGACATAACACGAAAGCGAACAATTCCGTCAGGCACAGACACTAAACAGAAGATAAGATCCCACAACTGAAAGTGGGGAAAAGGGCTACCTAAGTATGTTCCCCAGTCAGAGGCAAAGATAGGCTCCTAACCAAACCTAACCAAACATAGAGAATAACAAGGATCTCTAAGGTCAGGGCGTGACAATGTGTCTACCTTGGTATCTGATGGCGATGCCGGTGGAGGTGCCTGCACCGTCAGTGGTGAGCTCTATGAAGAGGGATCTGGAAGTGCTCACCAGGCCCTCGTTGGGCAGGTACTCCACCTCATATGAGTCATACAGCGGAGGAGAATCAATGTTGTTCCCATTTTTGATCAGAAGCCTGAAAGAGAGAATTGAAAACACATCAGTACCTGGTTGGATTTCTAAAACCTCGTAATATGCGTAGTGGCCACGTTCCTAATGAGATGAAGCAACAGGAAGGAGTGTGATATGGTCGTACAGCATCGGGCTTGACTGTTCTGCATATAAGACCAATGATATATTTCAGTACAGCTGAGGAGCTAGCCTACTTACCTCATTAAAAGTCCATTTGTTATTGTCTCCAGACACAGCGGCTACCACTCCTAAAAACAACATTATCTCAACTCAAATAAGCATGTCCTAGTCAATTCAATTAATTAATTTGAAGCCCCCTCTTGTGAGGTGTTATATTGCCTTACAAACATTCACAACAGCTTATAGATGCAGTCACATAGCATTATGATTCCAATAAGGAAAATAAATATAAATGCTAACATTTTCAAAGATTATACTGAGTTACAGTTCATATAAGGAAATCAGTCAATTGAAATATATTCAGTTCAGGCTGTTGATTCTGGCCTGTGGAATGTTGTCCCACTCCTCTTCAATGGCTGTGCGAAGTTGCTGGATATTGGCAGGAACTGGTACATGCTGTCGTACACTTCGATCCAGAGCATCCCAAACATTCTCAATGGCTGACATGTATGGTGAGTATGCAGGCCATGGAAGAAATGGGACATTTTCAGCTTCCAGGAATTGTGTATAAGATCCTTGTGACATGGGGCTGTGCATTATCATGCTGAAATATGAGGTGGCACGACAATGGGCCTCAGGATCTCGTCACGGTATCTCTGTGCATTCAAATTGCCATTGATAAAATGCAATTGTGTTCATTGTCTGTAGTTTATGCCTGTCCATACCATAACCCCACCGCCACCATGGGGCAGTCTGTTCACAACGCTGACATCAGCAAACCGCTCACTCACACGACGCCATACAGCTGGTCTGCGGACGGTTGGACGTACTGCCAAATTCTCTAAAACAACATTGGATGCGGCTTATGGTAGAGAAATTATAATAAAATGATCAGGCAACAGCTGTGGTGGATATTCCTGCAGTCAGCATGGCAATTGCATGCACACTCAAAACTTGAGACATCTGTGGCATTGTGGTGTGTAACATAACTGCACATTTTAGAGTGGCCTTTTGGCACAAGGCCGACCTGTGTAATGATCATGCTGTTTAATCAGCTTCTTGATATGCCACACCTGTCAGGTTGTTGGATTATCTTGGCAAAGAAGAAATCCTCACTATTTTGGCACAAAATCTGAGCGAAATCAGCTTTTTGTGCATAAATAACATTTCTGGGATATTTTATTTCAGCTCATGAAACATGGGACAAACACTTTACATGTTGCGTATATATTATTGTTCTGTATAGTTTCACAATGACAGTAAAAAAATAAAGTAAGAAGGGGATTCAAGTGACATGTTTCCAATTATTTCAGTATTTCTTTCTCTCTCTCTCTCTTTCTACCTTCCTCTTAAACTATTTTCTCAAAATTGGATTTCCATTCTGACACAGAGACACAGATGTTCCATTGAATCTGTACCTCAGATGATGAGACAATGCCTGGAAGTGTATCAGAGGAATGGACTGGTAATGACGTGTGTGACAACAGAACCATGAGCCTGCGGTGAGAATCAGGTCCAACTGTCACAGAGATAGCAGTAGGACTCTGATGGGCTGTTGACTGCATGTTGAATGACAAATGTACTCAAGTGAGCATTTAGACCTGGATAGTGTACTGGAGTAGAACAATAAGGCCAGAACACTTTAGCAGACCTGGGTCCAGATAGTTTTCTACTTTATTGAGTTGGCCTGGTGCAATATAAAAAATGGAATAGCCCTGTGAGTTTTTAAAATATATTTTTTATTTCACCTTTATTTAACCAGGTAGGCTAGTTGAGAACAAGTTCTCATTTGCAACTGCGACCTGGCCAAGATAAAGCGTAGCAATTCGACACATACAACGACACAGAGTTACACACGGAACAAACAAAACATAAAGTCAAGAAAACAAAAAGTCTATATACAGTGAGTGCAAATGAGGTAAGTTAAGGAAATAAATAGGCCATGGTGGCGAAGTAATTACAATATAGCAATTAAACACTGGAAATGTAATGGTAGATCGGCAGAAGATGAATGTGCCGGTAGAGATACTGGGGTGCAAAGGAGCAAAATAAATAAATAAATACCAGTTTGGGGATGAGGTAGGTAGATAGATGGGCTGTTTACAGATGGGCTATGTACAGGTGCAATGATCTGTAAGCTGCTCTGACAGCTGGTGCTTAAAGCTAGTGAGGTAGATGTGAGTCTCCAGCTTCAGAGATATTTGTAATTCGTTCCAGTCATGGGCAGCAGAGAACTGGAAGGAAAGACGACCAAAGGAGGAAATGGCTTTGGGGGTGACCAGTGAGATATACCTGCTGGAGCGCGTGCTACAAGTGGGTGCTGCTATGGTGACCAGTGAGCTGAGATAAGGTGGGGTTTTACCTAGCAGAGACTTGTAGATGACCTGTAGCCAGTGGGTTTGGCGACAAGTATGAAGCGAGGGCCAATCAACGAGAGCGTACAGGTCGCAATGGTGGATAGTGTATGGGGCTTTGGTGACAAAACGGATGGCACTGTGATAGACTGCATCCAGTTTGTTGAGTAGAGTGTTGGAGGCTATTTTATAGATGACATCACCGAAGTCGAGGATCGGTAGGATGGTCAGTTTTACGAGGGTATGTTTGGCAGCATGAGTGAAGGATGCTTTGTTGCGATATAGGAAGCCGATTCTAGATTTAATTTTGGATTGGAGATGCTTAATGTGAGTCTGGAAGGAGAGTTTACAGTCTAACCAGACACTCGGGTATTTGTAGTTGTCCACGTATTCTAAGTCAGAGCCGTCCAGAGTAGTGATGCTGGACGGGCGAGCAGGTGTGGGCAGCGATCGATTGAAAAGCATGCATTTAGTTTTACTTGCGTTTAAGAGCAGTTGGAGGCCACGGAAGGAGAGTTATATGCCACTGAAGCTCGTCTGGAGGTTAGTTAACACAGTGTCCAAGGAGTGGCAGAAGTATACAGAATGGTGTCGTCTGCGTAGAGGTGGATCAGAGAATCACCAGCAGCAAGAGCAACATCATTGATGTATACAGGAAAGAGAGTCGGCCCGAGAATTGAACCCTGTGGCATACCCATAGAGACTGTCAGAGGTCCAGACAACAGGCCCTCCGATTTGACACACTGAACTCTATCAGAGAAGTAGTTGGTAAACCAGGCGAGGCAATCATTTAAGAAATCAAGGCTGTCGAGTCTTTCAATAAGAATGTTGTGATTGACAGAGTCGAAAGCGTTGGCCAGGTCGATGAACATGGCTGCACAGTAATGTCTCTTATCGATGGCGGTTATGATGTCGTTTAGAACCTTGAGCGTGGCTGAGGTGCACCCATGACCAGCTCTGAAACCAGATTGCATAGCGGAGAAGGTATGGTGGGATTCGAAATGGTCAGTAATCTGTTTGTTAACTTCGCTTTCGAAGACCTTAGAAAGACAGGGTAGGATAGATATAGGTCTGTAGCAGTTTAGGTCTGTAGCAGGATGACCGCAGCAGCTTTCCAATAGTGAAACCTAATAGTGCACCTATACATTCAAGTGTTTTTGACATTGTAGAATAATAGTGAAGACATCAAAACTATGAAATAACACATATGGAATCATGTAGTAACCAAAAATATTTGGATACTACATGATACATATTTTAGATTTTTCATAGATTCTTCAAAGCCGGGAGGTGTGTTGTGGGTCATTGTCCTGTTGAAAAAACAAATGATAGTCCCACTAAGCGCAAGCCAGATGGGATGGCTTATCGCTGCAGAATGCTGTGGTAGCTATGCTGGTTAAGTGTGCATCGAAATTTAAATAAATCACAGACAGTGTCACCAGCAAAGCACTCCCACACCATCACACCTCCTCCTCTATGCTTCTCGTGGGAAAAACACATGCAGAGATCATCCGTTTACCTACTCTACGTTTCACAAAGACACTGCGTTTGGAACCAAAAACCGTAAATTAGGACTCATAAGACCGAAGGACAGATTTCCACCGGTCTAATGTCCATTGCTCGTGTTTCTTGGCCCAAGAAAGTCTCTTCTTATTGGTGTCCTTTAGTGGTTTCTTTGCAGCAATTCAACAATGAAGGCCTGATTCACACAGTCTCCTCTGAACAGTTGATGCTATGATGTGTCTGTTACTTGAACTCCATGAAGCATTTATTTGGGCTGCAATCTGAGGTGCAGTTAACTCTAATGAACTTATCCTCTGCAACAGCGGTATCTCTGAGTCTTCTTTTCCTGTGGCAGTCTTCAAGAGAGACAGTTTAATCATGGCGCTTGACATGACAGACCTTCATGTCTTAAAGTAATGATAGACTGTCGTTTCTCTTTGGTTACTTGAGCTGTTCTTGCCATAATATGGACTTGGTCTTTTACCAAATAGGGCTGTCTTCTGTATACCACCCCTACCTTGTCACAACACAACTGATTGGCTCAAACGCATTAAGGAAAGAAATTCCACAAACTCAATTTGAACAAGGCACACCTGTTCATGGAAATGCATTCCAGGTGTCTACCTCATGAAGCTGGTTGAGAGAATGCCAAGAGTGTGAAAAGCTGTCATCAAGGCAAAGGGTGGCTACTTTGAAGAAACCCAAATATATTTGGATGTGTTTAACACTTTTCTAGTTACTACATGATTCCATATGTGTTATTTCATAGTTTTGATGTCTTCACTATTATACTACAATGTAGAAAAAAGTAAAAATAAACAACTATAAAATGAGTAGGTGTGTCCATACCTTCGACTGGTATGTATATATATATATTCAATATATTCAATATATAGTTGAAGTCGGAAGTTTACATACACCTTAGCCAAATACATTTCAACTCAGTTTTTCACAATTCCTGACATTTAATTCTAGTAAAGATTCCCTGTCTTGGGTCATTTAGGATCACCACTTTATTTTAATAAGAATGTGAAATCTCAGAATAATATTAGAGAGAATTATTTATTTCAGCTTTTATTTCTTTCATCACATTCCCAGTGGGTCAGAAGTTTACATACACTCAATTAGTATTTGGTAGCATTGCCTTTAAATGTTTTAACTTGGGTCAAACAGTTCAGGTAGCCTTCCACAAGCCTCCCACAATAAGTTGGGTGAATTTTGGCCCATTCCTCTTGACAGAGCTGGTGTAACTGAGTCAGGTTTGTAGGACTCCTTGCTCGCACACACTTTTTAAGTAGTTCTGCCCACAAATGTTCTATGGGATTGAAGTCAGGGCTTTGTGATGGCCACTCCAATACCTTGACTTTGTTCTCCTTAAGCCAATTTGCCACAACTTTGGAGGTATGCTTGGGATCATTGTCCATTTGGAAGACCCATTTGCGACCAAGCTTTAACTTCCTGACTGATGTCTTGAGATGTTGCTTCAATATATCCACATAATTTTCCTCCTCATGATGCCATCTATTTTGTGAAGTGCACCAGTCCCTCCTGCAGCAAAGCAGCCCCACAACATGATGCTGCCACCCCCGTGCTTCAAGGATGGGATGGTGTCCTTCGGCTTGCAAGCCCTCCCCCTTTTTCCTCAAAACATAACGATGGTCATTACGGCCAAACAGTTCTATTTTCGTTTCATCAGACCAGAGGACATTTCTCCAAAAAGTACGATCTTTGTCCCCATGTGCAGTTGCAAACCGTAGTCTGGCTTTTTTTTATGCCGATTTTGGAGCAGTGGCTTCTTCCTTAATGAGTGGCCTTTCAGGTTATGCCGATATAGGACTCGTTTTACTGTGGATATAGAAACTTTTGTACCTGTTTCCTCCAGCATCTTCACAAGTTACTTTGCTATTATTCTGGGATTGATTTGCACTTTTCACACCAAAGTACGTTCATATTTAGGAGACAAAATGCGTCTCCTTCCTGGGGGTATGAAGGCTGCGTGGTCCCATGGAGTTTATACTTGCGTACTATTGTTTGTACAGATTTTTTTTATTTCACCTTTATTTAACCAGGTAGGCTAGTTGAGAACAAGTTCTCATTTGCAACTGCGACCTGGCCAAGATAAAGCATAGCAGTGTGAACAGACAACACAGAGTTAGGTCAAATTGGGTGGGCTATTTACCGATAGACTATGTACAACTGCAGCGATCGGTTAGCTGCTCAGATAGCAGATGTTTGAAGTTGGTGAGGGAAATAAAAGTCTCCAACTTCAGCGATTTTTGCAATTCACTCCAGTCACAGGCAGCAGAGAACTGGAACGAAAGGCGGCCAAATGAGGTGTTGGCTTTGGAACGTGGTACCTTCAGGAGTTTGGGAATTGGTCCCAAGGATGAATCAGACTTGTCTACAATTTTTTTCTCTGAGGTCTTGGGTGATTCATTTATATTTTCCCATGATGTCAAGCAAAGAGACACTGAGTTTGAAGGTAGGCCTTGAAATACATCCACAGGTATACCTCCAATTGACTCAAATGATGTCAATTTGCCTATCCTTTGTTTGTTTTTAGTCCCATCCTTTAGCGGAGCTGGACACACTTAATCAAAGCTCAAAATACTTGGAACAAAATGAATACTATTTGAACCCAGGTCTGACTGAACACTGTAGTGAATTGAACCCCATGACCAACATCCCACCTGTCATCGTCCTCTGCCAGGGCCACCTTCTCAAAGTGGACATGCATTCGCTGTCCCTCTGGGGCCTCCAGAAGCCAATGGCACGTCAGGTTGTTGCTGTAGTTGCCAGGGAAACCAGGTGACACAATGCGGCTGACCGTGGCATTCCGGACAATGCCACCACAGGCAGCTGGGATGCCCATGAAGTAGGAATGGGAGGAGAGAAGGAAGATGAGATAGATGAGAGAAGAAAAATGGGATGAGAGGAGAGAAGAAGGGTGGGATGGGAGAGAGAGGAGAGGAGAGGAGAGAGGAGAGGAGAGAATGGGAGGAGGAGGGAGAGAAGAAGGATGGGATGGGAAGAGAGGACAGAAGAGAAGAAGGATGGGATGGGAAGAGAGGACAGAAGAGAAGAAGGGTGGGGTGACAGGAGAGGACAGAAGAGAAGAAGGGTGGGGTGAGAGGAGAGGACAGAAGAGAAGAAGGGTGGGGTGGGATGGGAGGAGAGGACAGAAGAGAAGAAGGGTGGGGTGAGAGGAGAGGACAGAAGAGAAGATGCGTGGGATGGGAGGAGAGGACAGAAGAGAAGAAGGGTGGGGTGACAGGAGAGGACAGAAGAGAAGAAGGGTGGGGTGAGAGGAGAGGACAGAAGAGAAGAAGGGTGGGGTGAGAGGAGAGGACAGAAGAGAAGAAGGGTGAGAGGAGAGGACAGAAGAGGGGTGGGATGAGGAGGAGAGGACAGAAGAGAAGAAGGGTGGGGTGAGAGGAGAGGACAGAAGAGAAGAAGGGTGGGGTGAGAGGAGAGGACAGAAGAGAAGAAAGGGTGGGGTGAGAGGAGAGGACAGAAGAGAAGATTCGTGGGATGGGAGGAGAGGACAGAAGAGAAGAAGGGTGGGGTGAGAGGAGAGGACAGAAGAGAAGAAGGGTGGGGTGAGAGGAGAGGACAGAAGAGAAGATTCGTGGGATGGGAGGAGAGGACAGAAGAGAAGAAGGGTGAGGTGAGAGGAGAGGACAGAAGAGAAGAAGGGTGGGGTGAGAGGAGAGGACAGAAGAGAAGAAGGGTGGGGTGAGAGGAGAGGACAGAAGAGAAGAAGGGTGGGGTGAGAGGAGAGGACAGAAGAGAAGATGCGTGGGATGGGAGGAGAGGACAGAAGAGAAGAAGGGTGGGGTGAGAGGAGAGGACAGAAGAGAAGAAGGGTGGGGTGAGAGGAGAGGACAGAAGAGAAGAAGGGTGGGGTGAGAGGAGAGGACAGAAGAGAAGAAGGGTGGGGTGAGAGGAGAGGACAGAAGAGAAGATGCGTGGGATGGGAGGAGAGGACAGAAGAGAAGAAGGGTGGGGTGAGAGGAGAGGACAGAAGAGAAGAAGGGACAGAAGGGGTGAGAGGACAGGAGAGGACAGAAGAGAAGAAGGGTGGGGTGAGAGGAGAGGACAGAAGAGAAGAAGGGTGGGGTGAGAGGAGAGGACAGAAGAGAAGATGCGTGGGGTGAGAGGAGAGGACAGAAGAGAAGAAGGGTGGGGTGAGAGGAGAGGACAGAAGAGAAGATGCGTGGGATGGGAGGAGAGGACAGAAGAGAAGAAGGGTGGGGTGAGAGGAGAGGACAGAAGAGAAGAAGGGTGGGGTGAGAGGAGAGGACAGAAGAGAAGAAGGGTGGGGTGAGAGGAGAGGACAGAAGAGAAGAAGGGTGGGGTGAGAGGAGAGGACAGAAGAGAAGAAGGGTGGGGTGAGAGGAGAGGACAGAAGAGAAGATGCGTGGGATGGGAGGAGAGGACAGAAGAGAAGAAGGGTGGGGTGAGAGGAGAGGACAGAAGAGAAGAAGGGTGGGGTGAGAGGAGAGGACAGAAGAGAAGAAGGGTGGGGTGAGAGGAGAGGACAGAAGAGAAGATGCGTGGGATGGGAGGAGAGGACAGAAGAGAAGAAGGGTGGGGTGAGAGGAGAGGACAGAAGAGAAGAAGGGTGGGGTGAGAGGAGAGGACAGAAGAGAAGAAGGGTGGGGTGAGAGGAGAGGACAGAAGAGAAGATGCGTGGGATGGGAGGAGAGGACAGAAGAGAAGAAGGGTGGGGTGAGAGGAGAGGACAGAAGAGAAGAAGGGTGGGGTGAGAGGAGAGGACAGAAGAGAAGAAGGGTGGGGTGAGAGGAGAGGACAGAAGAGAAGATGGGTGGGGTGAGAGGAGAGGACAGAAGAGAAGAAGGGTGGGGTGAGAGGAGAGGACAGAAGAGAAGATGCGTGGGATGGGAGGAGAGGACAGAAGAGAAGAAGGGTGGGGACAGAAGAGAAGAAGGGTGGGTAAGAGGAGAGGACAGAAGAGAAGAAGGGTGGGGTGAGAGGAGAGGACAGAAGAGAAGAAGGGTGGGGTGAGAGGAGAGGACAGAAGAGAAGAAGGGGGTGGGGTGAGAGGAGAGGACAGAAGAGAAGAAGGGGGTGAGAGGAGGGGTGAGAGTGAGAGGAGAGGACAGAGAAGAAGGGTGGGGTGAGAGGAGAGGACAGAAGAGAAGAAGGGTGGGATGAGAGGAGAGGACAGAAGAGAAGAAGGGTGGGGTGAGAGGAGAGGACAGAAGAGAAGAAGGGTGGGGTGAGAGGAGAGGACAGAAGAGAAGAAGGGTGGGGTGAGAGGAGAGGACAGAAGAGAAGAAGGGTGGGGTGAGAGGAGAGGACAGAAGAGAAGAAGGGTGGGATGAGAGGAGAGGACAGAAGAGAAGAAGGGTGGGATGAGAGGAGAGGACAGAAGAGAAGAAGGGTGGGATGAGAGGAGAGGACAGAAGAGAAGAAGGGTGGGATGAGAGGAGAGGACAGAAGAGAAGAAGGGTGGGGTGAGAGGAGAGGACAGAAGAGAAGAAGGGTGGGATGAGAGGAGAGGACAGAAGAGAAGAAGGGTGGGGTGAGAGGAGAGGAAAGGAGAATGGTGGGATGGGAGGAGGAGGGAGAGAGAGACATATTTTAGTCTGGGAGAAACATTTGCTTAAATCTCAGTCAAACAGAATGTGTCACGACAGAGAATACTGTACCTTGGGAAACCATGACTAGAGATACATCCGGAGAACACAATGAGTCGAGGTGGTGAGTAAGAGCAAGATTTGAGCTTGTGTAAATAAATCAAATAGTGAGTGGGTCTGGTATTGGTAACAGTGTATCACAACAGACGAGGTGAAGGTAAGCTAGGTAGACACAAGGCTTAAATTAAATTAAAGCAGAGCAGCAGCCTCAGCCTTAACCTGCTCTGTGGCACTCTGGCCTGCCATCAGTAATCATACCCTGGCAGACACCGTGCTGTGGGCTCTGGGACCACTGTCTGGCACGCACGCACGCACGCACGCACGCACGCACGCACGCACACACACACACACACACACACACACTGTATGAATGGTAGGAGAGAGAATCCTTATGGTCTCTCCACACATTTTCTAAACTATGCCTTGACGATGCCCAACGCAAGGAGGGAGCCTCTCTGCTCTCCATTCAGTGTTAAAACAATGTAGAGACCCATTGTTCCAACCCAGGACTAAAACATTCACTCACTATTCATCACTGGTGCTCATCTGAGCACCAAAATGAGATCCTGCATCTAAACTGTCTGTCCTCCACCAGGGATTGAACCCTGTCTGAATCTGTGCTTGTTATGCAAGAATACAAGCAGAATCAAGAGGTGAACTTCTTGGAAGAGAAAATATGACGCAGTCCTTGGTTCGGCTGAGAACAACAACAAAAACGTGTCTTGTTTTGTTTAGTGCTTCACTTCTTAGAGGCGAGGCCTGACTGAAAAGGGCTGGCTGTTTAACATTCACCACCCCAGTGCAACAGACACTGCAGCTCACAATGATTAAACCCCAATTCACTTTTGAGCAACACCAAGCTGAGTGCATGTGAGATCATTCAAGTGGTCTCACTGCTCCAGCGAGGACAACGTATTCATGTGGTTACACGTCTCACTTGTTTCAGAGGGAAGAACTGTGTTGATGCTCTGGTAGGAATAGTTGCAGGACAAATCACATGTGAATTTGTTTTTGAAAGGCTATGTGATAAGGATTGAGAAGAGAAAAGTGTTTGTGTCTATTATTATGTTCAATAACTGTGGAGAAAGTATGTGTGCATAGCAAGGTCTACTGGTCCCATTGTGGTATTTGGGGGTGAGAGGTGTGTAGCTAGCTGCCCCCAGCCCTCACCGTGGCACTGCGGCTCCGTGCCGCTCCAGTAGGGGGTGCTGGCGTTGAGGCAGGTCAGTGTGTTGGTTCCCTGCAGCTGGTACCCAGTCAGACAGTAAAAGTAGGCCTCTCCACCAGAGTGGAGGCTGCTCACAGACACATCCCCACAGACCGGCCGCTGGGGAAAGGTACAGCTCAACACAAAGGCTGTGGGACAAGAGAGAGGGAGGGGGGAGAGGGTGGAGAAGAGAGAGAGAGAGTGAAGGAGGGGAGGAGAAGAGAGAGACAGGGAGGGGGAGAGGGAGGAGGAGAGAGAGAGAGAATGAGAGTTGGACACAAACTGCGACTAACAGCATCCACGCTGACTCAAAATAAAAGTGTAAGTACAGAAAACACTTTCTTGTTCATCATAAAGACTTTTAGAGGGAGGGGAACCAAACCTAAAGTATATTTAGAGAGAGGTGTGAGGATGAACACTGACAGGTCATGGACCCTATCCTACCAGAGTACATGTCTATAGGACCTGTGTTATTCCAGAGCATAACCTTAGTGTCTCAGCATGATGGATTGGTCTGGTCATATTTGATTTTATTTTATTATTTTCACCTTAACCAGGTAGGCAAGTTGAGAACAAGTTCTCATTTACAACTGCGACCTGGCCAAGATAAAGGAAAGCAGTTCGACACATATAACAACACAGAGTTACACATGGAGTAAACAAACATACAGTCAATAATACAGTAGAAAAATAAGTCTATATACAATGTGAGCAGATGAGGTGAGATAAGGGAGGTAAAGGCAATGAATAGGCCATGGTGGCGAAGTAAATACAATATAGCAATTAAAACACTGGAATGGTAGATTTGACGGTAGATGAGTGTGCAAAGTAGAAATACCGGAGTGGAAAGGAGCAAAATAAATAAATAAATACAGCAGGGGAAGAGGTAGTTGTTTGGGCTATTTATGGATGGGCTATGTACAGGTGCAATGATCTGTGAGCTGCTCTGACAGCTGGTGCTTAAAGCTCCTGAGGGAGATGAGTGTTTCCAGTAGTTCATTCCAGTCATTGGCAGCAGAGAATTGGAAGGAGAAAGGAGGGAGAAATTGGCTTTGGGGGTGACAAGTGAAATATACCTGCTGTAAAGCGTGCTACAGGTGGGCGCAGATATGGTGACCAGCGAGCAGAGATAAGGCGAGACTTTAACTAGCAGGGTCTTGTAGATGACCTGCAGCCAGTGGGTTTGGTGACGAGTATGAAGCGAGGGCCAGCCAACAAGAGTGTACAGGTCTCAGTGGTGGGTAGTATATGGGGCTTTGGTGACAAAACTGATGGAACTGTGATAGACTGCATTCCAGTTTGTTGAGTAGGGGGTTGGAGGCTATTTTGTAAATGACATCGCCAAAGTCGAGGATCGGTAAGATGGTCAGTTTTACGAGGGTATGTTTTGAGGCATGAGTGAAGGAGGCTTTGTTGTGAAATATGAAGCCAATTCTAGATTTAACTTTGGATTGGAGATGTTTTATGTGAGCCTGGAAGGAGAGTTTACAGTCTAATCAGACACCAAGGTATTTGTAGTTGTCCACATATTCTAACTCAGAACCATCCAGAGTAGTGATGCCGGATGGGCAGGAAAGGTGCAGGTAGCGATCGGTTGAAGAACATGTATTTAGTTTTACTTGTATTTAAGAGCAGTTGGAGGCCACGGAAGGAGAGTTGTAGGCATTGAAGCTCATCTGGAAGGTTGTTAACACAGTGTCCAAAGAAGGGCCAGAAGTATACAGAATGGTCTCGTCTGCGAAGAGGTGGATCAGAGACTCACCAGCAGCAAGAGCGACATCATTGATATATACAGAGAAGAGTGTCGACCCAAGAATTGATAGCATGAAACCAATGCTTTTACGGTTACAGAAGTCATCAAATACATCATATGCCTAATGGAGGCCATAAAACAGGCCTATCTGCCCTCCCCTCTGCCTCTTCATACAGGTACATTCATGACACACTACACACACATACAGTATGGCTTCCTAATGCGTATCATGCTCAACAGAATGCATTGCTGGCTGAATACCCACTGAGGGACCTAGATCAATAATGGTACTGTTTTTGGGTTGTTTTTTCAATCTGTGAACATGTAATAGGGACCTGTCCTGTCTGTATACCAAGAATGACCCACAAGTGGATCTTTAACAAACAACTGGTAGTGTTTTTCCTCTCATCCCCAGCTATTTACAGAGATATGTGTGGACTTCGTTCCAGGCTGTGTCTCTGACTGTAATTGTTGCAGCTTCATTGTTAGACTGTTGGAAGGCAGTGCAGCACTCCACCATTGATTCTGTCTCAATGAGACGTTGCCTCTCCTCAGTAGAGAAAATATTACAGCAGTGGAGGCTGGTCGGAGGAGCTAGAAGAGGACAGGCTCATGTCACCAGCTTTCACTGATGTACAGTGCTTAAATAGGGTGATAAATCATATCCATTGACCTGGCTCAGCCCTGTCAACCACACACACACTCAGGAAGATGTTTGCTTCGCTCTGTGATTCCTCAAGCACACATAGAGAGAAGAGAACTAGCAGGCATCTGACTGTGTTTCCTATTAGAGCAGTATTCAGACTAGTATTTATCTAGTCACCAGTGATGACTTCCGAAATATCAAGGCTTTACCGGGCTCTCATCTACTCTGTGAACTTCAGTTTTAAATACAAGATAGAAGTGTCATCACAGCAGCGTTATTATGGTCTTTTCTCAAAGACAAATAGCCTTGCAACTGCAAAATTGTTATTTTTATGTCTCTTTTTCCTGTCTCAAAATACAATATGAAATCATTTTCTTACTTTAACCAAAGCGAGATAGCTTTTAACTTAGTTAACCAACTCTTATGTTGTTGTCCAACCCCAAATACTTTATCCTTGAAATTGTGTTGTGGTGAGCTGGGTACAGGATTTCTCTAGGGAAATTTCTCTGTCTGACATGTTTCTGTGTCCAACGGGGAGGTGTGTCTCCCAACAACCAGGAGATAAGTGTTTTCACGAAGTGGAGAGATGTTGATATAGCTAGTGGTTTTAGCAGGTGACACTAATAAGCCAATAACAAGGTACATCTTTGTAATTTAGCAAACGCTCTTATCTAGAGTGACTTATAGGAGCAATTATGGTTAACAGCCTTGCTCAAGGGCACATTGACAGATGTTTTTCACCTGGTCGGCTCTGGGATTAGAACCAACAACCTTTAGGTTTCTGGCCTAACTCTCTTAACCGCTGGGCTACCTGCCATAGAGGAGGTGATGCCTGTAACAGGGTACACATAGAGGAGATGACTCCTGTAACAGGGTACCCATAGAGGAGGTGACTCCTGTAACAGGGTACCCATAAAGGAGATGACTCCTGTAACAGGGTACCCATAGAGGAGGTGACTCCTGTAACAGGGTACCATAGAGGAGATGACTCCTGTAACAGGGTACCCATAGAGGAGATGACTCCTGTAACAGGGTACCCATAGAGGAGGTGACTCCTGTAACAGGGTACCATAGAGTAGATGACTCCTGTAACAGGGTACCCATAGAGGAGATGACTCCTGTAACAGGGTACCCATAGAGGAGGTGACTCCTGTAACAGGGTACCCATAGAGGAGGTGATGCCTGTAACAGGGTACCATAGAGGAGGTGATGCCTGTAACAGGGTACCCATAGAGGAGATGACTCCTGTAACAGGGTACCCATAGAGGAGATGATGCCTGTAACAGGGTACACATAGAGGAGATGATGCCTGTAACAGGGTACACATAGAGGAGATGATGCCTGTAACAGTGTACCCATAGAGGAGGTGACTCCTGTAACAGGGTACCCATAGAGGAGATGACTCCTGTAACAGGGTACCATAGAGGAGGTGATGCCTGTAACAGGGTACCCATAGAGGAGATGACTCCTGTAACAGGGTACCCATAGAGGAGGTGACTCCTGTAACAGGGTACCCATAGAGGAGGTGACTCCTGTAACATGGTACCCATAGAGGAGATGACTCCTGTAACAGGGTACCCATAGAGGAGGTGACTCCTGTAACAGGGTACCCATAGAGGAGGTGATGCCTGTAACAGGGTACCATAGAGGAGGTGATGCCTGTAACAGGGTACCCATAGAGGAGATGACTCCTGTAACAGGGTACCCATAGAGGAGGTGACTCCTGTAACAGGGTACCCATAGAGGAGGTGACTCCTGTAACATGGTACCCATAGAGGAGATGACTCCTGTAACAGGGTACCCATAGAGGAGGTGACTCCTGTAACAGGGTACCCATAGAGGAGGTGACTCCTGTAACAGGGTACCCATAGAGGAGGTGACTCCTGTAACAGGGTACCCATAGAGGAGGTGACTCCTGTAACAGGGTACCCATAGAGGAGATGACTCCTGTAACAGGGTACCCATAGGGGAGGTGACTCCTGTAACAGGGTACCCATAGAGGAGATGACTCCTGTAACAGGGTACCCATAGAGGAGATGACTCCTGTAACAGGGTACCATAGAGGAGATGACTCCTGTAACAGGGTACCCATAGAGGAGATGACTCCTGTAACAGGGTACCCATAGAGGAGGTGATGCCTGTAACAGGGTACATATAGAGGAGGTGATGCCTGTAACAGGGTACACATAGAGGAGATGATGCCTGTAACAGGGTACCCATAGAGGAGGTGATGCCTGTAACAGGGTACACATAGAGGAGATGATGCCTGTAACAGTGTACCCATAGAGGAGGTGATGCCTGTAACAGGGTACCATAGAGGAGGTGATGCCTGTAACAGGGTACACATAGAGGAGATGATGCCTGTAACAGGGTACCCATAGAGGAGATGATGCCTGTAACAGTGTACCCATAGAGAAGGTGATGCCTGTAACAGGGTACCATAGAGGAGGTGATGCCTGTAACAGGGTACACATAGAGGAGATGATGCCTGTAACAGGGTACCCATAGAGGAGATGATGCCTGTAACAGGGTACCCATAGAGGAGGTGATGCCTGTAACAGGGTACGCATAGAGGAGATGATTCCTGTAACAGGGTACCCATAGAGGAGGTGATGCCTGTAACAGGGTACCCATAGAGGAGGTGATGCCTGTAACAGGGTACCCATAGAGGAAATGATTCCTGTAACATGGTACCCATAGAGGAGGTGATGCCTGTAACAGGGTACACATAGAGGAGATGATGCCTGTAACAGGGTACCCATAGAGGAGATGACTCCTGTAACAGGGTACCCATAGAGGAGGTAACTCCTGTAACAGGGTACCCATAGAGGAGGTGACTCCTGTAACATGGTACCCATAGAGGAGATGACTCCTGTAACAGGGTACCCATAGAGGAGGTGACTCCTGTAACAGGGTACCCATAGAGGAGGTAACTCCTGTAACAGGGTACCCATAGAGGAGGTGACTCCTGTAACATGGTACCCATAGAGGAGATGACTCCTGTAACAGGGTACCCATAGAGGAGGTGACTCCTGTAACAGGGTACCCATAGAGGAGGTGATGCCTGTAACAGGGTACCATAGAGGAGGTGATGCCTGTAACAGGGTACCCATAGAGGAGATGACTCCTGTAACAGGGTACCCATAGAGGAGATGATGCCTGTAACAGGGTACACATAGAGGAGATGATGCCTGTAACAGGGTACACATAGAGGAGATGATGCCTGTAACAGTGTACCCATAGAGGAGGTGACTCCTGTAACAGGGTACCCATAGAGGAGATGACTCCTGTAACAGGGTACCATAGAGGAGGAGATGCCTGTAACAGGGTACCCATAGAGGAGATGACTCCTGTAACAGGGTACCCATAGAGGAGGTGACTCCTGTAACAGGGTACCCATAGAGGAGGTGACTCCTGTAACATGGTACCCATAGAGGAGATGACTCCTGTAACAGGGTACCCATAGAGGAGGTGACTCCTGTAACAGGGTACCCATAGAGGAGGTGATGCCTGTAACAGGGTACCATAGAGGAGGTGATGCCTGTAACAGGGTACCCATAGAGGAGATGACTCCTGTAACAGGGTACCCATAGAGGAGGTGACTCCTGTAACAGGGTACCCATAGAGGAGGTGACTCCTGTAACAGGGTACCCATAGAGGAGATGACTCCTGTAACAGGGTACCCATAGAGGAGGTGACTCCTGTAACAGGGTACCCATAGAGGAGGTGACTCCTGTAACAGGGTACCCATAGAGGAGGTGACTCCTGTAACAGGGTACCCATAGAGGAGGTGACTCCTGTAACAGGGTACCCATAGAGGAGGTGACTCCTGTAACAGGGTACCCATAGAGGAGGTGACTCCTGTAACAGGGTACCCATAGAGGAGGTGACTCCTGTAACAGGGTACCCATAGAGGAGATGACTCCTGTAACAGGGTACCCATAGAGGAGATGACTCCTGTAACAGGGTACCCATAGAGGAGATGACTCCTGTAACAGGGTACCCATAGAGGAGGTGATGCCTGTAACAGGGTACATATAGAGGAGGTGATGCCTGTAACAGGGTACACATAGAGGAGATGATGCCTGTAACAGGGTACCCATAGAGGAGGTGATGCCTGTAACAGGGTACACATAGAGGAGATGATGCCTGTAACAGTGTACCCATAGAGGAGGTGATGCCTGTAACAGGGTACCATAGAGGAGGTGATGCCTGTAACAGGGTACACATAGAGGAGATGATGCCTGTAACAGGGTACCCATAGAGGAGATGATGCCTGTAACAGTGTACCCATAGAGAAGGTGATGCCTGTAACAGGGTACCATAGAGGAGGTGATGCCTGTAACAGGGTACACATAGAGGAGATGATGCCTGTAACAGGGTACCCATAGAGGAGATGATGCCTGTAACAGGGTACCCATAGAGGAGGTGATTCCTGTAACAGGGTACCCATAGAGGAGGTGATTCCTGTAACAGGGTACCCATAGAGGAGGTGATGCCTGTAACAGGGTACCCATAGAGGAGGTGATGCCTGTAACAGGGTACCCATAGAGGAAATGATTCCTGTAACATGGTACCCATAGAGGAGGTGATGCCTGTAACAGGGTACACATAGAGGAGATGATGCCTGTAACAGGGTACCCATAGAGGAGGTGATGCCTGTAACAGGGTACATATAGAGGAGATGATGCCTGTAACAGGGTACCCATAGAGGAGATGACTCCTGTAACAGGGTACCCATAGAGGAGGTAACTCCTGTAACAGGGTACCCATAGAGGAGGTGACTCCTGTAACATGGTACCCATAGAGGAGATGACTCCTGTAACAGGGTACCCATAGAGGAGGTGACTCCTGTAACAGGGTACCCATAGAGGAGGTGATGCCTGTAACAGGGTACCATAGAGGAGGTGATGCCTGTAACAGGGTACCCATAGAGGAGATGACTCCTGTAACAGGGTACCCATAGAGGAGATGATGCCTGTAACAGGGTACACATAGAGGAGATGATGCCTGTAACAGGGTACACATAGAGGAGATGATGCCTGTAACAGTGCACCCATAGAGGAGGTGACTCCTGTAACAGGGTACCCATAGAGGAGATGACTCCTGTAACAGGGTACCATAGAGGAGGTGATGCCTGTAACAGGATACCCATAGAGGAGATGACTCCTGTAACAGGGTACCCATAGAGGAGGTGACTCCTGTAACAGGGTACCCATAGAGGAGGTGACTCCTGTAACATGGTACCCATAGAGGAGATGACTCCTGTAACAGGGTACCCATAGAGGAGGTGACTCCTGTAACAGGGTACCCATAGAGGAGGTGATGCCTGTAACAGGGTACCATAGAGGAGGTGATGCCTGTAACAGGGTACCCATAGAGGAGATGACTCCTGTAACAGGGTACCCATAGAGGAGGTGACTCCTGTAACAGGGTACCCATAGAGGAGGTGACTCCTGTAACAGGGTACCCATAGAGGAGATGACTCCTGTAACAGGGTACCCATAGAGGAGGTGACTCCTGTAACAGGGTACCCATAGAGGAGATGACTCCTGTAACAGGGTACCCATAGAGGAGGTGACTCCTGTAACAGGGTACCCATAGAGGAGGTGACTCCTGTAACAGGGTACCCATAGAGGAGGTGACTCCTGTAACAGGGTACCCATAGAGGAGGTGACTCCTGTAACAGGGTACCCATAGAGGAGGTGACTCCTGTAACAGGGTACCCATAGAGGAGATGACTCCTGTAACAGGGTACCCATAGAGGAGATGACTCCTGTAACAGGGTACCCATAGAGGAGATGACTCCTGTAACAGGGTACCCATAGAGGAGGTGATGCCTGTAACAGGGTACATATAGAGGAGGTGATGCCTGTAACAGGGTACACATAGAGGAGATGATGCCTGTAACAGGGTACCCATAGAGGAGGTGATGCCTGTAACAGGGTACACATAGAGGAGATGATGCCTGTAACAGTGTACCCATAGAGGAGGTGATGCCTGTAACAGGGTACCATAGAGGAGGTGATGCCTGTAACAGGGTACACATAGAGGAGATGATGCCTGTAACAGGGTACCCATAGAGGAGATGATGCCTGTAACAGGGTACCCATAGAGGAGGTGATGCCTGTAACAGGGTACCATAGAGGAGGTGATGCCTGTAACAGGGTACACATAGAGGAGATGATGCCTGTAACAGGGTACCCATAGAGGAGATGATGCCTGTAACAGGGTACCCATAGAGGAGGTGATGCCTGTAACAGGGTACCCATAGAGGAGGTGATTCCTGTAACATGGTACCCATAGAGGAGGTGATGCCTGTAACAGGGTACCCATAGAGGAGGTGATTCCTGTAACAGGGTACCCATAGAGGAAATGATTCCTGTAACATGGTACCCATAGAGGAGGTGATGCCTGTAACAGGGTACACATAGAGGAGATGATGCCTGTAACAGGGTACCCATAGAGGAGATGACTCCTGTAACAGGGTACCCATAGAGGAGGTAACTCCTGTAACAGGGTACCCATAGAGGAGGTGACTCCTGTAACATGGTACCCATAGAGGAGATGACTCCTGTAACAGGGTACCCATAGAGGAGGTGACTCCTGTAACAGGGTACCCATAGAGGAGGTAACTCCTGTAACAGGGTACCCATAGAGGAGGTGACTCCTGTAACATGGTACCCATAGAGGAGATGACTCCTGTAACAGGGTACCCATAGAGGAGGTGACTCCTGTAACAGGGTACCCATAGAGGAGGTGATGCCTGTAACAGGGTACCATAGAGGAGGTGATGCCTGTAACAGGGTACCCATAGAGGAGATGACTCCTGTAACAGGGTACCAATAGAGGAGATGATGCCTGTAACAGGGTACACATAGAGGAGATGATGCCTGTAACAGGGTACACATAGAGGAGATGATGCCTGTAACAGTGTACCCATAGAGGAGGTGACTCCTGTAACAGGGTACCCATAGAGGAGATGACTCCTGTAACAGGGTACCATAGAGGAGGTGATGCCTGTAACAGGGTACCCATAGAGGAGATGACTCCTGTAACAGGGTACCCATAGAGGAGGTGACTCCTGTAACAGGGTACCCATAGAGGAGGTGACTCCTGTAACATGGTACCCATAGAGGAGATGACTCCTGTAACAGGGTACCCATAGAGGAGGTGACTCCTGTAACAGGGTACCCATAGAGGAGGTGATGCCTGTAACAGGGTACCATAGAGGAGGTGATGCCTGTAACAGGGTACCCATAGAGGAGATGACTCCTGTAACAGGGTACCCATAGAGGAGGTGACTCCTGTAACAGGGTACCCATAGAGGAGGTGACTCCTGTAACAGGGTACCCATAGAGGAGATGACTCCTGTAACAGGGTACCCATAGAGGAGGTGACTCCTGTAACAGGGTACCATAGAGGAGATGACTCCTGTAACAGGGTACCCATAGAGGAGGTGACTCCTGTAACAGGGTACCCATAGAGGAGGTGACTCCTGTAACAGGGTACCATAGAGGAGATGACTCCTGTAACAGGGTACCCATAGAGGAGGTGACTCCTGTAACAGGGTACCATAGAGGAGATGACTCCTGTAACAGGGTACCCATAGAGGAGGTGACTCCTGTAACAGGGTACCATAGAGGAGATGACTCCTGTAACAGGGTACCCATAGAGGAGATGACTCCTGTAACAGGGTACCCATAGAGGAGGTGATGCCTGTAACAGGGTACATATAGAGGAGGTGATGCCTGTAACAGGGTACACATAGAGGAGATGATGCCTGTAACAGGGTACCCATAGAGGAGGTGATGCCTGTAACAGGGTACACATAGAGGAGATGATGCCTGTAACAGTGTACCCATAGAGGAGGTGATGCCTGTAACAGGGTACCATAGAGGAGGTGATGCCTGTAACAGGGTACCCATAGAGGAGATGATGCCTGTAACAGGGTACCCATAGAGGAGATGATGCCTGTAACAGTGTACACATAGAGAAGGTGATGCCTGTAACAGGGTACACATAGAGGAGGTGATGCCTGTAACAGGGTACACATAGAGGAGATGATGCCTGTAACAGGGTACCCATAGAGGAGGTGATGCCTGTAACAGGGTACCCATAGAGGAGGTGATTCCTGTAACATGGTACCCATAGAGGAGGTGATTCCTGTAACAGGGTACCCATAGAGGAGGTGATTCCTGTAACAGTGTACCCATAGAGGAGGTGATGCCTGTAACAGGGTACCCATAGAGGAAATGATTCCTGTAACATGGTACCCATAGAGGAGGTGATGCCTGTAACAGGGTACACATAGAGGAGATGATGCCTGTAACAGTGTACCCATAGAGGAGGTGATGCCTGTAACAGGGTACCATAGAGGAGGTGATGCCTGTAACAGGGTACCCATAGAGGAGATGATGCCTGTAACAGGGTACCCATAGAGGAGATGCTGCCTGTAACAGGGTACCCATAGAGGAGGTGATTCCTGTAACAGGGTACCCATAGAGGAAATGATTCCTGTAACATGGTACCCATAGAGGAGATGATGACACATACTGTACAGTTCAGTTTAAGTCACACTGCGTTTCACAGGAACTCCTCTGAGTGTACAACTTGGGTCCAGGTCTATGGTCTTGGGCCTTATTGGCTGGGTCTTCCCACACTTAAAAACCAATGGTGAGAAAAGGCCAGAAAGAGTGGGCCATGCAGACATAGAGAAGAGGCCTGCTGCTGGCTGCTGTCTAATCTTTCTAGTGCATGCGATTTGAAAGTTAAAGTGCTCCTCGGAGTCAATGAGCCAATGAGCATGGCCCAGTCCCCTCTGCTATCCATTTTATTTATGGTTTATTGCAGGCTGCGGCGGGCGTATCAGCGCAGCGGGTTCTGGCTCAGGGGCGAAGGCATGGGGGTGTTGTTATAGCATTATCACCCCGCCGTTTCTGTTTCAATTAGACTAATAAAGAGGGTGCACTGGAGGCTGGACTAATGTGGAGCTGATTCTCCAGGTATTAAATCACACTGGAAGCCAGCCTCCTCCTCTTCACTGTCTACACAGTCTTCCCCTCCTACTGTGTTATAGAGGCCATAAAATTAGATGGGTTCAGACTGGTAACGATGCTGTTGGAACAACTGGCCTGGGAGATTAGCTGACGGCTAAGTAGCACTAGCAGATTCAATGGCCATGTTTATATTCTGAGAGGCCCTCCACTCCCCCTGGAGAGATATGATAGAGTGCACACTGGGCTGTAGAGCTCAGTCCACATTTAGGACACCACACAGGGACAGAGGAACCAAATCTAGCCAAAATACGTCACCATGTTTTTACCAAAATTGTGACTTTACAGTGTTGTCTGTAAAACTTTGTCACTACGAGAGCTTTGGACTATAAGGTTCTATCTGCAAAAATATGATTCTGACATAATTGGATTTAAAGTTCTGAACTCATTGGTTTGAATGGTGTCAGAAATGTTTATCTTGTATTCTTTTGAACTTAACATGAATTGGGGTATTTAGAGTACTATATTCTATACCTTGAACAGAACAAGGGTATGTCATTAACTCAGTTTTGATTTAAAAAATGCAGATAGAACCTTATAGTCCCAGGCTTGTACAAGCCAGAACAGCTAATAGTGCAGGCACCTAGCTCCTGTTTCTGTAGCGCGAGGCAGCATGATGTACAAGTACCCCTGCTGTACAGGATGCTAGTCTATCACAGGGCCTTACCCCCAATCAACAGTATCTCCTTAATGCTGAGTGCCAAAGTCAAGATGCATCAGGTCCCATTATTTTACAGTCTTTGGTATGACTCAGCCAGGTTCTGAACTCACGACCTTCCAATGCCAGGGCAGACACTCTAACTACGAGTCTAGTGAATTAGTAAGCTAGTGACTAGGTAAAGACATTACCAACCTTCTCACAACCTAGTTGTAATGAAGTGTTAGCAGAATTCTCAGGCTAGTTTTCTCTCCTCAGGTTCCTGCTCTGCCAGGACTTAAACATGTTCACAATCCGAGGTCACCCTACCAAACCAAACGTTGAAGACACTGCTAAGCACCCAGTCTTATTACTGATTCCAAACACACTCTTGTTTCGCAGCACAGAAGAAATGCAGAACGGGTGGAAGTTTGCCATCACAGAGGTCACTGCAGTCCCCTAGCCATTTCGCTCTGCCTGCAATCAGAGAGAGGCCTGGGGCCTCATTTTTAAAACGGACGTACGATCAATTTTGATATGAAGTATGACTTACACAGAAAACCACATATAAATAGTTATTTATAAAACCCTTGACGCAGAAATAATCTTCTCTCTACGCAAAGTCTAGACTTGATGTAAGTGATTTTCCTGCTGGTTATGTATTATGTATTGCAGTTAGGAATGATCAATTAAAGGTGTGAGGAATTAATTGCCAGACGCAAGGTGTTCTGAATTAAAAACAGGATGTGATGTTCTATAAATACTGTGTCAAATTAGAAAAAAGTAAGCATGGCTGTTCTTGCGTTATTGGAAGACATTGAAACCGTGCTTGTAGAAGGGAGAGAGTTTTCAGAGACTTTCTTCAAATTACTTTTTTTGAGCATGATGATCCATTGTTTATAAGTCGCAATCGTCTCCCAATAAATGTTCTGTTAGATTTGTGAGCAGATTTAGCCCCTAATCTGGAAAGGAAGACACGCTGTAATCATGCCGTACCCGTATCTGTCCAAGTACTGTCCACTCTGGGATTCCTCGCCACTGGGACATCCCAGAGGGAATGAGTGACAGGGTATGTCACAGCCATCATTCAGCCGCATCCTGCCACAAGTGATCTCGTCTTCCAAAAAGTTAGCTTTTCTCTTTTGGTCCATGGTTATTCCTGACTAAACCCTCATTTGTGCTAGCATTCTATAAGGGGAAATCACTGATTTTAAGGCACGTTCAGGTGCCATCAATTTGAAGTTAATTTTAGATTTATAGATCACAGCTGTGTACGTTACAAATGGGCCTCTTAGAACCTGCGTAAGCACGGTTTTTTATGCTCAGTATCTTTTATGAATCCAACGTAAGCACACTGTCGGGAATGATCTTACGACTAAGTTCAAGTATAAATATAAGAACATTTTATAACGCTGAAGCTCTAACTCGCTAACAGAGACTAATGGTCTATTAAAACTCCTGTATTTTACATGACCTAATGGAAGATGCATCCTACTCCACACCATTCACAGGCATTAATTATGAAACACAGAGGGGATTCATTTGCAGCCAGGCTCATCAGGTCTCATTGAGAATAACTGTGTGTGACAGGGTCACTGAGGAGAGAGGACAGGGGCATATGGGAAATCTGTTTCAGTGTTTAGATTGGATTAAACGCTGCCTCACATTAACCCCACAGAGCAGGGAGAGCAAAGGAAGGATACAATTACCTTTCAGACCTGTGACTGTGTGTCTGAAGGCCCCTACGGGATATGCAAGATGAGGTGGTGTGGAAGGGGCATCCTTCTGCCCATTATGGAAAGGAAAAACACCTGCGAGAATGACATTTACCTGGCACATGGCATGCATTTCTATGCCATATTCCCATTTTGGGAAATAGTGTACCATATTTATGTACACTTAAATTCATGTTAAGAGCAGACAGAAAGTTTTCGGCACCAACAGAAATCTATTTTTATCTATTTTTATTTTTATTTCATAGCTTCATACTCTTACGTTTAACAGGTTGACTACACCGCTGGCATCGCATGCACGGGTGTTGCAAATTAAATGTACACATACATGTTATTCAATTATTGCACCCACACTGCGCCAATGAGCATCTGCGTTGCCAAGGGCTAAAATAGAAGTCAGTTCTATTCTGACGCAGATCGCGCTGCAAGTCCTGCCTCTCCCATCTCCTCATTGGTTTATAGAAGCAGGTACCCACGTGCCATCTCCTCATTGGTTATATCCACTTGGGTGACTGATAGACGAACGAGGTCAGTGCCGGTAATGCAACTAATTTATGAAAGTTGCCAATCGCAATATAAAGTCAAGAGAAGAAAAAGCCTGGAAGGAGGAGAGATGACTAGAAAGGAGTCAGTTTACCTTTTTATGTGTGGATTAATTGGCGGAGTAGAGGACCTTGTGCATTTCAGATAAAATAACAACTCAAAGGACAAATTAGCTAGCTAAATAAGACAAATGAACGAGCAAGTGCAAGCTAGCTAGCTACATTTCCATAAATGTTTAATGCTTTTTGACCTGTCCACAAATTAATGTAATTGGTTCAGAGTTTGTTTTGATATTTTAACCTGCGTGTCGTGATCGGGTTTGGTGTGGGCGGACAAAATACACAATGGCGCTCACTGGCACACGCGCTCAGCCGGTTTGAGTTCGGTGTTGGGTTTTGGTTCCAGGTTGTAGCCTAGTTTGTCATTCAGACATGAAAACAGAGAAACAGAGACTTCATAGAGACACAAGTCTACCACGTTCCCATGGAAATACTACAGTAGCAACCCACACACCTCTTAATCCCACTCAAACCTCAGGTGCCTAAAGCACAAAGGCAATAAAAGGCTCTTGCTTCATTAAATTTACAGCATGCTGTGATGCTCTCTCGGTAACGGGCGAATGGTGTAATAATATGAGTCCATGAAATGTCTCACTACAGCAGAGCACCATGGAGCTGCTATAGGAGCTAACTGCCAGCAAATATAATAACTTCATTAAAAGTGAATAGACTATTGGTTGCCAATGCAGTTAAAAACCCATGGTTCTCAGTTTTTATATGGCTTTGCTAAGAGATTGTGATGTGGGGTCTACAAAGAAAAGGCCCAAAGAGAGAGAGGGAAAGGCCCAAGTACAGCAAAACTTCAGGAGGTTCACTTGGAATGACTGAAATACGGACTGACTGGACACATGGATGGTGTGGTTCTATGAAATGTTGGGGTTTGATTGAGGTTTATTCCATGCTCACTGAGCATCTACCAAAGTCTTACACAGAAAAAGTAACCAAATTAGACCTACATTTCGTGTATTTTAAGATTAGCTGGATGATTAGCCGTAAATTTGGGTTATTCTGAGGTGGCCTGGATGGTTCACTATCACTAACAGACTTAAAACATCCCATCATCAGACTAATCTGTGGGGACAGAATCATTAGGATGCAAACACATGAAAGGCAGTAGAGGAGAATCGGTCATGCTACCTCTCTGAGTGGGGTGGTGATTATGCTAGGCATAATAATGCGCGGCGGACATGTTAATGTCTTCACTTCTGCTCTGCTGTGGAAATATGTAGACCAGAATCAGAAACAAACAATTCCCATTAACTTTTCTCTGTGACTCATTTGCTTATTTCTTGTTATATTTTATAGGTACCTTACACATTAGAGCTATAGAGTTAGCAGTTTGATAGTACTTTGGAATTTGGTGCATTTTTTTAACCTTTACCTTACAAAACAAAATGACTTTAATAATCCTAACGGTAGTTCATTCATAATTACACTGCTGTTTATTCACAGACAAGCCCAGTTTATTGCTATTAAGCAGGGTTTGGTTCTTATCAGTCCTTGCCTTGTTTATGCTTGACCTGCTCTTTAGAGTACTTCATTCTGTTTGCTACCATTGCATTCCATGCCATTTCCCTTCTTATTAAGTACTAATGTGCTGGTAACTGAATTTAGTAAGAATCTATTCTGTTCTACAATTAAGTTCAAATGAAATCCTCTGGATGTAATTACTTCTCAACAATAGTTGAATAATAAGGAGATGGATCACTGTTAACTGGGCGAGGACAAAGTGAATTTTAAAAAGATCATTATATCAGTGGAAGTTTGAAATCAATTTGCCACCACTTTAACGGTTTTCATTAAAAAAAGATTAAGTGAAACATGGGGTTCTTTCTACAAGAGAATTATTATCAACCAGACTGGTAGGTTACCAGACAGTGGAAAAGGGGAGAGGCAGAGAGAGAGAGAGAGGCAGAGAGAGAGAGAGAGAGAGAGAGAGAGAGAGAGAGAGAGAGAGAGAGAGAGAGAGAGAGAGAGAGAGAGAGAAGGCTGACTAGACAAGAGTACACAGATGAGAAGAGGGGGAGGAGGATGAGGAGTAGTGTTGAGGGTCAGTGGGTCTTAATCTTGCGTCATTCAGTGGCAGCATTTCTGACGTGTTTGTCTGACAGGGTGTCGGGGGACGCTTGTCTGACGTACTGCACATTAAATCACACTTGTCTAACGGTGGCTGTGATGTGAAGTGTGTCTGAAGACGGCCACAAGGGACAAAGGAGTTTGACAGAGATACACTCCAATTCAATCCCACTGCTCTCTCTGTCACCACTCACACATCAGCCACACTACTGTGTCTGCTACTGACTCATGTCAATCTAAAATGCTCTCCTGTTCATACAATACTCTACAGTTCTAATCATATACACTACAATGGATTCCCTACTCCACAAGTAATCATCAACACCATCATTATGGTTCAGCATCGCCACTGCTATTCAGCGTTCAATAGCAATGGAGTCTGGACCTGAAGGCCTTGTACTTATTGAAAAGGGTCCATTTTTAACCTTTCATCTTCTAGAGAGGTTCTCAACTGGTTTGTCTCAGGACCCACATTTACTATAGAAGATTGCTGTGAGCATCTTGTCAATTGTTGGAAGCTTCATGGTTTGTTCTGAATTACAGCATTTCTTTTTTTACATTGATCTGTTAGCAGAGATAGCGGGTTCAAACTTTCTACAGTATTTATGAAAACCGTGTCGTCTAATCGTACATGCCCTTAGAGGGCGTGTTAAAACTATAACCGCTGTATCGCTGAAATTGGGCCTAAATTTCTAAGCTGAGTTAAGTCACTATTGACCGTTGTGGCAAGCACTCCGCCCTTATCCATATTTCATCTGTGGAATCATTTAGATGTATTTGTTGAAAGGAGAGGCAGCAGAGACCTAATGCCAGGCAGGCAGACTAACAGCAGTATTTGGCAAGAGACTAGGAAACACGGGGGGAATGTGATGTATGGGAGAGTGAAGGGTGAAACAAATATTGTTTTCCACACAAGCTATACTGGTGATACGGATCTGATCTGCCTGAAATGTGAAATGTGTGTACAGAGAGATCTTTAATGAAAACCTGATCCAGAGCACTCAGGACCTCAGACTGGGGCGAAGGTTCACCTTCCAACAGGACAACAACCCTAAGCACACAGCCAAGACAATGCAAGAGTGGCTTCAGGACAAGTCTTTGAATGTCCTTGAGTGGCCCAGCCAGAGACCGGACCTGAACCCAATTGAACATCTCTGGAGAGACCTGAAAATAGCTGTGCAGCGACGCTCCCCATCCAGCCTGACAGAGCTTGAGAGCATCTGCAGAGAAGAATGGGAGAAACTCAACAAATACAGGTGTGCCAAGCTTGTAGCGTCATACCCAAGACTTGAGGCTGTAATCACTGCCAAAGGTGCTTCAACAAAGTACTGAATAAAAGTGATGTTTCAGATTTGATTTTTAATACATTTTCAAAAATTCTAAAAACGTTTTTTCTTTGTCATTATGGGATATTGTGTGTAGATTGATGAGGGGAAAAAGTCAAGGGGTCTGAATATTTTCCGAATGCACTGCATATGTAGTATGTGTGTGGATGGTTCTGGGGTTGGCCCTGATCTGGCCCAGTCTCTGCACCATCAGAGGCACTGTCTCAGTGAGGAAGCGATGGAGGGGCTGATAAACAAGTGTGTGAAAGACAGAGAGTGATATGGAGCTGGAGTAGTACCCCAGGGGACAGCCTGTGGAGCTCTGAGACGAGGGGACAACACAGACAGATGTGGCTGTCAGTAGTGAGACGTCACCAAGGGTGAGGGGAGCCTGGGAAAGGACATGTTTCTGTAGACTGCCCTCTACTCTAACTTGTGTATACACGCATGGCACTCGCTCATGCACACAGTCCCTCTACCTATTTCTGTCTCTCATTCTCACTCTCCTCCATCTTCATCTCTACCTCTCTTAGGTGTCTAACTTCTAGTAACCACCTGGCAAATCACTTGATGATAATGATGATGAAGCCCCAATACTCTCAGATAATGGTTATAAAGAAAAGGATACAAGGAAAGGAAACAAGTGTTTCGGTAAGTGTCGTGCTGAGCATCACATTCTCTCGCAAGTCTGTGAAAGGTTGTTACTAAACAGCTGCCAAGGGGAGGTGTTGGAACAAGGTCTTGATCACGATCACTGATCAACTTTATCCAAAATGTGTGTGGAAATTGTTTTCCTCCATTTGATTCTTGTTTTGCTCTTGTTTCATGAATCTTTCTCCCAGAGCAGCTGGTAAATAAAGACTCTCTTCACTGATAGATGACGATGATATTACCATGTCATTACCTGCTGCTTGAAATCTATCTGCACACAGTTACTGCTCTTATGACTGCTGGCGAAAGGGGAGATGGTAGCTGAAGCTTTGATAACCATCAGTGTTTCCATGCCAATAGAGCTACAGTACACTGTGCCAGAAATAGACTCTCAGAACTGGCCTGCTACACTAGATGACTAACATACAGTTCTAATGGTGTATGATGAAGTAGAGCAAACTACAGTACCAGTCAAAAGTTTGGACACACCTTCTCATTCAAGTTTTTCTTTATTTTTTAAATATTTTTTACAGTGTAGAATAATAGTGAAAACTATGAAATAACACAAATGGAATCATGTAAAAACCAAACAATTGTTAAAGAAATCCAAATATATGTTCATAACTTTAAGACATGGTCAGTCAATCAGAAACATTTCAAGAACTTTGAAAGTGCAGTTGCAAAAGTGCCGTCAAAAAAAGCATCAAGCGCTCTGATGAAACTGGCTCTTATGAGGACCGCCACAGGAAAGGAAGACCCAGAGTTAACTATACCGCAAAGGATAAGTACATTAGCATTACCAGCCTCAGAAATTGCAGCCCAAATAAATGCTTCACAGAGTTCAAGTAACAGATCTCAACATCAACTGTTTATAGAGGAGACTGCGTGAATCAGGCCTTCATGTCGAATTGATGCAAAGAAACCACTACTAAAGGACACTAATAATAAGAAGAGACTTGCTCGAGACAAGAAATATGAGAAATGGACATTAGACCGGTGGAAATCTATCCTTTGGTCTGATGAGTCCAAATTTGAGATTTTTGGTTCCAACCACTGTGTGTTTGTGAGACTCATAGTAGGTTTAACAGATTATCTCTGCATGTGTGGTTCCCAATGTGAAACATGAAGGAGGAGGAACATCTCTAACTCCAAAACGTTTTGGGACACTGTAAAGTCCATGGAGAATAAGAGCCCCTCCTCCCAGCTGCCCACTGCACAGAGGCTAGGAAACACTGTCACCACCGATAAATCTACGATAATCGAGAATTTCAATAAGCATTTCTATACAGCTGGCCATGCTCTCCTCCTGGCTAACCCAACCCCAGCCAACAGCTCCATACCCCCCGCAGCTACTTGCGCGAGCCTCCCAGCCTCCCAGCTTCTCCTTCAACCAAATCCAGATAACAGATGTTCTGAAAGAGCTGCAAAACCTGGACCCGTACAAATCAGCTGGATCCTCTCTTTCTAAAATTATCCGCCTCCATTGTTGCAACCCCTATTACCAGTCTGTTCAACCTGTCTTTCGTATCATCCGAGATCCCTAAAGATTGGAAAGCTGCCGTGGTTATCCCCCTCTTCAAAGGGGGTGACACTCTAGACCCAAACTGTTACAGACCTATATCCATCCTGCTCTGCCTTTCTAAAGTCTTCAAAACCCAAGTGAACAAACAGATCACCATCCCACCGTACCTTCTCCGCTGTGCACGGTGCACCTCAGCCACGCTAAATGATATTAAGGTACTAAACGGTATCATAACCGCCATCGATAAAAGACAGTACTGTGCAGCCGTCTTCATCGACCTGGCCAAGGCTTTTGACTCTGTCAATCACCGTATTCTTATCGGCAGACTCAACAGCCTTGGTTTCTCAATTGACTGCCTCGCCTGGTTCACCAACTACTTCTCAGATAGAGTTCAGTGTGTCAAATCGGAGGGCTTGTTGTCCGGACCTCTGGCAGTCTCTATGGGGGTACCACAGGGTTCAATTCTCGAGCCGACTCTTTTCTCTGTATATATCAATGAATTCGCTCTTGCTGCGGGTGATTCCCTTATCAATCTCGACTCAGACGACACCATTCT